>NC_134581.1:56890000-57190000 GCF_037038515.1 Microtus pennsylvanicus | reverse complement strand
TAGAGTGGACAAAGAGGTGTTCTGTGTTATATATCAATGCCTACACCGAATCCTGCCTACTTCTAAGACTTTAGAGTGGCTCCCACCCTGTACACTGCACTGCTTTCATATGTCGCCATGATATACCAGTAACGAAACCACAGCATCGCGTCACAAACTGCTATGCAAATGATGCTATTTGTAAGTATTAACATAATTTAGTGCTTACAGTCATAGCCTCATTTCTAGTAATTCTCCCAGAATGCAGTATTTCTCTGGACTCTTAGCCTGCAGGATAGTCTTTCATCAAGAAGCCGAAATTTTTAATAACCTGCCAGCATATGTTTTGTATGTGCCCGGCTAGGCTTGATAACACAACATCTTCATTATCGAAAGGAACAGGTCTACAGACTGTAATAGGACATTAAAATGCGCCTGTGCTCATAAAATAACGCTTTGATGTCTAAATGTGCACTGTTACAATGGTCTTCTGGAACAAAGGTGGATTCCCAACCCTAACTTCTCAGCAGATACCCGCAGCTCACCTCCACTCTGAGGAGGGCTTCCCTTTGCAGGTATAAGCTGTCCTTAGTCCCTGAGCTAGGGAAGGGAGCTCACGGGGGCTTATCTTCATTTTCAGCTTTGGCTTCTCATACATCATAGCTAAGCATGAAGCCTGCATTATAACAGAATTACTGAATAATTATTTTCCCTGTTTAAGATTTTTTAAATGATTTAAATAGACCATTAATTATTTAAGAATTTCAAATTTAATAACATTAACAACAGTGCCAAATGTATTTGGTAACAATTTAAAATGGCATAGTTTAAAATAATTGAAATTAAATAATCCACAGTGAGGTTTCTAACCACAATTCAGCCAACTGTCAGTACTGTAAATATTTTTAAAACTCAAAGTCAAACATTTCAAATTTATCATAGTCTAATATCAGGGGATTTCTTTAAAAATGATTGGTTTGAAATGCTGAGGCCAGCAAACACTGTACACACTGGTATTTTGAGTCTTTAAAATAAAAGTGCTAGCCTTTTCCATGGTTTAAACTTGACAGCTTTGCTTCAAGAAGATAAAATCCAGTTCAAAGAGAACATAAGAAAAGCCTCTATTGGCCTCAAAATTAAATACATTTTCTTTGGTTTATTTTTTTTCTAGAAGAGTAATTCACTTTAGTATCCTTTAAATAATATGTAAAGAGCTAGCCATGACAGGTACTGCATTTAGTCCGTTCACTGTTGGAGGGGGAAGAAAGCCCGAAATAGATCATGGGGAGAACCGACCCATTTGTCAAAGGGAACTCTCCCTCCTGACTGTTCTCTAGACTTATTCATCATTTCACTTGCCCAGGAATAATGTGGCTCCCACCAGTGTGCCCTGCCTTTCCATCACTTGCGACTTGATTCATAGACTTCCGTAGTGGGATGCGCAAAGCAGATGCAAATCACTGCAAGGCCCACCGCTTTGCATGCTGGGAGGAAAGAGACTATATAAAGAGTTTGCCTGCCAATTTTCTTTTTTCTAGTAGGTCAGGTAGAACAGATGTGATAAAGAGAAGCTGGTGTAAGGATACAAAGTGGGACAGTGCTTAGTACAACTCTTAAGCAAAGTAGGAACAGACTGAGGTTGTATAATTCATTTCAACAACATATGTGGAAAGGTTTACACACCTCCACACCTAGCCCAAGATCCTGAGCCTACTACTCAGTTTTTGCTGGAAGTTTTCTTCTGGGGTTTTTTCTTCTCTCAGCCTCTCACAGGGACTTGTAGTTACATAGATTTCTTTAGAGTATCTTCAGGAACATGGCTTCTGACAGAATGTTATTTTACATTAGCTCTCAGGAACCTCCATTTGCTAGTAGAAACACACACATGCGCATGTACACATGCACACATATGCATGCACACACACACACACACACACACACACACACACACACACACGGCTAGCTTAATCACAGTACTTGGCAGAAGCACAGGATCTGCCCAGGGCAAATGCTAAGATTTGCAATGCTACTTGAATATGGCTTTTTTCTCTTTTTTTTTTTAATTGATAAAAGGAGAATAAAAAAAAAACCAGATTTCCACCTCCTCCCAGCCTCCCATCAGATTTCCACCTCCTCCCAGCCTCCCATTTCCCTCCCCCTCCTCCCACCCTTCTCCCCCTCCCCCCACTCCTCTCCCCCTCCCTCTCCAGTCCAAAGAGCAGTCAGGGTTCCCTGCCCTGTGGTAAGTCCTAGGTCCTCCCCCCTCCGTCCATATCTAGGAAGGTGAACATCCAAACTGGCTAGGCTCCCACCAAGCCAGCACATTAAGTAGGATCAAAACCCCGTGCCATTGTCCTTGGCTTCTCATCAGCCTTCATTGTTCGCCATGTTCAGAGAGTCCAGTGACCCTATCCTAGAGCAATACTGACGAATATCTTGCATATCATCATAGAACCTTCATCTGGTGATGGATGGAGGTAGAGACAGAGACCCACACTGGAGCACTGGACTGAGCTCCCAAGGTCCCAATGAGGAGCAGAAGGAGGGAGAACATGAGCAAAGAAGTCGGGACCACAAGGGGTGCACCCACCCACTGAGACAGCGGAGCTGATCTACTGGGAGTTCACCAAGGCCAGCTGGACTGTTATTGAATATGGCTTTTTAGTCATTTCTTAGGTATCATAAACAGTTTGAAGGTGTGAAAAATGTTTTGGACCCCCAAATGGACAGTTAAGTGACCCAGTACGTCCATTCATGTTGTATGTTAGGACAAAGGCCCAGGAAAGGCTCTGCCATAGACGACAGTTGAGTCTGGGAGAAAGGGTTGCATCTCCTAACTGTCCACAGTTGTGGCCTAAGTCGCCACTGAACACTCACTTGTGCCCACTTCTTCTTCCAGTCTTCATGGCCATATCTGTCACTCTCCTTTAGCACCCACTTGTAGCACTGGAGGTGGGAAGGGATGTCACAAAATGCTGTCCCGTTTCCTCCAAATTCCATGTTCATTTTAAAGACCCAGCGTTGGATTTGCAGGTGATCAGTCACCAATTGGCTCAACTGTTCTAACATCTGTGGGCAAAGGTACAGAGCAGCAATAAAGCATGTTTCTTTTCTGTCATAGCAGCTTGGCTGTGCTGCTGAGTGTATCTTTACGTAGTCTGTTCATTAGGTGCCCTCGACTCACTAGACAAATTCAAGAAGTTGGAAGTGATGTGTGATATAAAGAAATCACTAGCCAATGGGATAAAGGTCATGTTTAAAATGCATTTGTATTTGTGAGAAATTGAAAGACTATTATTATGTGGACTAGTGAGGAAAAAAGAAAAGAACCTTTAGACATCTGTAATTGAACTCTGGAATTGTCACCTTTCTTTCTCAGCAACTTAGGTGTTTAGTTACTGATTCTTCAAATGATTTTTTTTAATAATGTCAAGACTATAAAAATATAGTCCTAAAATCTCGGTTGAGCTTTTAAATACTGTAACCTAAAATAAATAAGTACTGTAATGTCTAAAACATTTTTTCCTCATCAACATACATTTGTTTGGCCAATTGGCCAAGTGACATAATGAATGTGTATAGAGAAAGAGATAAATGAGATAAAAACACTTGCAGATCACAATGGGGAGGGTGGACCTGGGAGGACGAGGAAGTAAAGGTGATCAGAGTACATTATGTGAAACTCCCAAATAATCAAGAAAACAGTATGTTGGGGAATAAAGATTCTATTTTTAGGATTTAAAAAGGAATAGAAACCTACAACTTAAAACAACAACAACAACAAAAAAACACTTGTATAAACAGCCTTCCTGGAATGTCAGCTGTCTGGCATTTGATATGAAACAATAAATACTTTCAACAACTGGACTTAAATGGATGAAAAATTAAGGAATAGAAATCCATACTTTAGGGCTGGAGAGATGGCTCAGAGGTTAAGAGCACTAGCTGCTCTTCCAGAAGTCCTGAGTTCAATTCCCAGCAACCGCATAGTGGCTCACAACCATCTATGAGATCTGGTGCCCTCTTCTGGTGGGCAGGCATACATGCAGACAGAACATATTATACATAATACATACATTAATTAATTAAAAATCCATACTTTAATTTCAAAATGATAATAAAAAACAATAATAACTAACATTACTGAACACTCAGTAGGAACTGGCCTTGTCACATATATCTTTAATACATAAGTAGAGGCTGACTAATTTAAGTGACTTGTCCGTGATCATACAGCACTGAGTGGCAGAACAAGGCTTCTCTTGGGTTGCTCTGACTCCAAACCCTACACTCTTTCCCTTCTCATGTGGCCGTGTATCCAAGCCTGCAGACAGCTGGAGAAGGAGGAAGTGTAGAAAGAGGCCAGAGGAGACAGAGAAACAACTTACTTCCAAGTCAGTAAGTCACTTGTGTTGCATTTGAATCAGACAAAAGTCTTTGTAGCAAGACTACTAATTCTACGTAAGGACATTCTATTATAGTTTTGAGGAACACAAGCTCATTAGATCACAACATGACTTTGATGTCTGTACCTCCCAGAAAGCAACAAAACAACACTAATGACTGTGTCTCCTGTACCTACCCATGCTATTCTTGACTGTGAAACCCATACTTGACAATAATATTCTTATTCTCTATTGTCTTAGTTAGGGTAATTATTGCTGTGATGAAGCACCATGACCAAAATAACTTGGGGAGGAAAGTTACACTATCCATAATGGAAGGAAGTCAGGACAAGAACTCCAACAGGGCAGGAACCTGGAGGCAGAACCTGATGCAGAGGCCAAGGAGGGGTGTGGATTACTGGCTTGTTCCTTATTGTTTTCTCAATCTAATTTTTTACAGAACCCAGGACTAGCAGCATGGGGTAGCCCCACCCACAATGGGATGGGTACTCCCATATCAATCACTAATTTAGAAAATGCCTAACAGGGTTGATTACAGCTCAATCTTATGGAGGCATTTTCTCAATTGAGTTCCCTCTTCTCAGATGACTATAGTTTGTGTCAAACTGACATAAAATTATGCATCTATTCTTTTAACTACCAAATGGACTGTTTTTTTTTAACTAAAGAGTTTGAAAGCATTGAAGACTAATGGTTTAGCTGAGGTTAGGAATGGCAAAGTTAGAATGGTTTTGTTTAAAGGCACAATGTTGTCCTGAATTGTGTCTATTTAGCAAATGATTTGGGGGATGCTACATGACATGGCAGTGTAGAAGAGACACCGAAATAGCCACACTTGGGGTTTCCAGAAAGCTCATGCAATATGGCTTATTCAATAAAGGTAAAAATGAAATTGTCTCAGCCCTCTGATTATCAAGTAGTATTTATTGATAATTTGGATGTTTAAATGATAAGTGCTCTGGTCTATATACCATATGGCTAATGAGCACAGCCAAAGGAGGAGGTTCCTACTGTGTCTTCCAAGGTTGCATCCTCCTTTCTCCAATTAGCTATGTTCTATATTGAATCATATTTTGCTGTGATCTGTGTGTACTGTGTATAAGTTATAAAAGTAGAAGTGCTGTTTAGTCTCTTAATATTGGCTAAAAATTATTTTGCTAGTTTAAGGAAAGGTATTCCAGCACAGCCTTTAAAAATTGTGTATTTAGATATACTGTATACTTGGAGGCTTTCAATACTAACAGAATTAGTATGTGTTTCCTCCAAATCCTATTATTTGTTGCATCCGAGAGTCCTATAAATGGGTGCCTGTGGCAGGATCCCTACAGTCACGAAAACGATCAATAGTATTGTAAAGACTACACCGCTGGAAGAATTATGTGCTATCTTTAAGTGAAAATTGAACAGTGCTTTAAAAAAGCATTGCCATTTTTGATTATTTAACCAAAGCTGTCAATATTTCATACAGAACATATGCCAAAAAGGGTCTTACATGGTTATTTTATGGATCAAAACAGGAAATGCTCACTGTGCTTGTGCTAGATTAAAAAACTCAGTCATAAACCACATGACTTTATGCTACTTCCAAACATTTATCATTTTTTGTTTGAATCTGTTTTTAAAAAATGTAATATAATTTTAGTTGTGATTCATTTTTTATTGGCGAAGAGCAGAACCAGAAAAATTACTACTGTAAAAATCCAACTAAGACCCAAGAATACTTATTAACCTAAGTTGAAATAATCACAGCTTTCACCCACTTTAAATTTGCAATGCACATCGATAAAGAGTCAGGATTGATTCTTCACCATCTGCAGATTCAAAATACTGATACACTCAGATTGATTAGGTAGAGCCATTACTATTGGGAAAAGCCTCAATGGGGTGCTTTAGTTCTTGCTGACCTCAGATGCATGTCTTCCAAACAAGCATAGAACTCAGATACAACTTGACTTACTGCTATGCCATTGATACATACTCTGTGTCAAATAACATCCCTCAAATCTGAGGGCTTATGAGAAGGGTTTTAGTCCTACTTCTAAATATTACAACTAGACAGAGTTTGTACAGTATTAAATGTGCCCATACTTTTAACTACAATTAATATATAAAGTTCTAAAATATTTCAGAGCATAGATTGCCTGTGTTATTATCAATGAAGATGGAACTAAGACTCAATACAAACATTATACCTGCATTTTAAAGACATGAAGATTGTTTAGTGTGGTATGTGCATTCAGTTGTATCATTTAAAAATCTATTTCTCCCATATTAAGCCTGTCAGCCAAAACATTCTATTAGGAAGCAAAATTAAGCAATCCACCTAGGTACCTTCAAATTCCAGTGGAAGTTAATGACAGTGGAAGTCTCTCCACTAAAATCTCCTCAACTAAAATCCCAGACTGTGTTTCTGCTATAAGCCAATTGTTGGCCAGGAACTTTCTATAGCAAGACTCAAACACTTCAAGGAAGCTTGATGAATTCATAGTGTCTTTAAAATAGACTTTCTAATGAATGATTTGCTCAAAGGCTTCATTATGTTCTTAGTGGCTCTTCTGTGAGGAACATCCTGACCAAGCAACCGAAGTCAAGAGAGATCCCCAAATCTGACCCTTATATTTGCTACCTCACTGTTTATGGCTCCTTAACTTCCCAAGAAAAAGGGAAAGGAGATAATTTGTGGTTGGCACAGGGAACCAGTCAAGAGAAATTCAGAAATAGAGGTTAGGAAATGTTAACAGCCAGCAGTTTGTCTTTTGATTTTCTTTATTATGTAAACAGATGGCATTTAAATGGGAGAATACTTGCTAGAGCCAACTCAGAAGGAAACTATTTCTAGAGGCTAAGGGAGAAGTGCAGGGTGACTGGGTCCAAGGTAAAATGGGAAGTAGTTTTATTCTTGAGGGCATTTCACTTCCTGTTTCCGGCTAGGTTCTCTACTCTCTTCCGAGCCACTACTGAAGAGCCAGAGCATTTATGAGAGTCAAGGATGTATTCAGTACTCTGCAGTCTCGCCAAGCACTCTGCAAAGCTTTCTAACCCACTTCTTTGCCAAAACGGACTCTTGTGTTCTTAGGGTCCTATTAAATGACTGGATGGCAAATGTGACGATGAACCAATAGATATTAAAGCATTAAATACTGATAGATTAGTCCTGATTATTATTTTACCAGCACTAGTAACTTAATCCAAAAGGTAGACATTTTGAAAATTTTAATAATTTCTATAATAAGGCCTCTAGGCCTGGTAGTTCAGACATGTAATCAAAGATTCTTGGGAACCACAAGTTTAAGATCAGCATGTGTAACTTAGTAAAACTTTATCTCAAAAGTTAAAAAAGAGCTGAGGATAAAACCTTCTAGTACTTACCAACCATGTGAAAAGCTCTGGGTTCAGTTCACAGTATGAGAAACAAGCAAACATGAAGGTATAATGTAGCCCTCTTCAGAGCAACTCAAGCATTTACACAGTCTTCTTGGGCAGGGCTGGACCCAGATTACCTGAAGTTGTACAATGTCAAGGGGATAGGAGATATTTGAACAGAGCCGCCCTACATACCTGTTGGTAAGTGTAGATGTCATATATTCCAGGAGGCACTGGCACATTGGCACTGTCAAAAATCCGTTTGCTTCCAGACTTGGCACTGTAAAGGTGAACCAGCTCAGGCTCTGAGCCCAGGATGGGTACATTCAGCATGTCAGCCACAGCTAAATCATCTCTGTGGAGGAGCCCGCCCACGATGTAGGCCTCTTTTCCTTGGATGAGATTTTTGATTCTTTTGATTGCTTTGGGACTGTACATCAGGTGAGTGGCCAGGCACATGTGATTATTCTGGTGGAAAATCAAATCACCCCTCTTAAAAGGTGTCTTTTTCTAGCCCCTACCCCAATTTATAATGTTGTACATACTAAATACATTATTAATAGCAGGCTGGGTTATGACCTATCCTGTTGTTTAGCGGTTTAAATTGATAAAAGCTGCTGGGGTGAGGTTCCATAATCGCTCACATCTTTAGTGTGTTGGAAATAGGCTCACTGGGAATAGAACTAATTACCACACATCTGTATTTATTTGATCCATGTGGAATTATCCTTCTGTCAGAAGGAAAAGAGGCTGGCGGCCTTTGGATAATAGTGATTCATCTCCACAACACTTCTGGCATGGTTTAACACTAAAGTGTCTGGAAAATCAATACAAAAAAAATGAAGGAAAAAGCCCCATAGTGTTCTTTCTATATAGACCCTGTATAGACTCCTAATCTGGCAATGCTTTCAGTATTTTTTCCAAAGGAAAAGGGCATTTTACTTGATTCCCCTCCCCAAACTTCCCCCCAGATCCTTTTCTGAGAACATATGCTTTACGGTGATTACCAGGGTTCCTGCCAACACCTTGGAAAGCATTCAGGAACAGAAAATATTTGAAAATTACAGCAAGATTCAAATTTCTTTTCCAATTCAAACTTTTTAAAAATCCTATTTTGACTAGGCAGACCTGGCTCTACAGTGCCTATGATGGTCTCATTCAATTAAACAAGCAATTCTATTCATATCTAGCAGGGTAGAAAGTAGCCAGATGGTCAGCACACACCAAGCCTCATACACCATGTTTCAGCTTTCAAGGAGTGGGAACAGCACCTACAAGACATACTCATTCTCTCTCTCCTTTCTTTCTCACTCTTCCGTCTCTTCTCTTTTTCACCCTTCCCTCCTTCTCCTCTCTCTCTTCTCTCTTTCCACCTATTTTAATCATATTTAATTATTTTTTAGAAGCTTCCATTTCCTCATCTGTAAGATAAGTGTAACAGTACCAGCCTGAGGAATGTTGTGAGGATTGAATGAGATAATGCACTGTGAAGTACTTGGAAGCATTTAATAAATGCCAGAATAATTATCGTGAAAAGAAGTGGGGGATGAAGTGCATTTCAAGGCATGGGAGGGTTTTATAAGGTGAAGATGGGTATGGAAAAGCCATTGCTTAAGGATGGGATATTAGAACCTTAGACTAAGTCTACTGTTATACAGCTACACTGAGTTTACATTCTATTAAAGAGACGATGGCATGGAACCCAAGAAAGTGTTGGAAGTTGGTAGTCAAGTACTTCTGGCTTTGAATCCAGTTCTACTACTTATATGTGTGTATATAAATATATATATATATGAACTTGTATATAACATAGATTCCATGAGCCCATTTCTTTATGTGTCAAACTAGAGTTAAAAAAAAAAGACCTGTATGCTGGAGTTGCTCCAAGGCTGAAATAAGATAATAAACATGAATAACATTGGTCCAGTAATTCATAAATAATAGTAACTATTTTTATAGGGAAAATCCTCTTTTAAAAATAAAACCATTAGAGCCAGGCATGGTAGCACACACCTTTAATCCCAGCACTCAGCTGGGAGGCAGAGGCAGGCGGATCTCTGTAAGTTTGAGACTACAAAGAGAATTAGAGGACAGCCAGAGCTGTTACACAGAGAAACCTGTTCTGAAAAACCGAGAGAGAGAGAGAGAGAGAGAGAGAGAGAGAGAGAGAGAGAGAGAGAGAGAGAGAGAGGCCATTAAAATGTCATGTAAATAAAACAGTGCAAAGGTACTGGATGCTTGAAGAATTCAAGGGGTTTTAGAAGGTAGCACCTTGCACAACTTTAAGGAAAATTTATCTAAACACAAAAATGTGAAGAAAAGTGAATGGCCGTGTTTAAGAATATCCAATGCACCTGTTCAAAAATGGTTGCAGGGTATAACTTGGAAGTGTGCAAGCAAGGAAGAGATTTGAACTACGAAAGATCTTAGCTCTCAGCCTTAAATGGATCTGCAATATGCTGGGTGATTTAGAACAGGGTGGCTTAAAGTTTTTCCTGCTTGTCACCCCTACTCCCATGAGAAATTTTTATATAACTCTAAGTATTTATAAAATAGCTATACAAATCAAACTTTTATTCATAATAAATCACAAATTTGTTTTAAAACAATTCTTTGGTATATGAATAATTGTATCACTTACTAAAGATGAAAGCAAATTCATATACTAATGAGATTATATGCTTGTTCATTTTTTATAGAATAATTAAGTCCTTGAATATTGATACTGTAGGGCATAGAACATGTCAATATTTTCTTGGAGTTGATCAGTATTTTTATTTTATAGTTATCAATGTTGAAAATGCTACTTTGCATTAATACATAATACAAAATGCCTAAAGTGTGTTTAGGGACATTTTAGAAATTACTGGAAATTATGTTCTAATCTCAAGCCAAAATTAATTGAACAGTTTTAAAAACTATAACTCAGTCAGAAACTCAACAGCATTTTAAATATATTTTTATTTATGTGTATGGCCACATGAGCTTATGTGCACCATGTTTGTTTATGCAGGGACCCAAGGAAGGCAGAAGAGTGCATGAGAGCCGTCCAGCTGCAGTTACAGATGGCTGTGAGCAACCTAACCCAGGTTCTCTGGAAGAGCACTAAGTGCTCTTAACAGTTAAGCCATCTTTCCAGTCCCTCAAACAGCAAGTTTTAAAAATCAAACAGTCTTAACAGAATGTAATGCAAAGACACAAATTTGATACTTACTTGCTGGGAAATGATGGAAGGAAAATATCAAATGTCTGATTTCTTTAATTAAACCATACTCCTATAAAAGCAGAAAAGTATGTATGTACAGTGTTTATTAGGTTTTGTTGACTTAACACAAGCTAGAGTCATCTGGGAAGAGGAACCTCAGTTGAGAAAATGCCCCCATTAGATTGGCCTGCAAGTAAGCCTAAGAAGCCTTTTATTGTTTGAAGACTGATGTGAGAGGCCATATTGCTGCTCTTGCAGGGGACCTGGCTTAGGTTTCCAGCAATCACATGGTGGGACACAACTGCCTCACTGTGGTGATGCCACCCCTGGGCAGGTGGTCCTGAGGTGTATAAAAAAACAAAAAAAAAAAAAAAACAAGTTGAGCAAGTCACTGAAAGCAAGCCAGTAACCAGCAGTCCTCTATGGTCTTTGTTTCAAATTCCTCTCTCCAGGTTCCTCCTTTCAGTTTCTGCACTGACTTTCCTTCGTGATAGACTACAAGCTCTAAGATGAAATAAACCCTCTCCTCTCCAAGTTGCTTGTGAACATGGTGTTCATCATAGCAATAGGAACCCTAAGACATGAAGTAAAACACTACAATTCATAATACGCCATAGTCTCCAGCTGAGCAGAGGTGTTTTAGGCAGTGTTCGTTGGCACTGTTTGGGGCTGGAGGATGGCTAAGTGGTTAAGAACACTCGCTGCTCTTGCAGAGGCCTCCAGCAATCACATGGTGGCTCACAAGTGCCTGAAACTCTAGTTTCAGTGGGTCTGATGCCCTCTTCTGGCTTCAGTAGACATCAGGCACAGATGTGGTGCAGAGACATACATGCAGGTAAAACATTCATACACATAAATAAAAACGACATTTCCGTTGACATTTGTTTGCCATGAAGGCATGTACAGTGCAGAGTGTTATGATCAGAACTGAGGCATTTGTGTCAAGTGACATAAACAAGTGTCACCAAAACCACATTGAATTCATTGGGATTTGATGTTGAGTTAGCTATTGGTCATAGAACATTTAGAAACATTTTCACAGCCTTCACATTCACTTTGAAGCCCAGAGTTAAGAAGCTGGGGCATAGAACACTCTGCCTTTCTGAAACTCAGCTCCTTCTATTCAAGTGAGAGGTTGGACAGGAAGTCTCTAAGGTCCTTCCATCTCTGAAAGATTTCCTAAGTAAAGCCAGAGCATGTCACATGTACGGAGCTTCTACTGTACTGGGTTGATGAAAGTTCTGAGATCTTAGGTGGTAGTAACGTTTGTACACTAGGAATGCACTGAACACTACTCAACTGTCCCCTTAAAAGCATCTGAAATGGTTTTACCTTGTACACAGTTTAGTACAGTAAGAAAGGAAGAAACCCAGAGCTCCTCTGAGAAAAATCAGAAAATTTACCATTGGGGCACTCCTCCAAGTGAGGAGTCTAAACCTCTTAGATCTGTATAATAGGACTTTTCTAACGTAATTAAAATTCACCTTCCACATGCACTTCTGAGAGCATATTTTAGGAAAGCTGCTGTTCCATTAGACAACAGCTAATGCCAGCACTCGGGAGATGTGTTCAGCTGTGGCTGGTGATCACCTGTCCTCCTGCTCACTCGGGAGATGTGTTCAGCCATGGTTGGTGATCACCTATTTTCCTGTTCACTTAATTGCTTTCCTTTTGCCACAGACTACTTCAGTGTGGACATGCAAAACAAATGAAGCACACCCAGAACTGCTGACTTGAGTTACAATAGGGAGTTTGATGATTGATGAAGAAGCACAGAGCTGGATCTGGAAAGAGAGCTCATTGGGTAAGAGCTGCTTTTCCAGACTACTCAAGTTCAGCTCCCAGCACCCACACCAGGTAGCTCACAACAACTCTAGCTCTGAGGAATCCAACAACCCCTTCTGGTCTCAGTAAGTGCCTACACATGCATACATACACAATTAAAAATAAAATAAGCCTTTAAAACAGAAGTTTGAAGTCTTTGTCACACCATATTTGATCCATACAGCCATCCTTGCTATGGAGATGAATGATTTGCCCAAAGTTCCAGAGCTCTGACCATGAAGTAAGTAGAGGATTTGAACCCAGTTAGCACAGTTGGCATGCTACAGTGACCATACTTTGCTCATCTTACAAAGTGAGACGTGAAGGTCTGTGGGTTAATGAACTGTGAAGATGGAAAAGCAGATATTTCAGTCAAATTCAAGATCTGAGTACCTGTCCAGCCAGGGTACAGTTCTGTCTCCTCTAGATATATGTATCTGTCGACAAGTATTCTCTCTAGCTCCATGTCTTTCTGGGCATGTCTGAGTCTTCAGGCATGATGGCACCATAGTATTATGTTCAGTAGGTGTTTAATAAAGGTTCAGATGTGAGTGAGGATGGCAGAGGACATGCTGTTGACCTCAGGTCTTGTGAGATCGTTTAGAGAAAGTCAGCATCCTCAGTTCCAGATAGCAAAAAAACATGGATGACAAAGATCTAGAATGTTCCCAATGCCCTTCCTTATGGCTACGTTCATTTTTACCATCACTTATTTCTTATTTTTGACTTGAGACAAAGATAGTTGTTTAGAATGTCCTGATAAACATTAAAATGCTTCAAAATAGACACGATGCCTTTTATACAAGCACACTTCCCATGACAAATTCTAGTTTATACAAGCACACTTACCATGACAAATTCTAGTTTTACATAGTAACTTGGAGAGATTCACAAACACATTTTTGGCACGCTTTAAAAAATCTCCTCAAAGCCATCCATTTGGATGAAAATCAGCACTGACAATCTCTCAGACCCATTAAAAAGAAATAAAGCAATAGCTAAACAGAAACAGAACTGATTTGAAAGCGAGAGTTTAATTTTTGTGTTTTAAAAAGTTGATTGCCTGTGAGTGATTAATCACTCAAATAATTTGAATTTAAGCTCCAAACAGCAATATTGAGTACTTCAAACCTTACCTACCTGTTTCTGCTCACAACAAAGACCTGCACTGGCCTGAGCTCAGGCTGTCAAGGGTGCCAGCTGCCTGACTCTAGCCTGGAAGCGGGAAAGGGCACTGCTAGGGCAACCTTTTCAGAGATGAGGACTATGAACTTGGAGAGGACTTTGGAATTACCCAATCCATCACCCCCTTTCATAGCTGAAGAGCAGAAGACAAGGAAGCTAAGGAGGCTTGCCCAAGGCCACTGAGTCATCCACAAACAAAACATCATTCCCATGTGTAGTAGTGACCTAGAGGAGACAGATTTTGGTTCACAATCTGGCCCTACCATGGACATTGAACTAGAAAATGAATTTTGGTTTTTGCAGAAATAAAAGAAAAGCATTGATTTCTGTGTTGCCGCACTGTATGAGGCTCAAATGAGAAAATGCATGCTAAGAATCTGATAAATGTTACTTTATCCACTGTCCTTATCCTTGCCCATGCCTCTTCAGTGTCTACAGATATTTCAGATATGTGCACACTCTACTGGCAGCTACCAGTGTTAGCTTGAGTTTCTGGCTCTGAGACTATCAACAGTTTAACTAAACAAAAACGGGTTTTGGTGTTGTTCTTCTTTGCTTCCTAACATCTACATCAGCTGTGCCATTGAGGGCATGGGATCTTACGTTTGATGGAGGGTATGAAAGACCCCAAGAGTATAAGTAAGTTGTGATCGTTGGTACTTGTCCTTCCCTCCACAGCCACATGTGCCAATGAAGCAGAGCTGAGCCAAGCACTCTCAGGAATACTGAGGCATCCTCTGCGTGAATGCCTAAGGTGCTTCACTAAGCAGACACAAAGCCAAAAAAAAATGCTCCAAGCACCCCTCCCTGCAGCCTGGGCAAGTTTACTCTTTCTCAGTTTAACCCCTTCCCTGCCACTACCTTCTCTGATGATATGAAGAGAGCTGGCTATGGTGTTCCTCATCTGTAAATGGAGGTGCTATCTATTAGCAAATGCAGAGTCTTTCTTTTTTAAAACAAACTTCAAAATTGTATGGCCCATTAGATAATAAAATGTGTGTGTGTGGGGGGGGATTAGATACTGTTTAAAATGTAGAGAAGCCCCTTTCAAGTCATTTGTTGTACTGCCTTGGACTAGAACTCTTGTGCAGATGTGAGTTCATTCTACCCACTAAAAATCAGTACATTCAGATGTAAACCTTGTTTATACAGGACCATGTGATGTGGAGCATCCGTTTCTAAAGAAACCAAAGTATGGAGTTACAAGGAATACCTGTGTGAAAGTCAGAAATTGAGGCCCTGGTTCAGTTTCTCTTCCTGAGTCGTTTTATGCCTACATAAGCCTGGCCAGCCTTCCACTGTCCCGGTAAACTCCACGTAAATTAAGAAAAAGGGTGATGAATGTTATAAATCTATCTATTTGATTGGACCTCCCCCTATCTGCAATTAGGCTTCAGCCACAGAGAAACTGGGCAGGGGCAGCTCAGCTAAGTCTGAAAGTTAAACTGTGGTATTTATTTCCTACAGTCCAACTAGTAGTCTAATCAGCAAAGCTGTTAAACTTGCAATAATATTTCACTGATGTGTACCAGAGCGTTGCAAGTTATAAAATTTCCAATTTAATTTTACTGCATCCCTGAAGCCATAGTAATTAGAAGACAAACTCACAGGGAAGATGTTTACAGCTTCAGGGGTGATGATTCTGAACCTGTTCTGCAGGTCACACCTATCCTCATAGAACCCCGATTTGACAGCTGCTTGTAGACTCAGGAGCTTTCTGTAGTACAGCCTTAACTCATCATTCATAGGATGGGAGCAGATGTAGATGACACTGACGTTGGCATCTAGGAAATAATGGCCACAGTGTTAATTACTGATATAAAGGTAAATGACATGATGAACTCTGGCATCCAGTTGCTGTTACAGTAGTTTAAAACAAAGAGCACATCCAAAAGCCAGGCCAGAGTTAATTTAAATTGGCTTCGCATGCATCTCAGCAATCTAAAGCCGCCCTTCTGTACTCTGTCATTTCTCTAAAGAAAAGAAGACACCATCAACAAAATATGGAAGACTGTGTGAGGGAACATGGAATAAACTTTCAGATAACGCACAGGGATCTAACTAAACCATTTCCTTTAGCATCATTGGGAATGTTCCATTCAGGCCAGCAAATTATAAAGCAGAGCTATTAGCTTTAGAAAGCCAATAAAATTTCAGTGGCATTCTCTGCTTGTACGGGGACAGTTCAGGGAAGGTCTTGACAGAATAAATGGGCTGATTATGACCAGCAGTGATTCCTTCAGGAAGCCACCCTGTCCTGGCTCCGGTCCCAGAGAGGAATATATTTCTTCAGCAGCACATCTGGTGATTCCTGGTCCAGAGAAAGCACCGCCCCAACTGCTTTCTTCCTTAAAATGTTCTTAGCACACACATATAAAAAATACTAATTGAATATCTGGTCCAAATGGGATGCTGAGATGAGATTACTCACTCTGTGCTACAAAATATTTTAAGAGCATATGGATGGAAATTTGCATCTGATGGAGCCATTAATTCATTCATAAAATAACTAACTAATGTAGATAACAATAGGAACAAAGCACTTGGCTCAACACTCCAGGAAATCTAGAGATCAAAGTGATTTTGGGAAGCAACCATTTCAAACACACAGGTCAGACCAGTTTCTCAGGGAAGTTCAGAGGAGGGAGGGCTGGAAGTGTCACCTTGGCTGGCTGGCAAGGTCAGAAGGCTGTTTCCAGACTGCTTTGTTTAGTTTGGCAGAGTACACGGCACACGAGCTGATTAAATTCTAGTTTAGCTTTCTAGGGCCCTGGGCACATTATTTTAACTTTTCTAAGCATTGGTTTCTTCATTTGTAAATGTGGGGTTGAATCACCGAGGCATAGAGATCTGGAGTATTAAATGAAAAGAAAAATATTCTTGGTACAGTATCAGGCACACAGGAAGGGTTGACCGAATGGCACAGCCAACAGTGACTCTCTGCCATGCCCTCTGTGCCTGGCTCATTTTGATCAATCCCTTGATTTAATATGAAGAAGTGTCATCTGCAGTCTCTGATAATTTTTCAATCTATCAATCCAAGCTTTTTTATATTTTTTTTCCTGAAATGGGGGTCTTATGTAGCCCAGGCTGACCTTTAACTCACTATGTAATAGAGTTTAGCCTTGAACTCTTGATCCTCCATCTCCACCTCCTAAGTAGTGGTGTTGTAGGTTTGTATGGCCAGGTCGGGTTTATTCAGTGCTGGGGATCAAGCCCAAGGGTTTATACATGCTAGGCAAGCACTCTCCCAACTGAACTACATCCTCAGCATTCACCAAGCTCCTTAAATTCTCTTTATCTTTATCCAGGTCACAGTACAGTAGACTACATAGGAATTACTCAATAAGCACTCATGGTTGGCTGGGGTTGGCTGGGGGTTCAGAAGAATGAAGAGGTTTAGATGGTTGACTGTTCTCCTCACTTAGTGACATGGCAGGTACAAGTCTCTCCTTGTCGAGACGGTGTCTTTTAAACTGGCCCAAGAAAAGGCTGGTAGAGGTGCTAAATAGTTAAGGGCTCCAATTTTATTTTGAAACTAAATGCCATATAAACATCAAAATAAATTAGCTGAACAGAAAGTAATTGAATACCTTGTATCCAATTGCTGACTGATCACATTAGTTATTGCTAGTCTTGTATTTGGGGGAAGAAACTAGTGTCTTACCAAACTAGTAAGTCTAAAAACCAAATATAAATATGTGTTGTAATTGTGTGTGTTTAAGAAAAGCATAAAGGAATAGGATATAAACAGAAAAAACAGCTATAGTAGCAGAAAATGAATTTTACTTGGAAAGAAATCTCTAGGGTTCAAATAATAAGAAATCAGGTCGATAGTGTCATTTTTCTTGTTCATTTCTGCCAGAGCTATATGTATCCCTAACTCTAATACCCAGTGGAGTGGGAGTTCACTGTGAATACAAACACAATTCTTGACAGGTAGTTATGGAAAGCAGCTACTATGAAGATGGAACTTTCTTTTATTGGTAGGGAAAGTACTATCTGTGGGGCCTCTACCTGACCATCCTGGCATCACAGCCGATATCCAGTGGCAAGTCTTAGCGGTCTGATCAGATTATCTTTATTTCCCTCTTGAATAAGTAGGAAACCCAATACCTCTTACTAGTAATTAACAGAATAAAAGAAGTTTTAATTTTCCTCCCAGGTCATTTATCATTTCTCCTTTCTTTTTCTACTTTTATTTAAAGCACCCGTACCTTCACTAGCTCCCTCTACGCTGACCTCCTCCTGAAGAGGCTGTGTGGTCACACTGCTGTGTCAGAATGCTAATGTGCCAGAAAAAGGCACACTCGCCCAGAAATGGCCGGAGTTGCAAATTTTTCTTTGTAGGCACAGACTGAATTATTGGATTATCAAAAATAGTAGCTAATACTTTTTCTCTATAATGAGGAACTTCTATAAAGATACTCCTTTGTGGTGGCTTGTACTATATATAGAAGGGTATATAAAAAGCTAAGGAAAAAAATTAATTCAAATAAATCAGAGTAAAGTCCGCCCTCTGCTGCACCTCAGTGGTCCCAGCCAGCCAGGCTTTTAGTTGAAGAGCTCAGCGCTAACAAATCAATCTCACATCACTGAAGGGCTTGTTGCTGTGTAATGCGGAAGCGCAGCCTGGGCGCCTAGATAACAGATGAAAGCAATTATGCTATTATTATTTTAGGACACTGGAAATTTCTAGTACTGATGTATTTTTGTTACCAAATGGCATTTATAAAATAATAATGTTGTTGAAATATCTATGAATCATATAAAGTATGTCATTCCAGGGATCCAGCTCAGCTGGCCATTGATAATATAAAATTCTTCCTCCTATTGCTTAAATAAGGGCCAAAACAATTATATTTTAACAAAACAAAGAAGTCCTTGTTAACTTCTAAAAATTCAATTTTTATTTAACCCTTAATTTGGGGTCAGTTCCTCACAAACTGACTGATGTTATTGCATGTGCTTTGTAATCTGTATCTTTTCTTTCAGCCAGGTTTGCAACCTGGCCTTAGCAGCCATCTATTTTCTCTCCTGGATCCAGTCTAAGGCTGAGGGATGACTAAAACAGTACCACTTTAACTTTTGCGAAGACATTTCCACCTGCCTAGGGCCTGGATTTCTAAGAACTCCCCACAAGGCACTCCATGTTTTCTGAATCTGTCTTCGCTTCTCTCTTACTCTTATAATGAAAACACAATCTTCAGTCTTCCTACTGCTTGCACAGAAGACAGGCTAGACAATATTGACAAATAGAGAGTTTTGACCCAATTTGCTGGAAGGAATCAATACATCAAAATGATTTGAGTCTATCAGAGAGAAACTGTTATTCAAAAAAGAATTTAGAAAACTATCCAAATAGTAATTGTTTAAACATTTAAAAATTCAAGTTGACTTCACTGTAAACCCATTACTAAAACAAAATAATTATTTACCTTGCAAGTAGATTAGAAAGCTAAGTTCTTTCCTTGTAGAGGGAGAGGAAAAAAGAAATATTTACCAATATCTACCCAAAAGTTGCAGACAGTCATTGATGTAAAGCTCTTTACTGTACCTAGGATGTCACACAGCCTCCCCAGCTGCATGTTCTGCTGTATGTCCAAATCAGAAATGTGTTTTCGCACAGGCTGGGCATATCCTAAAAGGCAAAGTGTCAAAATAGAAACAGTACATCAATATAGCACACATGGGAATTTCAAAATGTCACACTCTGCAAAATGTCTCCTCTGAAGCATCTTACAGAAACAATAAAATCCTAAGAACGTAGTCTGCATTTCTCAAGGACTCAGCATGGAAGATGTGCTACACGGCATCTTCTGCAACAGAGGTTGCTATTCTTCCAATACCAATCAAGCCCCCGCGAATCAAGATCACAAATGCATGGAGCAAACATCTGACATTTAACAGAATGTTCAGAAGGACGTCTGAAAATGTTAGGGTCGGGTTTAAGGGATTGTTTTGGCTTTAAAATCATGCAGCACTTTGAAGTTGGGTCCCAGAATCATTCTCCATAGCTCAGTCAAACCCCTTGCTGTCGGAAGCATGTGTTTAAGAACTCACATATCAAAAAAAGCACCCTCTGCTCCCAGTCAGAACTTTTAACCTTCAAAGGGCAAGAAAGGTCAAGGCATTTACTCTGTCGGTACTAAGAAAGTCCTGTGGTTCTTTTTGCTTTTACTGGAGACGGGACAGAGGGAAAACACATAAGTGTTACCACTGCCCAGAAATACTCACAAAATAAGTAATAACTTCTGCTTTAATGTCAGGCCTTAAAACAGTGGATCCAGGCATGAACTCGAAAGACATGTATCCTCACAGGTAGGCACGGTTGCTTGTTAGGAATTCAAGAACCAAAGGTAGAACTCTTTTAACATAGAATAACTTGGCAGATTTTGAGAGATGCTTCCATGCCTCCTTGTGGTTACTGAGCCCAAACACATGTCTGTGCAACTGCTTTAGAAAAAGGCACTTTATAGACAAATGCAAGATGTGACACACAGTTCTCTTTCAACATAAGGAAAACTATAGCAATTCAGGCAACGGGGCTCCAGACCAAATGAACACTGATAATTGCCTCTTTGCTTTGATGTCAGTGTTTAAACACCAGACAACATTTGAAAAGCAAATGAGTTTACGACTCATCTGAAAGTCTTTGTTTTATGCGTACGAACCTAAGAATCAGAGAGACAGAAGGACTAATGGGTGGCTGGAGTCATTTTAGAAAATAGAAAATGACTATTAATTCTCTAATAATTTAGAGAACCACTGGACATATGAAAGTGAACAGAGGTAGATACAATTTCAATGTTGTAAATATGCATTAATGTGATATTGTAACGCTTAAAATTTTGTGTATCTATAATTGCACTGTCTACACATATCTACATTCAGGAAAATGTCTTAAAAGACATATTAGCAAATAACATATATTGAGGTCATAAGAAGAAAAGGGAGATGCTTAAGGAATAAAGTGTAATTTAAAAACATATCTAGACCATTCCATGACCATACCTCTTTCAAGGTCAAGAGGCAGCATGAGATTTCTAGTTAAGATGATGTCCAATGTAAAATGCAAAAGACGTTTGATCACTTGGTAGCCATATGTGCAGTGTGTGAGTAGGTGTGTTTCATTCACATGTCTGAGGTCAGTCTTCCAACAAATAACCTGGCACCTCTTTTACCACTGATGAAGGATGCATATTAAACAGATATACAGAGCTTTGAGAACTTGTTACTTATCCTTCTGCATACACCCATTTTCTGTTAGCAGTCTCACATTATTATAGAGAACCACATGAAGTTACAGATATGAAGACATTTTGGAAATTTCAAAGTAGGTATTTTAATGTTATGAAGTATGGGCACTTCCAAAGCACAGGACACGTTCTGTGATAAGCAACGTGGACATTCTGTGACATGTAGTGTACACACCAGCAATAAAACAAAAGTTGGGAGGCAATTTTTCAGATTTATTTTTATTTACATATATGTATGCATATGTGTGTCTGTGTATGTTACATATGCAGGTACCCAAAGAAGCCAGGAGAGAGCATTGTATCCTTGGGAGTCACAGTCACAGGTGGTTATGAGCTCCCTGCTGAGAACTGAACTTGAGTCCTCTGCAGAGCAGCAAGGAGCAGCAAGTGCTCTCTAACTACTGAGCCATCTCCCCAGCCCCAGGGAATCAGTTTTTGGTTTTTGTTTTGTTTTAAAGCTAAGTTTATTTTTATATTTTGTATATCCATGAAGTAAATGTGTTGATAAGGTGAAAACTCTTAACAATGCTGGGAGCATAGGTTAAGTACAATGGTGACTTTAACCAGACAACGATCAACAAGGATTCTGGGGCTTCTGGGAGTTGAGCAGCATGTCCTGTGTCTGAGACATCATACTTTAGAATATAATGGTAAAGGTATAGTTAGGTCAAAGGTCATTAGGAAAACCAGGGTCTGATAAGCCATCAGCCTCAATCTTCCCCTGTTACAGAGGAGGAAGTCAGGGATTAGGGCTCTGTCCAGGATCACCTAAATCTATAAATTCTTATGTATTTCAGCCACTTCATGTTTTGCTCTTATGACCAATTTAAATAAATAACATACAAGAAAAGATTCCCAAATAGTAGCAGAAATAGACTTTTTATAATTTTTCCATGTTAATTTTCTATTTTTGTGATAGGCATCTTAATGCTAGAACATTTGGATATGCTAGGGTTCATGCTAAGTGAAATACAGTTGTTAACCACTGACCTCAAAATAAAGAGACAAATCTGCATTTTCTGGCTACACCTGGTGTCCTTAAGACTGAAGGGGGGGGCTGGAGAGATGGTTCAGAGGTTAAGAGCACTGACTGCTCTTCTAGAGGTCCTGAGTTCAATTCCCAGCAACCACATGGTGGCTCACAGCCATCCATAATGAGATCTGGTGCCCTCTTCTGGCCTGCAAGCATACAGACAGACAGAACACTGTATACATAATAAATAAATAAATCTTAAAAAAAAAAGAGTAGGGAGGGGGGCAGAAGAGTAGAAAGTTAGGGATGCCATAATTCAAGAAAGGCACAGGGCGTTACAATATACTGTCAGCCTTAAAGATCAAGAACCTTTGTGAATTCCTCTGTGGGTAATGTCTACAAGTTTGAAAGGAACCCTATTTTCTCATCAGGCCTCCAACAAAAATCACAGCTCTATTGGAACTTTTATTTTATTCCCCTTTAGACCTCTGAACCACTGCTCAGCATGTGTGCAGGGAACTGAGCCCGCTCTATGGAGCAGGAAACACTCCTAACTGCCGAGCTGTCTCTCCAGGTTCTATTTGCACTGTTTTTGGACACCAATTCTATTCACTGTCTATCTCCCTTTGCTTCCACTAAGATCCCCCCTTCTCAGGCATCCTGCCTTCCTTTTCACCTTTGACTGAAAGATGAAAGGG
Organism: Microtus pennsylvanicus; assembly: GCF_037038515.1. Classification (NCBI taxonomy): domain Eukaryota; kingdom Metazoa; phylum Chordata; class Mammalia; order Rodentia; family Cricetidae; genus Microtus; species Microtus pennsylvanicus. The sequence continues at coordinate 57,167,108 of NC_134581.1, read as the reverse complement.
CCAAGATCTCTGGCACATGCTATGAAATCATAAATGTCCCCATCATTAATATGTATTAATATGTATTTCCTAATCTCAGCTGAGCCAAACTAAAATTCTCAAAAGGAACTTAATTTAAATGTGAGAACATTATTATTACTATAAGCACAAAACTATCCAAATACAGCTTCTTTTTATGATAGACCCTGTGTCTCACTACCCTTTCCTTTTCTTTCTTCCTTTCTCTCCCCAGTCTTTCCCTCCTTCCTTTCTTTTCTTTTTCTTTGTATATGGTGTATATGTGTGTGTGATATGTATGTGCCCATGGGGGGGGGGCATAGGTCAGAGGTTAATGTTGGCTGCCTTCTTCTGTTGTTCTCTATTTTATAAGCCAGGGTCTCACTGACCCTGTGGCTCACAGTTTTGGCTAGATTGGTGGTCAGTGAAGCCCTAGGCATCCTCTGTCTCCACCATCTCTCCCCTAGTGCTTGAGTTGCAGGTATGTGCTAGTGGGTCTGGTTTTTCATGTTTGCTGGGATTGCAGACTTAGGTCTTTATGCAGGAAGCCTTTAGATGCTGAGCTATCTCTCCCCACCACCACCATCACCACTCTGCTGTGTTCTTGGACTCTTTTTTCTGTCATTCTCTTGTATGCTTCATCTTCACTTTTTAAATTCTACCAATGTAGGTAAAAATTTTAATTTTACCATAGTAGGCTCCTTTGATTTCTTATTTACTCATATAATCTGTCTCTCCCCCATCACTCTAGCTTCTGTAACCAGACCACAGCCCAGAGAGCAGACACTTGAGGAATCTACAGCCAACCGAGTGAACAAAACGTGCCTGAAGATCTTGCTTGACGACTTAGTCACGTAAGCCTCAGTCCTTTCCTCATGTGTTCTCTTTACCCCATCCTTTCAACTCTTCAATTATCTTCTCTAGTCTAGAGAATTTGTGGTAAATTCAAAGAATGACAAGGTAGTTGTGTAAGATTTTCAGGGTCTTTCTCATAGAAAACCCAGAAGTGGCAGAGAGGGCCCTGTTTCCCTCTTCATTCTGGAGAAGCCTGCTTCCTTTCCTATGGCTCCTGTGATTGCCTGCAAACCTTTCCCAGCTGTTTCTGTTGTAGTTGTTATGTTTAAATAGGGTCTTTCTACATATTCCTGGTTGGCCCATGCAGACTGGGGTGGTATTGAACTCACAGAGATTTGCCTGCCTCTGTTTCCAGAAAGCTGGGATAAAAGGTGTGCACCACCATGGCCAAGTATTTCCAGATTTCCAGAATGTTCCATCTTGCCCCAAGTAAGTACTTGAGCACGACTGTCCCACTCCACATCAAAGGACGACACTGGTAAGCTGCCTCTCTCTAAGTCATTCTACTATTTTGATCTTTCACTAAATCTATGATGTTCATTGTTGGTTTCTCTGTACCCGCTTCTGCTTTCCCCAATGCTATGCTTTCACAAACACCAAACAGGTGATGCAAACTGCTTCTTGGCAACGAGAAGACTAGTTCTTCTAGCACTGGCTTTTCTTTTGGCGCAACCACAGAAATTAAGAATGCAGCCAAAGGCGGCTGAGACAAACTGGCTTGCCTCCCTGGAAGGCCTCCACTGTAGGAGCCTGTCACATGATGTTGATTGCCCTGTGGTTGACTCTAAGCTCCTCCTTTCTTTAAGCACTCTCCCTTACAGTGGTACTCAAAGCACAGGCATTGAAGATGGCTCCTGGTGACCAACTACTTGCTTAGCCATCCACATAAGTAAGATGGTCTGATGCAGTAGTTCCCAGCCTTTTTCCCATTTTGAACCGTAACTGGTGATGTGGAACACATCACATCCTACCAGTGGCTCACATTGTTATAACAGCTGTACTAGTAACTCCATCCCTTCTCTTCTCTCAGGAAAGCATGTTGGGTAGAAGCTGAGCAAGACAGACATTATTACAGAGGCAACCTGGAACTACTCCCACTGGTTACAAAAAGCATTGACATTCCAATAGTTAAAAATAAAAAGCTCCACATGACAGACCTCACAGATGACTGTGAAGGATCTGTTTCCAAACAGACTCACTGACAAAAGATGGCACTTTCTGTTGTTCCAGCTAAAACTCATGAATCTCAGATTATGTTCAGAGGCTCTGAGGGCACAGAGACCATTTCAGGGGCTCTCCAAGGTCAAAACTGTTTTCACAATTATTTTGAGAAGTTATTTGCCTTTTTTAAGGCAACCCGATCTACTCCTGAGAGGATGTTGAGCACCAAAGACACTCCACCTGGAGCCTTTCTTCTTGGCAGAACTGGCCTTTGGGCAAAGAAAAGCCCATACCTCGACCACAGACAGAGATACAGAGCGTGCATCAATGGATAAAACAGGACTGTCATATCCTGCCAAGACAGGGTAAGATAGTTCTAAAAAGTTTCTTGCCTTTAAAAATAGTATGTCAATTACGTTAGGCCTTAGCCAAAGTTGGTTGCCTCAACATTACAAATGAGACTTTGGGCGATTGCCCAGGTAGTCAGTTGTCTCTGCACATTTTGGAAGTTTCTCGATTGTACTTCCTGTTTACTCAAGTAATATTACTTCCCTTCTCAGATCTTTGATGGAGTTAAAGATTAGATAATTGTAGTTAGCCTCCTCATGATTTAGCTAAACTTAATTTCAATACATTATTTAGACTCCTTGAAATAGAATGCTTAGTAAAACTTTTGTTATGCGTTTCTTGCTTAATATTGCTTGTAATTTTATATTTGGTATCTGTTCATGTTGTATATAGTTGTATTGGGTTTGGTTCGATCTTGTTTAGATAAAAGGGGAAGATGATGGGAAAGCTCAACCAATCACATCTGGCTAGGGTGTGGCCACCTGGAGGCCAGGTAGAAAAACAGAAGAGAAAGGTGCATGCGTTCTCTATGCTGTGCTCGCTGGACCATTTTGGATTTCGGACCTCTCTCTCTATTAGCATGAGTTTCCCCCTTTTTCAATTATTAAAAATATAACTGTTGTTCTTGAGCTGGTCTGGTTATTCATTGCTCCAACCACTAACACAAATGCTTACACTGTAAGTTCTGAAACAGAGAATTTATTGGTGCACAGACTCCACGCTAAAGCCAACATGTAACACCTCTACTGCTAAGGTTAGTACAAAGTCAGAGAAGAATGTACACAATTATTTGAAAAGACTATAAAACATTCTTCCCTTTCCAAATATTTAATCTCTATGGGGTCGAATTTTCTGTTTCAACCTAAACAACACAGATAACAGACTAAATACCGAAACATGAGAATCCAGCCATGTTCTATTGAGAGATCTGCAAATTTACCAAACTAACCATGCTTTTTTTAAAAAAAAAAATGGTTGTTGTTTTTATACAAGTCAACACTGATAATGGGTTTATTAATTTGTTATTTTCTCAGTTTTAGTTTCCTTCCCCCCTTCTCTCTGTCTCTGTCTCTCCCTCTCCCAGAGGGAGGCAAATTCTTGCTATGAAGCCCAGACTGACTTCAAATTCTCAATCCTCCTACCTCAGCATCTTTAGTTCTGATATTACAATAACTACAACAAATAATGACAGACAGAATTAACTTAATGTTCTTTAGTCCAGTATCATTTGAGTTAAAGGGGAACTGAGGCAAAATATTTGAGAACCACTGAACAAACTTCAATTATTTTTTTCTTGTTTTATTTTCTTTCTTTCTTTCTTTCTTTCTTTCTTTCTTTCTTTCTTTCTTCTTTTTTTTTTCGAGACAGGGTTTCTCTGTGTATCTCTGGCTGTCCTGGAACTCAACTCTGTAGACCAGTCTGGCCTCGAACTCACAGAGATTCTCCTGCCTTTGCCTCCCTAAGTGCTGGGATTAAATGCTCAACCTTCAATATTTTAATGACAATTGTAAAGAAGATTTCAAAGATTAGATTTTAATTTAGTATATCAAACTTTTTAAAAGTCTATCCTAATATTAATCCACTTAATGAAAAGTGTATGAGCTTGTGACACTTAGAACCCTCTTCGGTGCCACTCCTATGTATTATGGTTCAGTGTTGGGCAAGACCACCCGGTTATCTTCATATTCTGAAAGCACTGGGCCAAGACTGATCAAACCTGTGGATAAGTGTTGACTTAAATTGCCTGTTTGAATACAACATAGAATTATATAAATGTGTTTTAATTTTAGTTTGTGCTATGAAGAAAACAAGTTTGTCTCTGTCTTATGTTAAAAGACCTAGCTATCTCTAGGAACAGCCATCAGGGAGATCGTGACTGTACACCTTTCTGACATGAAGATCTAGTGTGGCATCTCTATAGCTGATCTATGGACTCCATACCCTCTGCCAAAATATATGGGGAAGCCAGCGTGGACTGAGTGGGAAGGCCCAACTTCTTGCCCCAAAGTATAAGGAACAGACTCTATTGGATCTTTGAGCTGGTAACTGAAGAGTGAGAGTGGGGGGTGTGAGCGAGTGTGCTGAGCGGCTCTGCTTTCCACTCCTGGGGTGCGAAGGAGAGCAACTGCAGTTAGGAAACACCCTTCCCATCAGCCTTTGGGGTATCCTATGGTCATGTGCACACCAAAGCCTTCCTATCTTTTCCTTCAGGCTTTTGCAGTAGCACAGGCCAGCTGAGGAACGTTGTCTATGAACATTACCAAAACAAGTATTCACAACTTTTATGGACTGGAATATTTTGGAGACTTCTAATTGTGTTAAAGCCAAGAACAGTTTGCTGAACTAATAATGCCCAGAGGAAAAAATAAAATTATGTGCGTTGGCTTATCCATTAAATCAGTTGGGCAGCTGGCAATGAAGTAAAATATCACATGGAGGAAAGCACAAAACAAAGTGCTTCAGTGTCTTCCGTGTGCTTTCAAAGAGAGGGAGAGAGAGACTCACTGCTGAGAGCTAACTGGCCTACACTGGCCCCCAAATTCGGCTGGAACCTCAGAGCTCAATATGTGGCACATCCCACTTCATTGCAATATATTTTTTAAATGCCATGGATTTAGGAACAGCAACAATTGATGTACTGTAACAAAGAGGTGCAGGGGATAAGTTAAAAGTGGAGGAAATAACCTAACAAAAAACCGCAAGCAGTGTAAGTTGGCAGGCTTTATTTAGACCACTTTTTTTTTTCTAGAGAAATTAGGATTCTTTGTTGCAGTTCTTCTTTGACTGATAGATTATGCTTAAAATAGACCCTAGTTTTCTGTTCCTGCTATGAAGCATAGAAGATTATTTTGTTATAATTATATTTCATTAATAAAAATGATGAAAATATGCAATATCCAATTTAGAGATCAGCCTACATTTTTATCTTAATGAAATTACAAAGTCAATCAGTTTCTATGGACAATTAGTCATTTGCGATCCACCTTCCTTGCAGGTTAAAAATAGCTACAAATATTTGTCACTTCTAGGAATACTACCTGAAATTCTAACAGTCAATCAAATTTGTAACTCCCCTTTTCAAGGAGACTGCTCTGCAATACATAATGTCATAATATTACTAATTTCAAATTACAGATTTAAAAATACATTCTAGTATTTTACAGTAAAAATATCGCTGACAAGCCATCTTTTTCTGTATTTGGAGAATGCAATTACTGCTAGAGGTGCAAAACCAGAGCCCATAGTCAAATGTCTCCAACAGTAGTCTGTTATACACCTTTTGGTACTGCACCTTAAGGCCAAGTGAGTCTAGCCCCACCTGGCTGGTAGCATGATGTCATTACCTCGATGAGTGCCCCATTGGAAGGAGAAGTCGCACAGTCTAGAGAGGCTGGAAGTGTCTGCCTGAGCCTGAAGACCCTCCCTACTGATGGTGACTAGTGAATTAATCCACCTGCACTCTGAAAGCAAAATTATTATATTGAATAGGATGGGGTGGGTTTTTTTGTAATTGTTGTTTTGACTTTTTTTTTCAACGTACTTAGAAAAGAAATAGCTTCACTTTCATTTCTATGAACTGTTGCAGTGAGTATCTGGCCTGTAAGACAAAGAAGCCATGCTTTATTTGTCTGAAATCTGTGTATTCCCACAGGAAAGTGACAAACAACCAAACAAAAAGGTACCTCATATTATTAAAAAGAAAAAAAGTATATAGTTTAACAATTCTGCCTGTAAAGTAGGTGAGACGACTGTTTAAGATTAGTAACGGACTTTTAGGGAAACCTGAAGCACAGGCTGTGGAAACGAGCTCCCCACAAGGTGGGGGTGCAGTTGGCCTCCGTGCATGCTTCACTTGGAATGTGCCTGACCTTGCTCTTGTTTCTTAAAAATACAAGACTAGGAATTTTCTTTGAAAATTCATATTTCTATTGTTGCAAACAAAAAACAGTGCATTGGTGGAGATATCATACTGATTATATGCTTATTTACACTACATATGCACAATATGGAAGAAAACAGTTTTAATGATAAATTTAAAATCATGCTTTGTAATTTAAACCTTTATGATCGGGTCATTCTTCCCTTTGTTTTATATTTGCTAAGTCTTTGAAATGATGTGAGACTTACATTTGGAATTCCTGGTGCTGCCCTGTTTACAGTATTATGCAGGGTTACTTTTTGCTACTTTGGAGACTCCTTTGTGTCAGGCATCTCTGCAGAGTGGATGGCTTAGGGGGATTTTGTTTTTTGTCTTGGAGGGTGTGAAAAGTCGAGTGCAGGAGGGGGAAGTTTGTGGAAATGACAACTGCAATAACCTCATGCATATTGACATTGAAAAGTAGGGGACAGATAGTGCTTTTCAACAGTGTAAGGTAGGGCCCCACTTCTGGTTCCAGCTCTGAATAAGATACAGAAAGCAAAACGAGACCCCCTGCACACTAACAGGCCAAGTCTACAATTAGTTGCAGAAGCAAAAGCTCTTGCACCTTATTCTAAGGCCCCAAGTCAGTTAATTGGGTCTTCAATTAGCCTCTCGGGTTGTAATCAATTACAAGTGTAATTTCTGTGTGTGAGCGTATTTTGTGCAAAAGTAGTCTCACCAAAACCAAAGCATAAGTGAGAGCAAGATTCAGATCTGTCTTTTCTCACTGATAGGCACAGAAGAACAAAACCAAAGGCTCTGTGCAGTGCCAGCATTTCCTCGCCAGCTCCCACAAGCCCTGGGTCAAAGCACATACTCTGTAATCTAGGAAAGTCTGTTTATTACTATTAAATTTTTACTGATTTTTTTTAAAAACCTTAGTTTCAGTTATATAGTAATTATAATATTTTCTTTCATATTACTGTTTAGATGTGATGTTTCTTTACCACACGCCAGTGTTCAAACAGTATTTCCACATCTGAGCACAAGTTGTAGCCTAGGATTTTACTACACTAGATCATTGGCTGTGCTGCTCTACTTAAAAGGCCTTAACAAAGCACTAACAGGTAACATTGAAACCCAGTGGGTTTTGCTAGTTGTCAAAACTCTACTAAGTCAGCGTAAAAAAAAAATCCAGACTTATTCAAGAAATTTAACAGCCTAGGTAGAGGCAAAACAAAGCAAAACAAGCAGCCAGCAAATGCAAACACCCACAGTAACTCATGTCTGAAACAAACTTCCAGCACAAATTTCTGGATTTCCCCGTGTCACTTTGGCATACCTATTTTACCACTGCGTTTCAGACAACAGCTTTTAAGTTCCCCAATTCATAAATGTAATTAAATAATTACATTAGTGCTAATTAACATGAAACTGCAGATTATTTAAGCGCAAAAAACACTATTCAACTTCTTAATTATTCTTGTTCACACAGCATTTCCTTTTGCTCAGGCGCCCTAGGTGCAAATAAAACATCCCATCTGCTCGCAATTAGAACTAAATAATTTCAGAGAATGTAGCTTATCATTTTGACTGCACATTTGATTAAAAACAGTGTACAAGCAATATCCTGGCTATTGGTGTAACAGCAACAACACACACAAGCCCGTGTTCTTCCATCATTAAAGAGGATCCAAAACATTATCTGTTATTTCAGGGGGAAAAATACAACTTTTTAGTTCATTTCATACAGATGAAAGCGAATTACAGCAAATCACCTCTCCACTGAATAGCAGCCCCCACATAATGACTTTATTTGCTTAATCCCCAAATTAAACGCCGTTTCGAGCGAGGGCCCTGTGTTATTACTCTCATCATGTCGAGAACATTTTCCTGCCGAGACCAATTTGAATAAAACAAGGGGCCTTCCTTGAACTCAATCAAGGAGCCATAATGTGGTGGGTAATAGAGGTTGCTGATAGATTTGCAGGCAAAAGTGTTATACCTAATGATGGGATATGGATAATAGTCCTCCTGGAGGTCCTGATGCGACTCCAGTTGGCTGCCAGATGCTGAAAAGCAAGAAGAGCATTGATCAGTGACAGGAAGCTGTAGTGGATTCATCTAGTCAAACTTCAGCTGTTTTTCCACTGTACAGTTAAGCCAGGCATAAATTATATTAATTGATTTAATTACATACTTAAAACATCTTCCCCAATTAATTTAATTAGGTGGCTACATGATGCTACTGGCAGGGGAAGATTAGAGGCAGCTCACTTAATTAACAGAATATGAATGAAAAAAAGAGAAAGCAAACATAAATGAAATTGTGAGCACTAATTAAAAGGCTGTCTGCAAACTTAAATACTTTCTGACAAAGTGGTGACAGCAATGTAGACAAGTGAGGATTTTTTTCTAGCAAATTAAAATGTCAGAAGGTGTGTAATATACATAGATATAGAGAAAAGGTAGTGCAGTTAAAACATTGACTTTCCAACACAACTACTACAGTCAAAACAAAAAGAATTTTCTTTTATAGAAAAATTGCAGCAGATTTTACAGGCATATAAGCCAGACTCTGAGTTAAGACTAAAACATGCTGCACAAACAAACAGGGTTTGTGCATCTTATACTGAGGAGACTTATAGATGAAGGATGCTGGGCAGGCGGGTGACTGGAGAGGGAAGGGGAGATAAAGAGACAAGTTATTGCAGTTGTTCAAGCAGGAAATGTTTAGAAAAAGAGGTCTGCTTTAACAGCTGGCAGCCTGGTGCACCTTGGCTCGAATGCGGAAATTCTCCAGGTGTCTCTGACGAGATTCCTTTAGTATCTTCTTTAGTCTTGTCTTGTGGCAATATAAAAGCCACGCAAGGGCAATCACACCTGAGGCCCACTTCTTCTGGCGATAACAAATGAAGAATTTTCTCGCCTTATAACATTTCCATGTGGCTTGGATCTTCATGGCAGCCACGTTCTTTCCATCTTGGCCCTGATACCTCCGTCCCGGCAGGTTTAGCAGCATTTGGATGTGAAGCGGGTTCTCTAACACAGACAAAACGTCATTTCTGGTGAGCTTATTCTTCAGCTCAAATTCTGGAAGCAGGGCCACCAAACTCTTCCCTTTTACTTTGGCTTCCGTTATTGCATAGTCCTTGAGAAACTTCTCGATTTGTTGCAGGAGAGAAAAAATACTTCCCCAGGCTAAGCTATAATGTGCCTTGAAGGCTAAGAAGTCTGGAGCGGTCTTATCTACGGTACCATCATAAATGATAAAGTCATAATCCCATGATGACTTCACAGATTTAGCTGGTGTAGTAATTTTCAAGGCCTGGGGAAAGAAAGTTTGCCAGAAGTGAAATATCTTGTGATTTTTTTAAAGAGTGTGATCAACACATATGTACTAACACTTTGCAATTACCACTTAGTGATGGGAAAATATGGCTACTAGGGTTGATTTTACATACGTGCATCAGGATGTCAAATACTGTCATTAAAGTAGTTACCAGGAATATCTCAAGAGATCAGGAAGGGCCACTAAACTGCTACAAAAGTATTTCTACATATATAATATAAATTTATATATTTTTATATATTATATGGTGATATATTCCTGTTTATAATATATAATGATCTCTTTCATTGAGTCACTTATAACAGTTATATATAAAACACATCTTTACATATAATGATATATGTAAGATATATTTATCTTTACATATATGGTCACTGACCATACCAAAGGAAACTAAAAGCAGAAACTTTTATGATCTGTTTCCTTAAGCCATTTAACAAATTATATATACAATACAGATATTTATCTTTATTATTATATATTAGTATAGTTATTAATTATATAAGTGTATAATATCTCACAATTATTTTTCTATGCACTCATAGTCTTAAATAGCTATGCTGCTGATCCCTTTTTCTTAACTTGTCATCATCCCTAAAACAGGGAAGTACCCTATTTTATGTATAAATGTCCAGAGAAATCCTCTAGGAGTGCGGTGGGGGGGGGATATTTCTTTTAAATATTTTTCTATATTAAAAACATCATGAATTATAAGTTCAATAAAATCAGAAGAGATTTGGATGACAAAAGTAAAACATAATATTATCCTCACTTAAAATAAAGAAAACCAAACCTGGGTCTGGTGGCATAGGCCTGTCATTCCAACTGCCTGGAGTGCTGAGGAATAAGAACCGTAAGTTTGAGACTTGCCTAAACTACAGAGTGATTTGCCCATCATGCACAACCTAGCGAGAGATTTTGTCTTAATATAAAAAATGAAAAAGCACTAAAGATAGGTTCCATTGTAGTGAAGTCAGATATTCAAACCTTAGTACTAAAAAGGAAATTTTGCCAATAAAAAAACCACTGTATTTTAACTACTGATACTTGTTACATGAGAAAAAGAGACATTTTGCACCAGGATCCAAAAGTCCTGGTGACTAGGAAAGTAGGGAGGGAAGACACAAGAAGGCATGGTGTTTTTGCCTTGAGTTCTTCATGATGACTGTTTCTGCCTTCTTGGGGGTTTAAGAGGTTGATTACCTTCAGCATATCCATTGAACATACATTTGTATTAAATCACAGGGTTATACTTTTCTCTGTAATTTTAAGAGCTTCCACAAAACTCAAGGGGGAAAATCAATGGATTTGTCAAGAACTGTTGTGCCATGGCTTAGGTTGGTTCATGCTCTGTCTCAAATACTGTTAACTGTGAACAATCAATAGGTTCAAGGCCAAAACCCTCAAAGTCTGAGAGTCTCAGACAAAAGAATAAGACAAGATATTTGTTTATACTAAAGACACAGTAACCAAACACAACAAAATAAAAACCTTCAAATTCCGTCCTCGGGTTCCAAGGAGAATAATAAACTGTCATCTCAAGTCAAAATACTAAGTGCAGAAGGGGGAAGTCCCCTTAGCATTAGATGCCAACTCCAAACAGCAATGAGCTTTTGCATGCTTTTAACTGAAGAAACTGTTATAAAGCATAAAAGCAATGGATTTTTTTTGCCAAGATTATCTCTCTTTCTAATCTAATCAGGACAGCAAGAGAATGTAAATTGTTTTACAGATGGAAGTAAATTTCTTCTTCCTGAGTGGGCATGAGAGGGTTTGACAAGGAATGCTCCCATTAGCAGACGTTAGTGCTGGCAGGATGAACCGTGAGTCCAGGCAGAGGATGGCAGGTGGCACATGTTCCCGAAGAAGTAGCCCATGGCTACATTTCCACCTCCCTGCAAGGATGGGTTCTGATGGCGGGAGGTTAGAATTCAGAGAAGAATGGCAGGGCTCCATCAGCAAGAAACAGACATGCGGAATGGCCACAGATGGCCATGCATGGAGCTGGCTGGTCTTGCTAGTCACATGTTTGATCCAGTCATGAAGACTCAGACCCCTATAGGAAGCAACGGCTATGGATGGGTGGTTTGCCAGAGAATCCTGTATCCTTAAAGATGTTCAGATATTTTCAAAATTCCTTTTCTTAGGGAGAACAGTAAGGAAATGGGTCTGTTTGTGAAACAGAACAGTCTGGGACAGGGGTTCAGAAGGGGAAGAACCTCCATCTCTCTTAAGACAATGCCCTTCTGCAGGCTGGGTCTAGGATATCTGTGTACATCAACAAACATGGGTTAGACCTTCTGATAGAATCACCTAGGGTGGACTGGAGTTGTAGACTTTAACAGGGGTTGTTTTAGAACAAAAGGATTACACCTTTTTACCTTCTTGGATGAGAAACCTGCTCTCAAAGGAAACATGCTCCTGGACATCAAATAGACTACTCAAGTGCCAAGAAGCTATGGGCCTGGAGTCAGCTAAAGCATAGCTGTAGTACATCTGTCACAGAGAATGCCACACACGGGAGCACTTCAGACTTAGAGCAAGAAAAGACATGCCTCTCAAGAGGAAGGCTTCCCAAATTAAAGCAGTGTATCAGCATTGTGAGATGCACTGAGCAGGTGAAGACTGAGCAGCTTCACAGCCTGCTGGGAATGAGAGCCCTGATTAAAGGTCATGCCATGCTTCAGGTGCTGCCTTCTTCTGTTGTTCTTCTTTCGTCTCCACAAACTTGTAGAGTGTCATTTGTAGGTGTCCCCCATGTCCTTCCTTTTCTCCCTCTTTTGTTTACAATGCCTTGCTCTCCCAGAGTGAGATCACTAAGCAGCCAAGTGGGGTGCTGTGCTGAGACATCTGCATCTCTCACCCTCTTCTTTCTTGGGACCAGGGCTATACCCATCCTCTGTGAATCCACCCCTCCTGCTGCAGCTCAGACCTGTAGCTGTGGCCTAATTATTAGCATCCTGCTCTAACTGACTGAGTCAACTAGCTGGGAAATGCTCTTTTTCATTTGCAAAGTGTAATCACTAATTAGGTAACTTTCAGAGTTTCTGGAGCAGTTATTTAGGGGAAATTCTAAATCTAAAGCAAAGCAGAGGAAGGCAGGATGATGACGTGTGTTAGTTAAGACCCAATGGGAAGCAACATACATAGGCCCAGGATTGCAGCTGTACTAGAAGATTTAGGAATAACGTCTGCAAAGATGAAAAGAACACATTCAGGAGAAAGAACTCACTTCTAAGTGATTTTTTTTTTTGGTAGCAGGTATCAAACCCAAGACTTCATGCATGCTAAGTAAGCACTCTCTCTACCTTGGGCCACATTGCCAGCCCTAGGCTACTTTCTTTATCATTATTGTTGCTGTTGTTTTTGAGACAGGATCTCACTATATAGCCCAGGATGCCCTCAAACTTAACCCTCCTGCCTCAGCCTCTTGATTGCTACTAAGATTGTAAGCATGCAGGCCTGTGTTAAGGTCCCTGGCTGTTCTTTTAGATTCTAAAGAAATCTAAAATTTAGAAGATCTGGGTTCAATTCTCATCTCTCATAGGGTGACCCATATCTATCTGTAACTCTAGGTCCAATGGATCCAACTCTCTCTTCTGATCTCTGCAGGTACTAGAAATACACGCAAGAAAGACACACACACACACACACACACACACACACATATATATATATATGTACACACACACACATACATACACATATTTTTAAAGTTACAGGCATACACCATCATACCAGGCTAAGATGAATTTCTTATTGAAAAAATAGTTTTCATATACATGAGCAGCAGATGAACATTGTATCAAACTGATTTCCTAATGGTGAATGGTGGAATACCTGGAAATCCCTGTACAGATGATAACCATTCCACTCCCTGGAAGGAGAGACCACAATACTCTGCTGCAGGAAAATATTTGGTCTCTCAATCACCAAACACGTCTCTTAGGAACTGTTTAGGTAGTTGTACTATATAACTGAGAAAGTTCTTCCTACATATATAGTTCTAAGTGAGAGTGTAGATGAAGGGATGGAGAGTTTCTCTTAAGTCTTTAGTATTCCTCAAAGACCAAAGACGTCATTTGTCTGACCTTGTTTTTTATTTCTAGTGAAGGTCCTCAATGTGTCAATCTTTGTACAAAACAAAGTTGAGATCCTCAATGGGCTCAAACTGTTCAAAAGACACAACATTCAGAGAGAGAGAGAGAGAGAGTTGCTGACTTAACCGCAGCTTAGGAACATAGCATATGCACAGTTCTGACTTTTCAAACATAAGGGATCTTGAAAATCACTAGCTTTGTCTTTTGCTCAATAGACTGTTATGGGCCCAACAGAACAAGCTTTGGCCCTGAAGTCCACTAACGTTGGTTCAAAGCCTTGATCTGCTGCAGTCTGATGCATACTGCAGGCAAGACATTACCCTCTGAGGACCTGAATTTTACCTTCTGCAACAAAAAGGGGGGGGGGTGGGAATTCACAAAGACTTTTCCCAAGCCTCACCTTGCCACAGTGGTCAGCATATAGACAGGGAAACGGATGCTCAGAGATGGTGAATGAGTTGTGTAAGATCATAACTCTTTGTGGAACTCCTAGGACAATGTTTCTGCTATAATAAAAAATAGCCACATTCCTAATGTTCCCAATACATACAGACCTAAAAGAAAGGATTCCTACGTGATGCTCACCCTCACCATCTTTTCATCGTCTTTCCTCATTCCTTGTCATGTTCTCATGGTGTTTGCACATTTCGCTCTTCCATACACTTACCCTACATTGTTCCTACTTCCATACCTCCAAGTTCTCATAGTCTAATGTTTCCAGAATTTTCTGTGTGGCTTCTTCCTGAGCTATGCTGTCCTTGTTCAGTCTTCTAGTGACCTCTTATGTCTGAGACAACCTGTCCTTCCCTTGACCTGGTATTTCTTCTTATTTACTAGGCTGGAAAGCAATTTGTTAAATTAAGCCCCATGAATACAAAAAGGGATATTACATGGTATGATGGGAAAATGGCGACTCAGAAGCCAGAAGACCTGGGATCTAGTCTATACTGCCTTCCTCTGTGATCTTTGCAAGTCACTTCCTTGGCAGGACTTGAATTTCTATTAAGAAACCACTTGGTCAAAGCTTAACAAATACTTGTAATTACCCTATGTCCTCCCTGGCATCACATTTCACCCGCTCTAGATGTGTTGGCTTTTAATTTTTTTTCTTATTTTTCTGTTTGGGACAGCGGCTTCAAACTTGCTATATAGCTTGCTGAAGGTAGCCTTGAACTTCTGGTCCTGCTGTCGTTGCCTTCTGAGTGCTGAGCTTGCAGGCAATTTGTCACCATGTCTGGTTTTATGCAGTACTGGGGAGCAATCCAGGGACCTGTGCATTCCCGACAGGCACTGTGCCTCCTGAGCCACATCCTCAACCTGGTACCCTTTTAAACAAACTGCTGGAGCGAGTAAAACCACAAAACCAATGACCTCAGCACTGTCACTTTCTGACCATGTCAAAGACCGGAGAGACTTTTCTTCTCCAGTTTTTATACATAAAATTATTTGTAGCAACTTCCTGACCAAAATGGATGACAAATTACCCACACTACATGCTGTACAGAACTGAGAAAACCCCAAAGAGTAATATTCTAGAATTCTGAGGTTTGTGGATGAGCAGGACAGTCCTTAGATGGCAAGACATGGAAGCTACCTAAGACTGGACTGTCGGAGTACACAGCTCACACAAAGGGCATAAAAGGCAGAGGAACAGAAAGGCACAAAGGGAAGGGATGGAGTATAAAGGGCACCTGTGTCAGCAGCAGTTTTCTAGAATAACCTCAGCCATTCCTTTGAAAGGTGCCATATTCAACCAGGCCTTTCTCAACTCTGAAACTGTTCTGAAAAGTGCCCATGCTTAGGTGAACTCTCATGGAACAGAAACACCCAGTCCATCAAGTCCATATGAAAGATCAAACAGCCGGACTAGAGAAGCATTTTAAATAGACGGGGTCTGTTTTCAGTCAAATGTGAAATTCCCTTTTCCGGAGGCACATTTTACTTCACTACAGCATTGATTCCATCTTTTCTGATACCCTTCAAATGCTCGCTGAGAAAATGTGGCACAGTTAAGGACCACTTGGGACAATTATGATGGATGAGTTGAGCCTGCTGGGGATATGCACAGGCAGCATGACAAGCTGGGGATCAAAAGCAGCTTCATTCTCAGGTCCCTAAGCAAAGGCACATCGTTTTCTCTTTAGATACAGGAGAAAGAGCTGGGCTCAGAAAGGATTGCCATTATCACAGAAGTGAAACTTGGCATTCCCGTTTTCCTCAAGAAAAGGTGTGCGCAGAGGAAGTCTGTTGGTCACAGACTACTAAAGAATGTCTACAGAATTCTCACAATGCTCTACTTGGGCGCATTCTTTTTTTTCTTTTTTCTTTTTGGACTTTTCGAGACAGGGTTTCTCTGTAGTTTTTGGTTCCTGTCCTGGAACTACCTCTTGTAGACCAGGCTGGTCTCGAACTCACAGAGATCCGCCTTCCTCTGCCTCCCGAGTGCTGGGATTAAAGGCGTGTGCCACCACCACCAGGCGGGCACATTCTTCATAGCTATGTGAGTATTCAGCTTTAATGTTCTTCCAAGTATGGATCATTCTAGGACATGACAGTAGATGTCTGTTATCTGCCTTTCTCAGTAAAAGAGAAGTCTCAAGAGGGCAAGAAGTTAAGTTTGCTTCATTCACAGTTGTGTTTTGCTGCCAGGGTGGTCCAATGCTTGATGCATAGTCAAAAGTCAGTGAGGATTTGATGAGTGAGTATATATGTATGTTTAATTTGAACTTCAAGCCGTTTGGGTCAATGAACTTCAAGCTCTGTGCTATAAACCAGTTTTTGTGATCAGGTAAGATGTCTAGCATTTGTAATTTAATGTTGATCAATATGATAGCTGTTAAATCTATGGGATATCTTTAATTGTGGAATATTATGTAGTAAGTTTTTAACAACATTGTACAAGCTCATGATAAAGTATTAAAATAAACTCAGAGTTAAAGGCACATTGGAAAATCAGGAACATGACAAGGAACATAAATATTGCCAAAGGGTTATAATGTCATCAGGAGATTCTCCCATACTTGTTATTTTTCTCCTTTCTGGACTTTATTTTTTTTCATGAGTAATCATTAAAAAATATGTTAAGTGAAATACATAAGGGAAAATATTACTTTGTGGATCACTGATAAGTTAACCTCTTTTCTGATGTGTATAAATAGTCATTTACATGCAACAAGTATATGCAGTAGGCAATGTCGACAATCTTAATAATACTTGAACTTTCTTCTCTCAATTGTTTTTACATGAAAAAAAACTACTTTTCAAATAAAAACCATATAATTATGTTTACTTTGAAAGTTTAATGGCAAAATGATTAGGTGGGAGGGGCAATTTAATAGAGAAAATTAAAACAGCTTCTAAAATATTCTGCAATCTCCTTTTTTGGAATTTCCCCCCTTTCTTAAATAAGGTCTTATGAGAGAGAGAGAGAGAGACAGAGAGAGGCATAGAGACATAGAAGCAGAGAGACAAGGAGACAAAAAACAGAGAAGTAAAGAGAAAGAGAACCAGACACAGAGAGAAAGGGAGACAAAGAGGCAGACACACACACACACACACAGAGACAGACCCAGAGACAGAGAGATAGAGGGGCAGAGAGGTAGACCTTGACTGACTTTTGAACACATATATATATATTAGATAAATGGTCAAATATACATATATATGAGAACAGATGAGGACCGTGACAGACCCAATGCTGGACAAGTTGTCTAATTAAAATGGTTTAGCTGACTCATCTATACAATATTAAGTTTTCCACTGAGGTGATCACAAGAATATATTGGAAATACTAAAGAAACTAACACTATAATTGTGATAAAGAAACAAATAATCTTCACCCCAGCTTTCCTATCGCTGGGATTACAGACATGCTTCACCACACCCAGTGATTTTTGACTATCTATTTAATTAATCTAGAAGACAGAAAAGGCTATCTACAGTGAAGCTGATAAAAGCAGACATGACAGCAGAGATGACAACTGCTGTCTGGTAGGGAAGGACGCAAAGGCACAAACTTATTATCTAAGCATATGGCACTGGAAAGGGGAAGCATTAAATACGCTGGATAGGAGACATAATATATTTTAAAAGGATTATCATTGTGAATGATTGGGATTTGTAGCTTTCTAATGCTTTAGGGGTCTGGGTGTCATGTAATCCACTTTCCTGTACCAGCTTTGTTATTTATTTACCTTGGATGACTTACCTCTCTCTGTCTGATTCCTCCTAGTAATAAGGGAATAATAATAGCATCTACCTCCTAAAGATGTGAAAACAAGGGAGGCAACCCACTGAAGATGTTAGGAACAGAGCCCAGTGCAGAGTGGGCACCCAGTACAGGCTAGCATAGCAGTTATACCAGGAGTAATATTTGGAGGACTAGCTCCTAGGAAAGAGCTCCTAACCTGGTTTATAAGCCTCACACTGCCCTTTTGCCTCTGGCTGGCCAGGGGTAGTGATAGCACAAAGGTTCCTCCATCATCACAAGGGTTCAGTGAGCATGGGAAGTGCATTGAGCCACATACACAGGGCATGCTGAAGTCACATTAGCAGTTCCTAACTGTGTCAGGTAAATAAAGCGTTGGGGTTCTTCAAGCACATTCTCTTTTTGAGGTAGAGAGTAAAACTCACAGTTTCTACATAGTGAAGTCATGGGAATGAGAGGAAAGATCTAATTGCACTGATGAGTTATCTGGGAGCAATGCACGCAGGTTCAGAAGGATTGTCTGCAATCACTATTGTAAACCCAGCCTATGCACCACTGCTGGGAAGGAGCAGAAGGGGGTTTCTTCCTTGAAAGGATGTACTCCTCGATGTGCGGGGGAGTCCAGTATATTTCACGTGCAAAGGTTTTACTGCCAGTGCACAGCCTGGTGGAATAAGCCTTATCAGAATGTCCCTGCCATATTGTGGGGACAATTTAATTTTTCCTTTTTTGTTGTTGTTGTTGTTGTTGCTGTTGCCTTGACTGTCATGAACAGCTTCCTCAGCCTACTTTACGAACACAGTATGTGTACATACACTTGCACCTACGTATTTGTACACGTAAGCACAAGTGCGCGTGTGCACACTGTAAGTGAATGCCAAGAAATTACTACATTAATTTCCAACATCCTGCTTCTTTGTAATATACTCTCAAATGAGGAAAATCTTTGACACTAAAGACACACATGATTCAACCACATTTTGAGGATGAAAATCATTTGTTTGGATTGAAAACAGTGCTATGATTCAGTCCTGACAGAGATCAAAGCAATGCTTTTCACTTTAAGTGAACCACAATTATTTTTTTAACCATGACCTAATTTCTTTTGTAAAGGAAGCACGAAAGAACTTTCGTTGCCAACTCCAGCTGTCAAGTGGCCTCCCATACTTTTGCCCTAAAGCAAAAGGAAGGGACATCAGGTGACAGATCCCAAATTCCAACTAGTCACACAAATTACAGACCTTCTTATCGAGGCGTCCTCTTGACCTTTTGCTTTTCCTCTACAATGAAGAATGAGACACAGTTTAAATCAAAATGACTCTCATGGGCAGTTTTACAAAACAAATAGAAGGATGGGAGTTCTGTTCACCCCCCACCCACCCACCCCGCGCTTCTTCCCTTCCCCTGCTGTCTTCTACCCACACAGGCAGTAGCTAAAAATTAGAAGGGCCTTTCCCTCCCCAGACATCCATACTGCCCCATTTTGTTTTGAGGAAAGGGTTTGAGAAAGTAAATATTCACACACAGTTATAATCCCTACTTTCAGGGAACAACACTCTGAAAGGCATTTGTAAGTAAGAAAGGGCTTGCGGTGCTATCAGGCGTAGGTTTGGAGCCCAGCAGAGGGTCTGCAAGGGTTCCAGTATGGAGCTTGGCACCTAGTGTCTTTCTTCTCTTCACTGCTAACATCCATGCCCAGTTTACCATCTACCACTATTAAAAGTCAGCTCAGAAATGTACCAGTCTGGGGTCACAGCCTTAAAATATTACTAATTTTAAAAGTGGAGGAAACCTTTGCAAGTCAACTGAGGAAAATGATGCCAGGGATAATCAGCATTTAGAAAACACATTATCATTTAATTTTTTTTTTTTTGGATAAACTGCTTACTGGCTAAAACCTCACTCTGACATGTGTATTACCTGTAGATCTGTTCTCTATAGAACAGGGGGAGCCGAGAACGCTCTTGGAGTGAGAATCGAAACAGGTGCCTGGGCCATCGCATTATGCACATTAGCCCATGGCCTCCTCACAGCCTGCTAAACAGCTGAATCTGAAACAATAAAGGAGCAGGCCAAGCACCCGCCTGAAGGCCTGTCTGCCTTGGGATTTGGCCATTTGCATTGATTTTCTTTCTTTCTTTTTTTTCACTCACGTTTTTCATGAAACGCAAATATTTGCCATGGCAACTGGGGTGTCACATGACATGCTGTTCCATAAGCAGCTTGGCAATCTCTTAAGAGGAAATGACCCACCAATGCTGAAAACGCACCCTACACCTCTTGAGGGTGTTTGGTCTGGGAGAGCAGGGAGCATTCTGTAGGCACAGTGGGGTGGGTGGCTCTGGAGTTGCTCTCCGGTTCTTCTTTCTTTTATTCATGAGGGCAGTTAAAGACATGACTAAACTCGGGATCAACCTACCCCTGGACCCAGCAATACCACTCCTGGGAATATACCCAAGAGATGCCCTATCATATGACAAGAACATTTGTTCAACTATGTTCATAGCAGTATTATTTGTAATAGCCAGAACCTGGAAACAACCTAGATGCCCTTCAATGGAAGAATGGATGAAGAAAGTGTGGAATATATACACATTAGAGTACTACGCTGCGGTAAAAAACAATGACTTCTCGAATTTTGCATGCAAATGGATGGAAATAGAAAACACTATACTGAGTGAGGTAACCCAGACCCAAAAAGATGAATATGGGATGTACTCACTCATAATTGGTTTCTAGCCATAAATAAGGGTCACGGAGCCTACAATTGGTGAACCTAAAGAAGCTAAGTAAGAAGGTGAACCCAAGGAAAAACATATAGTTATCCTCTTGGCTATGGGAGGTAGACAAAATTGCCAGGGAGAAAATTGGGATCTTGGGGGTGGGGTGGGATGGGGGTAAGGGGAGATGGGGAGAGAAAAGGGAGAAGGGGAGGATGGGGGGAACTTGGGGAAAAAGGATGATTGGGATAAAGGAAGGTTGGATAGGGGAGCACGGAAGCACAATTCTTAGTTAAGGGAGCCACCTTAGGGTTGACAAGAGACTTGAACCTAGAGTGGCTCCCAGGAGCCCAAGGCGATGTCCCCAGTTAGTTCCTTGGGCAGCTGAGGATAGGGAACCTGAAATGACCCTATCCTATAGCAATACTGACGAATATCTTGCATATCACCATAGAACCTTCATCTGGTGATGGATGGAGATAGAGACAGAGACCCAAACTGGAGCACTGGACTGAGCTCCCAAGGTCCCAATAAGGAACAGAAGGAGGGAGAACATGAGCAAAGAAGTCGGGACCACGAGGGGTGCACCCACCCACTGAGACAGTGGAGCTGATCTATTGGGAGCTCACCAAGGCCAGCTGGACTGTGACTGAAAAAGCATGGGATAAAACCGGACTCTCTGAACATGGCGAACAATGAGGCTGATGAGAAGCCAAGGACAATGGCACAGGGTTTTGATCCTACTTAATGTGCTGGCTTTGTGAGAGCCTAGCCAGTTTGGGTGTTCACCTTCCTAGATATGGACGGAGGGGGGAGGACCTTGAACTTACCACAGGGCAGGGAACCCTGACTGCTCTTTGGACTGGAGATGGAGGGGGAGAGAAGTAGGAGGAGGGGGAGAAGCGTGGGAGGAGGGGGAGGGAAACGGGGGGGCTGGGAGGAGGCGGAAACTTGTTTTTTTTCCTTTTCTCAATTAAAAAAAAAAGAAAAAAGAAATAAAGACATGACTAAACAAGGCATACCAGAAAAGTATTGCCAGATGTCTCCTTTCTATGGAGAAAAGTTTCAATTATCCTAAATCTGTCAGTGGTCCTTAAAATGAGAAAGCAACCTATAAGAAGTCCAGTATCTTTAAACTGGGGCTATCGTCAGAGGGTGAAATATACTGTACTGTAAGGGACTAATGTTAAAGAACTTATTTATTACACTTGTTTATTAGTTTATTATAAATTTATTATATATAAATCTGTTTATTAAAGTTTAGTTCTTTTAACTAATGTTAGTTAATTAAATGTTAGTTAAAGGAACCCCTTCCTCCTCCCCATCATGATTTTCTATGCAAACTTGGAGGGCTTGTCTTTCCTATGCTTAAAGACAAATGAGATATGGTAAGGGCCTCTCGATAGCACCCCTTGTACAGCACAGATGTAGATGTAAAGCAGAGTTACTGTACCCCAGACTCTTGGCCTCTGACCAGCTGCTAGCATAGATCTCACAAGAATCCAATGGCTCTGGCTATCTTAGACACATGGTCATGGAGTCCATTTATGCATTCATCTTCCCTTTTAAAAGCAGGCGCTGACTGTATGTTCAGTAGTGAGCAGGGTGTGGGAGGCTCTGCCTTTGACCCATTGCACCACAGAGAAGAGTCATAACAATAGTAGCTGCAATGCTCCCAGGAGCTGCTGAAAAGATGCTATTGCAGAGCCCAGCTTTTTTTCTGTGTTAGAAACATGAGTACCTTTGTCTTTTGTTTCTTGTGAGGCTCTTCCACGTCTTCTACAATTTGGTATGACTTCTGACCTAGAGCAAAGGGGGTTGTGGAGGGAGGTAGGGCAAAGTTATTTCTTTTAGAAAGAAAGGCTGAGCCATTTGGTGGATGCTCACAAGTCCTGTGGCTCTGTCACCCACTGTTTGCTTCCTCCCTGCATTTCCTGTTCCCAAATCATGACACCTCTGTGACTGCTAACTCCAAAGCCAAATCTATGGGAGGACAACTACTTCCTTAGAACACATGGTCAGGCCGGGCGGTGGTGGCGCAGGCCTTTAATCCCAGCACTCGGGAGGCAGAGGCAGGCGGATCTCTGTGAGTTCGAGACCAGCCTGGTCTACAAGAGCTAGTTCCAGGACAGGCTCCAAAACCACAGAGAAACCCTGTCTCGAAAAACCAAAAAAAAAAAAGGACACATGGTCAGCCCACGGCATGCAAAATGCCTGGACAAAAATTAGACCTGTAAAGCACAAGGATTAGAGAGGAAAATTTGTTTCTTAAAACGAAGACTCCTTTAAATTGCTACATTCCCAAGTTTATGGACAAGATAATTAATATAGTTGCATATGATGGACTATTTTATTGGTTAGCTATTTAAAAAAAGATGACTAGAAATTAAAATGTTAAAATGCCCTGAGGGAACTGATTTGGTGAATAACACCATAAAGATTATTTTTGGAATTATTAATCTACAAGAAACAACTCTCTCAGTCATTTCTTTCCTGCCAGCTGGCTGCAAACTCAACTGCCCTCTGCAGATAGGCCAAGCTTGGCCTTCTAGGGAGAAATCCCTTCCATTATTCTTACCAAGAAAGAAAAGGATTATTTGAATGACTGTTGAATACAAAGATGTGAGCCTTCTTCCATTCCAAGTCCTTCAACTCAGCCCTCTTTTCTGTCTGTTCTGTAACAGCAGTCTTTGAAAGAATTGACATTGATCAAATGTAATAAATGATAGCAATGCACAACTTAGGCTCACTCGGAGGACTCAGTTAACTCAGCCTCAAGTTGGGCATCTCTTTAGAAGTAACAAGAATTTCAGAGCATCAAAACTTGCCACAAGAGGAATTTGTTTGTTGCATCTGGCCTAGCCTTACCCACTCTCTGATTACTGGCTTCTAGTGAGTGCCTCTGTGACTCCTCCCCATTCTGTAGTCCAGTACACCACACAGAGTCAGCAGACCCCATTAGAAGCCTACAAGTTCTTGCCTTGACCTCTGCACTCTTCTTTCTGGTGCTCACTTGGAACTCTGCTGTCCTCCTCTGCCCCATCCTGGGTGTCTTGAATCCATACATTTACAAGCAGAACTTGTTTTTTCTAATGTCTGCAGACTCAGTACAGTTTTTGTTTACCTTTTAGGCTCCTAAAGACAAGTGAGCTTTGGGGCTAAATTCCTGTGCTTAGACAACATAGTACTTGATAAGTTTTCAAATTTTTTTTCTCTACTCTTTTATTATTATTATTATGATTATTATTATTACAAATTTTCACCTCCTCACCTCCTCCCATTTTCCTCCCCCTTCCCCCATGTCCCCTCCCCCTCCCTCTTCAGTCCAAAAAGCAGTCAGGGTTCCCTGCCCTTTGGGAAGTCCAAGGTCCTCCCCCCTCCATCCAGGTCTAGGAAGGTGAGGATCCAAACAGACTAGGTTCCCACAAAGCCAGTACATGGAGTAGAATCAAAACCCAGTGCCTATGTCCTTGGCTTCTCAGTCAGCCCTCCATGTCAGCCACATTCAGAGAGTCCAGTTTGATCACATGCTCCATCAGTCCCAGTCCAGCTGGCCTTGGTGAGTTCCCATTAGATCGGCCCCACCGTCACAGTGGGTGGGTGCACCCCCTGCAGCCCTGACTTCCTTGCTCATGTTCTCTCTCCTGCTCCTCATTTGGACCTCGGGAGCTCAGTCAACTTTTAAAGAATTTTGGTTAAATTTAGAGAAGAGGTTGCAAAGTCTTATCCATTTTGCACAGATAAGGCACAGCCAATGGGACCTACGGACTCTCGGGTGCCTACTCAGAGGCTGCGGCTTTGCTGCACTTACTCTCTGGCCATGGACTTTATGGGACACACACATCTGAGCAGTATGCCTGTATCTTTATAAAGTTGTATTCCTAGGATTGCCTGATTTCAAAGTCAGGTTCCCTTCTGGAAAGTTTCTAAGACAAACATTTCTAGGAGAGACATTGGCCATTTCAGAAGGGGAAAAAAATCATTCATTTGTAAAGTAAAAAAATAAATAATTTTATGTGTAAAATTATATTTTTGCTGCATGTATGTCTGTATGCCTGGTGGCAACAGAATTCAGAAGAGGGCATTGGATCCCTTGGAACTAGAATTGCAGACAGTTGTGAGCTGTCACGTGGGTGCTGAGAACTGCAGCTGGGTCCTCTGCAAGTGCTCTTAACCACCGAGCCATCTCTCCGGCCCATTGGTATTTTTCTTGACAAATCTGTATACTTCTGTGGTCATTACTGATGCCTGCATACAAATAGCCTCCTCCTTTCTTCCTGAATAATTTAAAACCTGTTTTTCTTTAGGGTGAGAATATACCCAGTTCCTAAGGTTGTCAGATTTATCAAGAAATAAAGGATATGTAATTTAAAAATTTAATTTTGGAAGTCAGTTTTAAATATATCTCAATTATTAACTATATTTAGGTAAGCCAATAAAGGACAGAATGCTTACTGATGGATTGGACTGATCACAACTCATCATGCTATGTATTCAGTCTAAGCAGTCTAAATAAAAACACTGACCCTATCCCTGGATATTTCCCTGTCTCCCCTGTGGCTAATGGTCATGTACTGATAGATTTAAACGGAAACATGCCCTTCACCACTGTTTCCCCCCTTTTCCTACCTAGAATGTGTATGGAAGGTCCAGGTTTGCAAGAGGGATCTTACAGCCGAGACATGATGAATTTGAGGATGAGAGCAAACTTGCTGGAGGTCAATTAGACGAAGCACCTGCCAGTCCTCTCACCCCAACGTGAAGAACTATTGCTTTTTAGTTCTGGCAAGGATGTGGATAAAATGAA
This sequence comes from Microtus pennsylvanicus, assembly GCF_037038515.1. Classification (NCBI taxonomy): domain Eukaryota; kingdom Metazoa; phylum Chordata; class Mammalia; order Rodentia; family Cricetidae; genus Microtus; species Microtus pennsylvanicus. Next base: position 57,141,699 of record NC_134581.1, on the reverse strand, counting down.
CACGCCCCTGCACACTATGCCAGGAGAAACGTGCTATAGCAGCAGAAACAAAGCAGGTGTTTGTAGTCAGGGTGAGGAGACAGTGCAGCCAAAGAGTTATAGAAGTGAGCTTTATGCGGGGAGGACAGGGGTGTGCATGAGGTTGGCTGGGTAGGCCCTGACTGGCTGCAGGAAGGACATTTCGCAATAGGAGCGTGAAAGGAGCAGGCTGTCTAATGCAACCGGGTGAAAAACTGCAAATTCAGAAGACTTTAATGGTAGGTTTCTTTTTCCTGGGTGAGGGGTGTGTCCATTGGAGGAATTGAAACCCACTGCAGCCTTGTAAGCAACTTATTGGTGGACTGAGACAAAATGGTGTCACCAATGTTAAGCTATATCAATGGGAACATAAATTATGGAAAATGGAGGTTCCACAAGAACTAATAATAGAACACGATGATTGCCACATATGTGAAATCTAGATAGGTTAATTTCATAGAAGTTGACAGTAGAGTGGTAGCTAATAAAGGCTTGGAGATTAAGGGGGAAGGAGAGATGGGAAAATATTGCTCATGGTGTTGAATCACAGTGTCTTAGATTTCTATTGCTATGACTGAACACCCTGCCCAAAAGCAACCTGGGAGGAAAGAGTTTATTTCAGCTTACAGGCTGTAGTCCATTATCCAGGGAAGTCAGAGAAGGAACTCAAAGCAGGAAGCTGGAGACAGGAAATGATACAGAGGCCATGGAGGAGTGCTACTTCTCAGTTTGCTCCCCAGGCTTGCTCAGTCTAATTAAGTATACACCCAGGTTGCCAAGGGTGGCACTATCTAAAATGGCTGGGTCCTCCTATATCAGTCACTAAACAAAAAAATGCCCCATAGACTTGCCCACAGGCAGATATTATGAAGGCATTTTCTCAATTTAGAGTCCCTTTTCCCAAATGATTCTAGCCTATGTCAAGTTAATGGAAAATTAGCCAGCACAGAATTAGAAAAGAACAAGAAGTTTTGGTGTGCTATTTCAACGAGTATAGTGACAGTTGATAATAATGTCCCACATATGTCAAAAGTTCCTACCATATAGAAATGATAGATATTTGAGATGAATGTGTTCAAATTTGTTTAAATATTACGCAATACATATATGTATCAAAATATAACATAACCCATTAGCCATGTGACATTTTATATATTTGCTAAATAAAAATGTAAGAAAACATTACAAAGGAGTTTAGGTCAGCTCACACATGAACAAAAAAATCATTCATAAACATTAAAGCAATCATATATATATATGCATATATATATGATAAAGCAGTCATCATAAAATGCCCCTTAAGCAATTACAAACACGCTTAAAACAAATTAAAAATTATAAAATCTCTACAATGAATTAGAATGTATGAAAAGAAACAAAATGAAAAAAAACTAAAAATGCAATAACCTAAGTTCAAAAGTACAGAGAATGACTCAAAATTAAAATGAAAGACATAAAGGAATCAGTGATTTGGAAGACAGAAAAGCAGAAATCACTCAATCTGAGTAACAGACCCGAGGCAGAATGAAGAGAAGTGAGCAGAGCCTAAGGACTTATGGGACAAGAGAGTCTGTGTCTGTGCCATTGCGGTCGATACAGAGGGAGAAAAGATACGGAGGGAGGCTGTAAAGAGAAACAATGGCTGTGAGCAATCCACACCTGGTAAATAAAAGCCACAGGTTTAAGAAACTAAGCCAAGTGGAAATGGGCAAAAGCTGAGGAATTCCAAGGCAACACAAAACTGAAAACTAAAAATGCAAAATAAAATATCAAAATCAGATAGAGAAAAGTCATATCTTACCTACTGGAGAAAAACTTCACTGTCAATGAGTTTCTAATCAGAGGCTGAAAAAAGACATGGCATGACTTTTTTTCCTCAAGTGCTAAAACAAAGACATGGCAACCAGAATCATATGCTTAATGAAAAGTTTCTGAGGGGCTGGAGAGATATGTCAGTGGTTAGGAGCAGTGATGCTCTTTCAGAGGACCCAGGTTCAATTTCCAGCACCCACATGGCAGCTCACCCACTTCTCTGTAATTCTAGGTCCAGGGAATCAGACACACACATACACACACAAGCAAAACACTAATGTACATTTAAAAAAATCATGTTTTTTAAAGCAGCTTTTAAAAAGTTTTTTTTTTGGGAAAAAAAGATGGGAACTCAACACATTCCCAGATGAAAGAAAATCAAAATAATAGATCATTCATATACAGACTCTAAGAGAATGGCTAAACAGGAAGGAAATGATCAAAGAAGAATGCTTGCAAGACGAGAAAGTGAAGAACACAGACAGCAAATTATCAGCAGAAATAAAAGACATTCTTTTTCCTTTTGCATCTAGACATTATTTTTGATGGTCGAACCAAAAATCTTTAACACTTCCTGGTATGAATCTAAATGTAGGTAGATGAAGCAGACATAAAAACACCTTAAGACACAGGGATCGCATGCCTACACATTGATCCAAAAAGAGGAGAGCGCGTGTGCAATCACACACCTAAGGATTCATCCAAAGAGTAAGTTCACTCATTCCATACAACGCCTGCACACTCATGTTTATAGGCGCTGACTCAGAACTGCAGAAAGCTTGAAACGACCGTTTCCTTCAACAGGTGCACAGCTTAGCAGCTGCAGCATGCTAACATGAAACATTACTTAGCAGTACATGGGTAATTATCACAACAAGCTTCAACTGAATTCAACAAAATATTAAAAAGAATCCATATCATGACCAAGACAGATTCATTCTGAATGCAAAGAAGAGACAACATATGTGTTAGTTAAATGTAATACAGCATATAAACATAATCAGATAAAAGTCCTGTAGTTATTTCAATACACACAGAAAAAGCCTTTGACAAAGTTCACAATCTTTTCATGATAAAAAATACTCTGAAGAAACTAGGAAGAGAATGAGCATACCTTGCCATAATAGAGGCTACATGTGGGCTACATAACCTAATGATACAAGGAGTGTGAGAAAACTAAAATCAGGGAAGAGACAAGGTGATCAACTCTTCCCATTCTCACTCTGTATAGTTCTTGAATTCTTACTCAATGCAGTAAGGCAAGAAGAAATAAAAGGGTTGTTGTTAGGAAATAAAAAGTCAAATAATCATGTTTTCAGATTTGAGCATATACATAAAGGACTCTATCAGAAGATTCTTGTTCTGATTTAAAAAAAAACTTTCAACAAGTAGAATGGTACACACAAAACCTAGTAGATTTTCTTTCCTTTGCGGGGGACGGGGTTTGAGACAGGGTTTCTCTGTGTAGTCCTAGCTGTCCTGGAACTCACTCTGTAGATCAGGCTGGCCTTGAACTCACAGAGATCCGCCTGCCTCTGCCTCCCGAGTGCTGGGATTAAAGGCGTGCACCACCACCGCCCGGCTATATTTTTAAAATAGAAAAGAAGAGCAAGAAATAAGCCTAAGAAGTTATAACTATGTGATTCTTGACAAAGATACCAAAAAATATGTATTGGAAAAAAAGACAACCTGTTTACCAAATGATGGGAAAACCAGATGTCCATATATAGAAGACTGAAACTAAAGCCTCACCTCTCATGCTGTTCAAAAACTAAACCAAAATGGACCAAAGACTTTAAGGTAGTACCTGAAACTCTGAGCATTCTAGAGAAAAACAGGAAAAACACTTCAAGATCTAAGCATGGGCAAAGGCTTTTTAAATAGCCAATATTTCAAGAAATAATAACAAAACATTAATGTGATTACATAAAATTTAAAAGCCTTGTCCCTGAAGAAGAAACATCAGCAAGTGAAAAGAAACCTTTTAGAACAGGATAAAAGCTTTGTTGGCTGTCCACCCAGTAGGAGGGCCATGTTTAGAGTATATAAAGGACTCCAAGGATTAACCAAAGAGTAAATACTCAAGTGAATAAATAGGAAATTAAGCTGAAAAGATGATCTCCAAAGAAGTACCAGTGTCCCGCTAATAAAGAAAAGAATGCTCAGTGTCTCACAATGAATGCTATAGAGGATCCAGGGAGGAAAAGGGAACACTGATTCACAATTGTGGTGATGTAAATTAGTCCACACTATGGAAACTAGTGTGGAAACAATGAAACATCTAAGTTCCATATGATTCAGCCGTATCACATGTTGGCATATAAACAAAGGACTCAAAATCAGTTTACTATAGATATGCCTGTTTCTCCTTGAATCCTTGAATCAGCTTGGCTTCTTATCCAGAGATAATAGATTTAAATAAATAAATAAGCACACACAGACAATGGGGTCTATTAAGACAATCACACCATTTGCTGGAAAATTCATAGGACTGCCTATTTTCCATAAACACAAGTATTTTCTAATTTTCTCATATGTAGGAGTAGTTAGGAGAGGGGAAAGATAGGAAGATCAAAGGGAGATAACTATTGGTGTAGAAAGGGAAGGAGAAGGGGGTGGGAACAACAGAGTAATAAAAGAAGTGAATATGGCTAAAGTATATTGTATTCATGGAAATGTCAGAATGTATCCCCCCGCCCAAAAAAAAAGCTACAACCTGGAGGATTCTCCTGAAGATTGCTCTTAGTGGAAAAATACCCAACCCAAAGGTTACATACTCTTATGAGTGCATTTATGTGACAGTTTTGAAATGACAAAATTATACAATGAAGAACAGATTTTTGGATGCCAGGGATTAAAGGAGTTTAGAGAGAAGTTCATAGGGCTGTAGCCTTTGGTGATAAAAATATTCCGGTCTTGACGGAATCAGTATCCTGACTGAGGGTTAGCACCTAGCTCAGTGGTAGAGTGCTTGCCGACCATGGACAATGCCCTATGTCTGGTCCTCAGTACAAGCAATATATATCCTGATGGTGATATCATACTATAATATTTCACTTTGTTATTATTTGGGGAAAGCATGCAAATAATTCTATTAGTTCTTATAAATACATGTGGGTATATAATTATCTCAATAAAACTTTCATCTTAAAAAGATATTATAAAGGATAATAAAACATCAAGTCACAGAGTAGGAAAATTATACATAGAACTCATAAAAAATTTGTACTGTGAATATACAAGTAATATGTTTACTAAAAACAGAAGGACAAAACAGTTGCAAATAAAAAAACCAACACCCTAGATCACTTCATAAAAGGACATTCAAACAACAAATAATACATCATTTTTTCAAACTTGTCCTGCTTGTATTTTAATTTTTTACTATTTTGCCTTGTTTCCCCAAGCAAACTTAAATCCTCTTGAAAGCACCAACTCTCTAACACACCCTGCAGAGACTCTCAACTCCCCAACACAGTGCACAGTCTCTTAACTCCCCAAAACAGTGCACAGTCTCTCAACTCCCCAACACAGTGCACAGGCTCTCAACTCCCAAACACAGTGCACAGGCTCCCAACTCCCTAATACAGTGCACAGGCTCTCAACTCCCTAACTCTCCATTCCTGCAGAACCCCCAGCTAAACCCACAGGCATGATGTCTTACCTTCTGCTGGAATTTTACGTGGCTCATCAAAACTATGCAGATGAATTGCTTGGGGTTTAATGGGTGGATTCTGAAAGGTAATCCTTGCTGTTGGGGGAATCAGCCCTCGTTCTATCATACTTAAGATCCCTAAAAGGAAGGTTAAGAGAACAACAAAACACTAGTTTAAGCAATTCTGAGGTCTGAGCTCTGTGAATTTCACAATGGTAACTTGACATCATTTATCATCTTATTTGTAAAGGTACATTCTAGTGCCTTAATCTTTTGCATGAAAAATAGCTACAGTACACTTTAAGCTTAATATTCTAACCCAAGGGGAAAATCATTTCCAATTGCAGTAATATAAAATCAAATCGCACTAAGATAATTTCATTTTTAGGTAGAAATATAATTTCAAGACAACTAAAACTTCCTTACACTTAGAGAATTTTCAATCACTGGTGATTTTATTGTTCTTTTTGAAATTCAGGGATGTGAGGCACACATTCTTAAAGCAAAGATGATCTTTTGTTCTGAAAGAAATAAAGTCTGTATACTTGAACCTGTGTGCCTGCTGTTCTAATCACTCATACTTTGTAAATGAAGGAATTACCTTTAGATATGATCATATCATCAGCAGTTATGAAAGCCAGATTGGATATTTGATTCTATTAGGGCAACATGTTCATGAACCATTGGGCAGTTTCTTGTCATCAGTAAGGCTGCAGCCAGGTCTTTCTAAGGGCAAGGCACTTTGCTAAACAAGTAAATGGGCAAACAATTGAACAAAGCCTGCTGTCAAGGACAGAGCTTTCCTCAGATTGCATCTACTATTTCGACGTCAAAAACCCAAAACTTTGGGGACTACCTGCAACAAACTTGGGCTGGGACTTCTGATTCTTGCTGTGCCCTTGCCCAATAGAAAGAAAAGTGAACAACTTTCACTTCCAACAAATACCTAGTACACAAACTAAAACCAAGCTGGACTAAGCTGAAGAAATTGGCACTCCTAGAAAGGGATACTGTTTGCTCTTGCTTCAGGAGCCTCATGGGGACAGTATATTGTTATTAGAAATGTTAGCTCGGTGTCACAGGAAGTCAGAAGGATCACTAATGGGCTGGAAAACTGAAGACTCCACCTATAAAAGATTCATTCCAAAGAAAACTCTCCGTTTACATACAACACAGTCATTTGTGGGAGGGTTTTTTTGTTGTTGTTTTTTCTTATTGAAGGTGGAGATTTCTGATCCTTGACCCAGACCTGTCCGAAAACTCAAAATCAGAGCTTGAGGATATGAAGTCTTGAGGCTTCTTCAAGACAAGTATGTGCCCTGACGTGTGAGCTGACGATCCATGTTAGCTAGCACTCCGGTCCATCCTCTGTTCTATGCTTACAACTTTAAACCTCTATGAAGTCAGTCAGGTTTCAACTTTCTTATCATTAGAACTGAAGGATCTCTGTATTTTAAAATACTAAGAAAAAGAATTTGTCCTTCCTAATATTTTCCATAATTCATCCCAAATTCCATGTGTAAGAGCTATGCCTGCCTTCCAGGTATGAAACTAGATTCTGGCCTATGTACCAAGAAACTTGTATTCTCACCCACTGACTCTGTGGGGAGCTTTATTTCTTAGAGTTTGCCAGACAATTCTAGAAAAACTAGGAAATCTTTTTCATGTGGATATTGTTCATCTTTCATCTCATGCTAGACTTGTGCAGACCTGGAGTGGCTCTTAAATGTCACTTAAGAGCACCAAAACACCTAAAAATTCCACACCATATTTCTGTGACTTGTGCTTTCCCGACACTAATATTTTGTTGTACAATAACTAGACATATGGCAAGTACTCCATGAGGACTAATTGGTTGACTAATTACATATATGATAGGCCATGTGTTCTTTGGTTGCTTTAGAAATAAAAATGTAACTTCTGTCTATCTGCACAAACGGCCTTGATCCTAGATTCACCTTGGTCTTGGTTATTTTCATCTGCTAAAGCAAGGATCATTCATTCACTCATACTAATTCCATCCAGGCAGGAGATGACACTGAAGCAAGAAATGCCAGGTTATTTCTGTTACTTAGTGCTCCTGGGACGTCAGCAGTACGTAAGCTACCATAAGGTGGATGCCACAAGACTTCTTGCTGCCAAAAAAGAAATAATTAAAGCTATGGGAAGCTTAACAAATTTAGAGACTCATTACATTCTGGGGTATTCACCACCAGCAGACAGAGGTCAGTAGGCAAGACACAAGAGCTAGACACGAGAGGATCTTGAATCTCTAGGTATCACAAGAATGGTTTGAAAACAACTCTGGGTCCTGAATACTCCAAACAGACAGGAAGTGAGACTACAAATAACTCACGGTCGTCTTACTCCACTATGTTTAAGATAGAAAAGGGATCCACTTAGCCATTCTTCAACACTTTAGCCAATCAAATGATCTAGAGAAAACTAAGGATTATAGTAGATATCGAATCCTCATTCATCTATGTAGTCCTTTAATTTGTTTATTTATTCATTCAATTCACATTTTTTACCTACAAAACTCTAATACAGTCCTGGGCACTGTGAATCCTGAGGTGTAGTAATATGGACGGCGGTGGGGCTGTGTCCCCAATACCCCAGCCGCCGGCCCTGCCCGGCTAGCTTATGCCCCGAAATAATTACACGGAAACTGTATTCTTTTAAACACTGCTTGACCCATTTCTATCTAGCCTCTTCTAGGCTAACTCTCGCACCTGGACTAGCCCATTTCTTATCATCTGTGTAGCACCGGTCTTACCGGGAAGATTCTAGCCTAAGTCCATCCTGGGTCGGAGCTTCAGAGCTTCATCACGTGTGTCTGCCCAGGAGCCGGGAGCATGGCGGACGTCTGCTCCCGAGAGGAGCGCTGTGGAGTCTGACCTCACTTCCTCTTCCTCCTGGCATTCTGTTCTGTCTACTCCTCCCACCTATCTTCTAACCAATGAAATGGGCCAAGGCAGTTCCTTTATTGCTTAGCCAATGAAATCAACAGATTGACATATGACACTCCCACATCACTGAGGTAAAGATGATACAATCTTTTTTTATTATTAAAAACCCAATAGTTTGTAATAGTAGACTTTAAATTAAAACTCACATAGAGGGATGGCTCTGTGGCTAAGAGTAGTAGCTGCTTTCAGAGAACTCATGTTTAATTCCTAGTACCACTTGGAACTCCAGTTCCAGGAGATCTGATGCCCTCTTCTAGCCTCCAAGAGTTTAATCATGCATACATATAAACTAATAAGTAGTAAAAATTAAAAAACCAATAGTTATATTATCTCTGGCTTTGTGCTTTTGCACAGCAGTATTCTGTAATAACATTAAAGACAATCAGAAGAGCATCAGAAACCACTTAGAAAACAGTAACTTTTAATAATATCACGTCAGCAATATAACAATCTTAATACATAGCACCAATATATACGTCAATATTAAAATCATGAAATGGTGGATCTAGAAGTGGAAGAAGCTCTGGTGATCGCTTAGTCCAAGGTGAAACTAAGCCCAGGTGAGGTCTGACTTGTCTAGGGTCACTTAGGAAAATTAGTGACTGAGCTAGTATCCAACTCAGGGCCCCGATCATGCTCAAGGCTCTAACTTTCGCATCCCTAAACGTAACATGCTACACAATCACTAACCTTTACTAGCATCCTTTTGCAAGATGGGAATGGGAATGAAATGGGGATCAGTGCGATGAGAAGATGGCAGAACCGTGAGGCTGGATATTGTGGACCCTTTTATTAACCGCTGAACCTTCTCCTAGGTGAAAAAAAAACAGCTGTTGTTAGCTGACATTTTTGCCTTCACAATGAACACGGTTTTTTTTTCTTGTGAACAATAAATTAGATTATGAATAGTTTCATTAAGTTTTAATAAAGTAGCAATACCATCTCCAATTTTATTGCTCATGAGTACCCTGTGCTACTGTCTACTGTCAGGATTTTGTGTAATTTAAAATAGTTAATTAAATCCAATTAACATGTGGTGATTTCTACTATGCAAATGCGGTGTAGTAGTTAATAAAGGAACTATTAAGATTTTGTTCAATTTTAATGACTACAATATAAAAGTACTAAATCTTTACATAGGAGGTTTTGAATACAGCAAAGTTGTGCAAAGCAGATTTCCCAGGAAATAAATAAGAGTCTGGAGGTTATAAAAGCAAACTGGAAGGATTTAAAGAAAAGCACTTCAGCCATAGTACCAGGTTAAGTCTGAACACTGAGCAAATTGTTGAAAACTCATCAAAGGACAAAGGTGCAATGTCACACAGATAATCAGTCACACAGATAACCACTGTTCTTAGGGTCAGAAATGTTCTTATTGTAGTTACAAAACAGGAATTGATTCTGTTTAGTGGGGTTTAGATTTTAAAGCTCATATGAGCTGCATATAAGTCACGCTTAATTGTATAGCTCAAGTACACTTTTTTACCTTGATCATGGGAGGTTGTGGATTACTTGACCCCTCAGCAGGAAGAATTCCTCTCTCCGCTGTTTATAAACATTTAAATTTCAAGTCATTTTCCAAGCATTAGTTAATTTGCATAGCTTCCAGGGGAACAAGGTAATGGTTTACTACTTAACTTATGAAGAGCTCAAAGTATAAAAGTTAGTAGATTTGCTTCAGGACACACATATACCAAATATGCAGTTTGTCTATTTAAAATGAATCTGGGTTTTCAACAGTGGACGATGTCATTGGTCTCAGCTGTATTACACTTCTTGCCCACCAAGCTTAAGAAAAGAAAATGGAAAGTTTCTTCTGAGTGCAGAGATAGAAAAATCTTATGGATTAAATATTAGTTGAGCAAAGTATTAGTGTCCCCAGCCAGGATGTGGTACTAAGGGGCAACCACAAAGCAGCATCTCCCACCGCACTCTTCATGATGCTCAGCAAATAGGAGCAAGAATTGTTCTCTTGGTGTTGTGGTTAGAACCCAAGGTCTTGTACATGTTAGGCAAGCACTGTACCACAGTGCTGAACCCCATTGCTACACATATTATTTAAGAAAAAAAGTGTGTGTATACATGTGCAGGTCTGGGGCTAATATTGGGTATCTCCCTGGATTACTCTCTTCTTTACTCATTGAGGCAGAGCCTCTTGCTGAACCCAGAGCTCACTGATTTGGCTTGCTAACAGCTTGTCCAGAGGATTCTATTTCTGCCTTCCTGGGATGATAGGCTACCTCTGCAACTGCTCAGTTTTTCTAGGGATCCCATCTCCAGTGCTCACACTTGGGAAGGCTTGTATTTCATCTATTGAGCCACCTCCCTGGCCCTTAATAGCATTTTAAGAGGGAAAAGTAGACAGGAAGTGCTCTCTGTTGCCTTTCATGTGAGTTGGAATGGGAAGAGCAGGTGCAACTAGCCTTGCCTCAGTTGCAGTGGGGGACTATGTGGGAGGGTCATACAGAACTCCAGGCTTGCTGAGATAGTGGGGTTGCTCACCCTTGTCCTTAGCTCTCTTCTCTCCTCCTCTAGACCTGAGTTGCTTCTGGAATCTCCTCCTAATATGAGAGACAGAACTAATCACCCATTGTATTGTGACTAGACTGGCATATGTGTTACAATGGATTAAAGCTAGAGTTAGCATAGATGTCGCAATGTATAAACTAGAGCTGGCATATATGTGACTGAGGAGACCCAGCATCAAAAGGGACAAGGTCTCTTACTTGTCTGGCTAGTATCAAGGTCAGTGAAGTAGATGTAAATTGCAGAAAGGGAGAGAGATTCCTCTTCAACAAAACTGTCAAGCTCTGTGTAGAAGTGAAATACAGGTTTGGTAGTTTGGGGGCACAGAGCATAATTTATCTGTATTTTCTGAAAGCCTTTGATAAAGAACACCTGACAAGTGGCTTTTGAAAGCTAAAGCAAAAAGATCCAGTATAAAATACATCATTAAGAATGACACCGAGGAGAGGCTGAGGGCGGGGAACAGTGTCTGTACTAAACTCAGCAACTTCAGAATGCTGCTTTCTTCAGTTCCTCGCACCACACCAAACGACACACCGCGTATGCTGAAGAAGTGGGCGAGTGGATGGGATGCAGGAGAGGGCTACAGGTTACAGAAAATAAATCCCTCACTGTGGCTAAATAAGAAACATCTGCCTACTCTGCTGTCCCTTCCCAGGACAAGGATAACCACTTCTGTATGAGTTCAGCTAGAGAGAGAATGTAGCAAACTCCAGCATTTACTGAGCACTTACTATGTAACACTAACTTTAATACAATGATCATTAAATTTCATGAGCAATGGGAAAGCTAAGAGCTAAGAGTGTAGACTCGGGAGCAGTTAAGACTGCCTGTTGGTATTATGGGGATGTTGCAGCAACTCAATCCTGACTGTATATTGGAACCACTCAGGGAGTCTCTTGAAAACACTGTTGCCCAGGCCCCGGATCCTACACAATTAAATCAGAACCGTTTAGTTCAGGCCTGGGCATTGATATTTCTCTAAGGCTCCCTGGGCAACTGTGATGTGCAGCCAAGGTTATGATGTAGTTCAGCGGATGATATTTAAATGTCATCTTAAAAGAACACTGAGTTACAGGAGAAGGGCTAGAAGATGCAATTATAAGTGGGGAGAATGGTGGCAAACTGAAGCAGCACACCGAAGCACAGAGGTGTTGCCAACCAGGAGAGGTCTGTGTGGCTGGACAAGTGTGGGCCTGTTGGGGGAGGGGTGGAGAGTGACAGGAGAAATTGCCTGGCTGAGAGAATCGGCAGTTCAGAAGCTGGCTTTGAGAATGTGCTGACTCTCTAGCAACTTCTATGCCAACTGCTTCTGGATTCTCTTCTATACTGTGAATAGAGTACATATTACAAGAGTACCGTGCTTTGCCATTTGCAAAATACGTAAACCTTCACACATTGATGCTGTATGCAATATAATTATTCAATAATCATATCACAAACAAAATAATGCCCTTTATATATGGTCTCTCATGATTATTTCTAAAACTCAAATTCAGAAGTCTATTACTTTGTCTAAATCTTCTAAATTAGCTTAGAATTTTTTGAAAAAAAACCATTTATGGTCCCTGGGCTATAGCCAGTGATAGAGATATTGACTAGTGTGTGTGTGAAGCCCTAGGTTCAGTCCCCAGCACTGGGAATAATGGAAAGCTGAAAGGCAGAAGAAGCAATCACAGTTCCATGACTCAGAATTTTCAAACACAAAATATCCTATTCCATTATTCTGGTACAGATGCTATGTGCTCATTCTAAAGACCCCACCCATCAGAAACACAGAGATAAAGTTGAAGAAGCCACACCATCTTTCATTAGGAGACCCATCTTCCTTGGTATCTTTACAAGGACTGATATATTGATGTATAATGATAATATATATATATGTATATTACATTATTAAGTTTGACATGAAAGGGTACGATTTAAAACATCAATTATGCTATTATTATTATTACTATTATTGAGAGTTTTATGTATCCTATGCTGGCCTTGAACTTGCTATGCAGTTATGGATGATCTTGAACTTCTTGCTGGAAATACAGGCAAGTGACACTTGCTTAGTCTATGTAATGCTTGAGATTGAACTGAGTGTTTGTTCATGCTAGGCAAGCACCAAAGAATTATTAAACCTTAACAAATATTCCTCTGCCTGAGAATTCCTTTACCTATTTGTAATTGTTTTTTCTTCCTTCCTTCCTTCCCTTCTTCCTTCCTTCCTTTCTTCCTTCCTTTCTTCCTTCCCTTCTTCCTTCCTTCCTTTCTTCCTTCCTTTCTTCCTTCCCTTCTTCCTTCCTTTCTTTCTTCCTTCCTTCTTTCCTTTCTTCCTTTCTTTCTTTGTTTTTTGTTTTCTTTGTGTAACAGCCCTGACTGTCCTGGAACTTGCTCTGTAGACCAGACTGGCCTCCCGAGTGCTGGGATTAAAGATGTGTGCTACCACCCACTGGAGACAACTGCTTTTCTTTAAGGAACAAACTCGTGCACATTTTAGGTGTGCGAGCTGTATGCAGGTTGACTGCCATAACTGAAAAGTAGCATTGACAGCATGTAAACAATGGGGTGAAGCTGAGGTCTGAATGTCTGGGACCCCCACATGGGATCTTCAAATGGATGCTCCAGGGATGTTGAAGGAAGTGGGACCTCTGTGAGATGGCTAGGTCATGAGGATGGAGCTCAAGGTAGCCATCAAATAGTTCTGTTCAGCAACTGTTCATGGGTATCTTACTCCTTTACATGTGAATTACATCTGAGTCATTATTTCTGATTTCAAAGCTGTATGGATACCATTCATTGTCCTTGATTGGAAATACTGTGAAATCTAATGCCAGCATGAACTTTCACTCTTTATAGATGATTCCTTACTTCCTGGAGGCTGACACATTCTTCATCTTTAAAGTTGAGGCATTTTGCTGAAGTAGTTTATGTTAAATATTCTAAGTCAATTCTCTCTGAGGTTCAGAGTTTCCTTTCCACCAGTATTCTGTTCCTTCTTTAAGAACTTTCCTTACATCAGTGAGCATCATTTGTTTGCTGGTTCTCTGTTTGGGAGACACCAAATATCTTTCTATATTGCTCATCTTTGCCTTTCATATTATGAAATATTTCATATGCTGGTACCTAGGGCCTGTTTTCTTTTCAAACATGACATTTCAATTTTGACTGAACACACGGCTATCCAGTTACAGATAACATTTTCCGTACCCCTGTGACTAAATGTGATCAGATTCATGCCAATCATATGTGAGGGGTCCCTTATCTAGAGTCTCTTCACCCTTTCCATAAGCTGATATGTGGGGGTGGGGGCAGACAGCTTCCGTCATAGGAAACAGACTGTTATGTAACCACTGAAATGGGGAGACAGGAGGAACAATATCTTGGGTGGCCACATGGAACACAGCCAGACTTGGGTTCTCCATGGTGAACTTTTTGTGAATGAGAAATAAACTTACTTAAGTCATTGTCCTTACCTCCCCCCTACCAATATTGCTGAAGTATAGTTTGTACCAGAGCAATGTGCATATCAGTTAGCATTTAATTGATTTCTTTTGTCTTTTTCCTGTGTGTGCTGTGCTTACAGGCTTTCTTCCATGTTAGTATTTCAGTATTCGGTGCTGTCTGTTCTCTTCCTTCTATTTATAGTTTATTTATTAGTTCCATAAAGTATTTTGGTATTCAATTTGTTTCTGTATATCTGCAATCTCTCTTTTTGTTTTATTCGCTATTTTATCATCTTGCATTTGAGCTCTAGTTTTACTTAATTTATGTTATCAAGCTGTGCTATTTATTACATGAAGAAATTATGAAAATCCTTATGTTCTTGAGTTATGTTTTTTTTAGACTCTGTCTTTTGGGGCCTAGAGTTTTCTCTCCTCCTCCCTCATTTCTTTTGTTAGCTATGGGTGAGATGCGAGCACGGAGAAAACACAGCAACTATAACCCACATAGGGCCTGCCTCATTCACATCAGCCAGTCAGCTCACCCAGCTGGCCTGCCTTCTTCCCCGTTTCCTGGCACTCATGTGTGGCATGAGAAAATACCATCCTCTCTCCTGTTCTGTCCACTGATGTTTGATCTATTTACTCAGTTGGGCTTCTGTGTGGAAACCTGAGCAAAACTCATTTGAAATTTGTTCAGGCTATCCTAGATTTGGGGAGGGAGAAGTGAGATTTTGTTTTAATTTTTAAATTTGAGTGGTCTCAATTATTCATTCTTCTGTATCTTCTTTTCTTTTCCTCAAAATTGATTGTGGGATTGTGTAGTGAGCCGGACAGGATCGCCATTACAAGATGGCGCCGACATCCTGTCTTGTTTGTTACAAACAACTCCATATTTGGCTATTCCACTGAGAGCTGCGCTTCCCAGCTTCCCGCATGCGCGGTGGATGTAGATTCTTGAGCCTATCCCGATGCGGTCTGGTGTCAGCTGTTGGTGGCAGCCAATCACAGGGCGACCCGTGTGCCAATTCCCTATTTAAGCGGCTGCCTAAGTGTACCCCCTTCCCTTCGCTTCCTGCTCTCTCTCCCCTTCGCTTCCTGCTCCCCTTCGCTTCCTGCTGCCTCTCCCCTGTGCTCCCTGCCCCTTTGCTCCCTGTCCCTCGTTTTCCTGCCCCCTCGTTCCTTGCCCCCCATCAATCAAGGGCACTCCAGTAAAGCGTGTTCTGAGTGGAATCCTGGTGTGGTGGTCGTTCTTCCGTCACCGGTCAAGAAGTCCGCCGCAACTGGTGCCGAAAACCTGGGAACTTCGGTCGCCAGGCGAAGGGCCGAAGAGGATTCTGAACTCAACATGCGGAGTGGCGACGTCGGTAAGTTTCTCCCAGTATGCTGGTTTCAGTCTCCCCAAGTATGCTGTTTGCGGGAGTGGGTTCTTGGATGTTTGGTCTCGTGTTCGTGGCGTTTGTGGTACTAGCCTGCTTTCTCTGTTTGCACTGCCTTAAGTCTGGCTGCAACCTCAGAGCAGGGAACAACGTGGACGTTCCGAGAGAGGGGCGAAAGGCCCAAATTAAACACAAGAACGGTTTTTCAGATTCAAAGGGAGGAAACTTGGAAAGGCCTGAAAGAAAAAAAGTAAAAGAAAAGGATCCTGATACAATCCTCTCTAAAAGAGAGGCTAATGAGAAGAGGGGAGGTCCCCTCTATCCAGCGCTCGTGGAATTTGCGGGCCTGGATCGGTCTGAGGAGGAGTTAGATCCTCAGGAAAAGAAAAAACTGGAGAAAGCCGCCTCTGGTAATCTTAATGTTTCATCCTATGATAGGCTTGGTAGAGATCTGGCCACTAAACAAGATATGCTAAGGAAGGGAATTATATTCTTCTGGTTCGAGTTACCGAGGCCTCCAGATTTTGTAGAATGTGAACAGCTGCGGCTCCAAGATGCAAAGCTGCAAACACAGGACCTGCCTTGAGGACCAACAGGCTAAAATGCTAGGCCACTCCCAGCGTGGGCCTCAGGGCATAGAAGTGCAGCACGACCATGGCAAGGCTCACCAGCTTAAACGGTCGGGCCCAGCCGCTCTGCTCAGCCACACATCCAAGCAAGGCTGAGCTGCTGAGCGCATGTTCTTGTGGTTAAACAACTTTGTATTTAGGCCCAAAAAGGGGTATTGCTAAGTTTTGAGGTAGATATTTGCCTAATTTTAAAAAATAGACATAGTGGGAGACTCCCAATGCTGGGGAAACTCTCACTCGGGTCTTGGGATGGCGTGGGCCCGCTGGCTCGTGGGAGACCATCCTTGCTGAGGTTGCGCACGTGGCCTTGGTTGGCGGGGGAGGAGTTCAACCCCAAGTACCAGGAAAAAGGATTTTTGAAAAGGAGGCCACTGCCCAGTGGTCCAAAAGGGTCATAAATTCCAAAAAATCCACAGGTGGTTGCCTTGGGACCACTCCCAAGGTCGTAATCTGTTAGTTTTTTTCTTTACCCACATTTTCTTAAGCATAAATTGTTAGCAATAATTTTTAATCTTGGTCATTTCTACAAGTATAAGATAAAATCTCAGAGTTTTGGTTTGCATTTCTCTGATGGCTAAAGGATGTTATGTTTGAAAGTTTTTTAACTGTCTCAGTCATTTTTAAGTTCATCTGAGAGTTTTCAGTTTAGGTCTATTTTTTGGATTAAAATTTTTAATAACTAATTTCCTGAGTTCTTCATATATTTTTGGAATGGGTTTATAATAAGTAAAGATCTTTTCCCACTATTTAGCCTTGTTATACAAAAGGTTCTCAATTCAGGAGATATAATTTATGATTTCTCCAAGTGTTTGTGCCACTGAGGCTGTGTTTGAGATGTGGCAAAATGTGCTTCAAAAATTTTTTTTTTCTGTAAGGTTCAACATAATTTTATATGCTGAGGCCTTTGGCTCATTTAAACTTAAGTTTTGTACATGGAGATGGATATAGGTCTATTTTCATTTTTCTACATGTTGGGGCCTGGTCTTGGCACCAGATAAGATCCAACAGACTACTGCTATAAAATTTCTGGGGGCAGTTATATCCCCTTTGACGGTGACCCCTCAAAAGATTTCCATTCGCACCCATCATTTGAGGACACTTAATGATTTTCAACAATTATTGGGGGATATTAATTGGATTAGGGGGTATTTAAACATCCCCCGGGCAAAGTTGTTGCCCTTGTTTTCTATTTTGGAAGGTGATCCAAATGTTAATTCGAACAGAACTTTGACCCCCTTGGCTGAAAAGGCTTTAAAACAGGTGGAGAAAGCAATGACTAAGGCACAATTGTGCCGAGTCGATCCTGCTTTGCCCATATTCTTATGCATCTTGAAAACTGCACATTACCCTACTGGGATGCTATGGCAAGATGGCTCCTTGTGGTGGATCCATGGTAATTCTTCAGGTACCAAAGCCATTCAATATTATCCCGAGTTGGTTGCTTCTCAAGCGGTATTGGGGATAAAACATTGTTTAACATCTTTTGCTACCATGCCAGATAAATTGATTATTCCCTATACCAAGGGACAGGTGGAGACATTGGCAGCTACAGTAAATGAATGGGCTGTTTTGGTTTGCGCTTTTCCTAACTTTATTGATAATCATTATCCAAGACATCCCCTATTAAATTTTGTAGAAAGGAACTTAGTGTATTTTCCTAAGGTTACCTTTAAAAAGCCCATTAATATGGCCTTGACTGTTTTTACTGATGGCTCTAAAACTGGCAAAGGTGCCATAGTAATTCAAGGTAGGGATCCCATTTTGCTTGATTTTCGACCTGATTCCCCACAAGTCACGGAATGTATGACCGTGCTGGAAGTTTTTAAAAGATTTTCAAAACCCTTCAATTTATTTTCAGATTCTAAATATGTGGTAAATGCTGTTGCCTCATTGGAGGTGGCTGCCTTTGTTAGAAATTCAAGTACAGTTTCCAATATTTTGTGTCAAATTCAAGCATGCATTTTACAAAGAGATAATCCCTTTTTCATTGGACATATTCGGGCTCATACTTTGCTTCCAGGACCCATGTCTGAGGCCAATGATTTGGCTGACTGCCTTACCCGGTCCATGGCTTTGGTCGTCTCGGACCCTGTAGAATTAGCACGAGATTTTCATAAGCTTTGGCATGTGCCTGCCAATACCCTTAGAAAAAAATTTCATATTTCCAGAGAGATAGCCAGAGAAATAGTTAAAGCCTGTTCTTCATGTGTGACTTTTTTATACCCCCCTAATGTTGGGGTCAACCCTAGAGGGCTGCAACCTAACGCGTTGTGGCAAATGGATGTTACCCATCTGCCTGATTTTGGCAAATTAAAATATTTACATGTATCAGTGGATACCTTTTCGGGCATTATTCATGCCACGCCCCTAGCGGGAGAAAAGGTAACTCATGTAAAAACACATTGCCTGGAGGCCTGGGCCGCCTGGGGAAAACCCCTACGCCTGAAGACAGACAATGGCCCGACATATACCTCCCATGGATTTCGTGCCTTTTGTGCACAGCTCCAAGTGACCCACATTACGGGTCTTCCATACAATCCACAAGGACAAGGTATTGTGGAGAGAGCCAACAGAAATATTAAAGAAATTCTACAAAAACAAAAAGGGGGAATAGCTGAATCCGCTTCCCCCAGGGAAAGAATCTCCCTTGCTCTCTTCACACTTAACTTTTTAAACCTGAATGAGTCGGGTGCTGCAGCTGAAAAGCATGCAGCAGGCCCTATGGAACAAAAGGAATATGTGAAGTGGAAAGATGTATTGGATAACAAATGGTATGGACCGGATCTTGTGTTGGCAAGATCCAGGGGAGCTGTATGTGTTTTTCCACAGGGCCAAGAGGCTCCGCTTTGGGTTCCGAGCCGGCTGACACGCATGATCAAGGAAGTTCCTAAGGATGAGGCTGAGTCTCTGGAGAAAGTTCCTGCAGACATCCCTGATGACGTGGATCCAGTGGAAGGCGGAGCACTGAAAGGGAATCCTGCCAGCCTTCCCAAAGGCGATGCCTGTTCGGCATGATGCCACAGTTCTCCCCAGATTTTTACCTTATAGGAGAAGCACGTAACTTTACAGAGAAAGGGTCCCTGTGCTTTCAGTTGCATGGGCATGTTTTTTGGCAAGCTGCCTGGGTGGCCGTGTGTTGTGCCTGTGGTTGGTTTGCTGCCTTCGAGCCCAGACCAATAGGGATAAGGCTATATTGGGATAAAGTTATAATCTCTCAGGCATTAGCTACTCTGGAGTGTGGCTCCTTCCCCCAGATATGGTTGTTAGCACTAAGAGACGCTTAGAGCTTCCATCCTGCACAGCCTTTGCACCCCATGGGATCTGTCGATCCATTGCACTTGGGAAGGTGTGTGGTTGTAGACTCCTGCGACACAGCCTTTGCACCCCCGGGGTTTCTCGAATACCCATTGCACAGGGGAAGGTGTGTCCATGGAAAATATCTTCCATCCTCGATCGACCAACACATCATGAGGTGGGGGTCAGATTGGATGAGTTAGTCCTGCGCTCATTGCTTACAAACAATAAGGGGGAACTGTAGTGAGCCGGACAGGATCGCCATTACAAGATGGCGCCGACATCCTGTCTTGTTTGTTACAAACAACTCCATATTTGGCTATTCCACTGAGAGCTGCGCTTCCCAGCTTCCCGCATGCGCGGTGGATGTAGATTCTTGAGCCTATCCCGATGCGGTCTGGTGTCAGCTGTTGGTGGCAGCCAATCACAGGGCGACCCGTGTGCCAATTCCCTATTTAAGCGGCTGCCTAAGTGTACCCCCTTCCCTTCGCTTCCTGCTCTCTCTCCCCTTCGCTTCCTGCTCCCCTTCGCTTCCTGCTGCCTCTCCCCTGTGCTCCCTGCCCCTTTGCTCCCTGTCCCTCGTTTTCCTGCCCCCTCGTTCCTTGCCCCCCATCAATCAAGGGCACTCCAGTAAAGCGTGTTCTGAGTGGAATCCTGGTGTGGTGGTCGTTCTTCCGTCACCGGTCAAGAAGTCCGCCGCAGGATTGAGTGTCTGTTCATTTTAAGTTATCCTGTTTTTGACACCATGAAAAAGGGAAATGGTGTGGGAAGTCCTTCTATGTTTTGCTTTTATTGGTTAATGAATAAAGAAATTGGCTTGGCCTATAGCATGGGAGGAGGAAGGCAGAGTAAGAGAGAAGCCATGGAGCTGCCTGAGATAGATGCTGGGAACTTTAGCCGGTAAGCCACAGCCATGTGGCAATACGCAGATTAATAGATACAGGGAAAATTAATAGATGCAGGTTAAATTAATATGTAAAAGTTAGCCAAGAAGAAGCTAGAGCTAATGGGCCAAGCAGTGTTTTAATTAATACAGTTTTTGCGTGATTATTTCAGGGCTAAGCGGCTGGGAACTAACTAGTGGCTTCCTCCAACAGTTATACTTAGAAAAGTAACCATACAGCTTAAGCCTCCAATCTCCTACATTTTTGCATTGCTTAATATGTTTCTATTATCTTCTCTCTGTCCTTAGACCCACCATTAAGTTCTGTCACTTAGACAAGTTTAAAGGAAGCCTCTTTTGGAAAACCACCTCTGATTTCTTTCCCTTCTCTTATCATGTTTTAACATACAATGTAAGAATCTGTACACTATCCCAGAGGCATTCATCAATTCAGAGCTCATTTGATGCTGTCTTACTCTCTTATGACCATAAAAAGAATTTTAAAAAAATAACAAAACATTTAGGGCAACTTTGTGGCTCAGTGTTTTGATCACTTGCCGTGCAGTTGCAATGCCCTGAGTTTGGTCTCTAGGCCCATAGAAAAGAAGAGGGAGAGAACTGACACACACCACACACAGACACAATACTATAAATAAAAATGTAAAAAACACTTAGAATTTATTAGAAAGTAACAAGTGACACAGACACATTAACAAAAAAATTTCTTCTTTTGATAAGAATACAGCATGGCAGGACTAAACAGTGCCCTAGCTGTCTTTGTAACCTCAGAGCACCTCACAACAAACTCTCCTGAAGACGACAGCTATAAACTTTAGACACATGCTTCAAGGAATG
Organism: Microtus pennsylvanicus; assembly: GCF_037038515.1. Taxonomy (NCBI): domain Eukaryota; kingdom Metazoa; phylum Chordata; class Mammalia; order Rodentia; family Cricetidae; genus Microtus; species Microtus pennsylvanicus. The sequence continues at coordinate 57,120,248 of NC_134581.1, read as the reverse complement.
TTTGATGCTATCAGTAGAAGTTGAACCAGGCAAACACTGAGAGAAGGAAACCGCACCAGGTCAGACTCATGCCCGTGTGATTTCCGACCCGGATGTACTTCTCAGAAGTCTGAGAGAGAAAGAGTGGCTGAGAGCTAAGGAGTTTCAGACATGAGAAGCCAGAGCATGGAGTTCCAGGTTAACACAACGAGGAAGAATGCTAGACATAAAGAATTAGAAGGAGGCCAAACTTTGTAAATAAATGTCATACAAATTTTTGGTTGACCTGAGTCTGAGTCACATTCATATGAAAGAGATTCTTAGGAACTCGGGGAAAAAAGGAACAGATCATGGAAGACTTTTAAAAAATGAGCAAAGAATTCAGCTGCTACCCCACAAGAACAGAATTTGGAGTTTAGGATTTAAATGTAACCAAGTAAAATGCTTACTTGAATTATAATAAAAGTTAAAGAACAAAGTGACAGAATTTAAACATATTTATAATGTGCATAACAAGGAAAAGTTACTATATATACAGAGAAGCAAGACAAAGCAGCACAGAGGGAATGGAGAGAAAGTACATGGTTTCTCTTAATTACACTATTTTCTGGAAAAATACAGCTACTTGCTCTGAAGCTACCTGTGTACACCTTTCACCAGGTTCAAGCTCAATTCCTCACCAATCTGCACATTTTCCATATCCTTTGCTTCACGTTCTGTTCTTTCTTGCTGTAAATCTGGCTAGAGCAGTGAGCAGTAGCCATGCCACAACTTAGAAGCTGTACTATCCTGAAATGTCCTCTGCCAAATAACCTAGTCCACTGCTTACACATTCCACCCCAGTCAAACAGACAGGACTTAGTCAGTGTCTAGCAGAATGTGACACAGATGGCCTCTAGTACATTTCCCAGAATAGGCCTTTCTCCACTCTGGAACCTCACAAGGCACAGCCTTTTGCTGTGGTAAGCATTTCTGTGTGCATTCTGATCCCCTACATTCCTACCACACCTGTGCATCAAGCTCTTCATATATACATATACATACATATATACACACATACATACGTACATACATATGTGTATTATGTATATATGCAAAGCTTGAATATACAATGTAAGAATCTGCATCCACTTCCAGTAAAAGTGTGACTAAGGAGAAAAAAATGTGTAATAAAGACCACAATGTTTTTCCCATTAGAGTTAAATCCAGTACTTAAGCAAGCTTTCCCCAAGTGTGATTGATGGCTGTAACTTGAAGTGGCCCAATGGCAAAAACCAGCTTGAGTCTCTTTAGCCTGTTTTTCCCAGTTTCATGACAAATAAACGCTCCTTTGTAGGAATATTATTCCATGGAACATTATTATTCCAAGGGATTAACAGTCTCTGGAATATAGTTTGTAAAAGCGGTTTATTTGAGTAACAGGATTAACGCCCCGATGATAAATACACAGCTGTAATTTGCTAGTCTTTGGTGCCCTGTAAAGTTAGTAGATGACACTTTGGGTAAACAAAAGATTTTCCTTAAAAGGAGCTTGGTACCCACTGGACAGAGTTTCCTAGTAGGAACTCTGGAGTGTTTCTGTTGCCCCTTTCCCCTGCTACCTGTGGCTCTATTTTCCTGGCACTCCACCAGAAATGCTCAGGTGGCAGAGCAGGCACAGGAGAACTGATGCCCAGCGCACCTGTGCTGCCATGACATCTCACACAAGGGGACAGGCCCACACCAGAGGCCACACATGCAAAAATGAGTTTAATAGTAGCCCTACCTATTAGGATCGAGGAAAGACTGTGAATTTATCACTTATCATTGCGATCATTGCTGTTTATTCCCTTGCTGCAGAGCACTGTGCCAGTCTGTAGGCATTCTAGTTTAAATACTGGCTGGGGTCATAAGTGAAATGAAGTTTGGTCCTCATTTACCTCATACCAGCAGTTGGGTTGGCACGCAGCTGCAGAACTGCTGGGGTCCTTTTTATTTAATTTGGCATCCTTTTCTGAGCGGTACTGAGACTTTACCGTGACGACTCCACTGGGCTTTGCCATAATTTCTGCATAACATTAGTAAAGGCTCTGAGGAGATGCCTAAGCAAACTTGAACATAACATTAGTAAAGGAGATGCCTAAGCAAACCTGAAGGGGTCGATGCACTTACCAAGCAGGTGTTTTCGCTGAAGTCAATAGAGAGCTAAACTCAAATACAAATCAAAGCAGTATAAAAAGATCTTGACTAAATTTAGCAGTGAAATGGACTTTACGGAATAGAATTTGACCATTTAATGCCACATGCAGTCTAAGGGTCTGTCCTTTTTGTAGTTTCTCTTAGACTAGCTTTCCCAACATCTGAACAGTGCTGTCAAACAACAGATAGCTCCAGTTCTGAGAGTCCTGCTTATTACGTGGGTTAGTCATATAGCTGACCCCGTGCAGTACTGCTTCTGACTTTTAAAATGAAGTCCATGTATGAAACATGGAAATATGTAAGAATGATGGGGACAGGAGGCATGACACAGCATTCAGCAAATGTGCCGCTGAATCATCAACCCCTTCAGCAAAGTTGCCGTTTGCAGGGTTTGAGGATGGGCAGTGCTAGGCTTCCCTGGTTTTGCTAGCAGCCGGTCCAGCCAGTGAGTGAATGACCCTGTCTCAGAAAATAAGATGGAAAAGCAATTGAGGAAGACACCTAACATCAGCCTCTAGCCTCCACATGCATCCTATGACCACCACACACATGTGAACCCACATACATGTACACCCCAAACATGCCCACTCATATGTGTTTACATGAACACGTACACAAATGATTTCTACAGTCAGAATAGAAGATAGTTCCCCAGCTGGGCGGTGATGGCGTACACCTTTAATCCCAGCACTCAGGAGGCAGAAGCAGGCAGATATCTGTGAGTTCAAGGCCAGTTTGGTCTACAAAGTGAGTTCCAGGACAGGCTACAGAGAAACCCTGTCTTGAAAAACAAAAACAACAAACAAACAAACAAAAGTTTCCCTGAGCCTACTTTTCTGTTTTCCATGTCATGGGTTGATGTTCCCAAATAAGGAGTTAGTGTCAGAACTGAGGTCAGGCCCAGAAAGTACCCTAGAGATGGCCTGATTCCAGAGTCTAAGTCACAGACGAACAAGAACAAGAAGTAGAAATAATTTGTCCAGAAATCAGATATTCAGAACAGACCCAGTACTGGAGCCTGTATAACACAGCCTTTTCTTACACACACACACACGCACACGCACACACATGCACGCATGCATATACACATGCACACACGCATACACACACAAGGACTGTTAATATCAGATAAAGTTATAGTACTTTAAAAAGAAGGAAAAGTACTTCCTTTGATTAAATTGTAAACAGTTTTATCTTTTAGAGTTTTCTAATTTTTTCTTTCCTTAAAAAAATTTTAATACACTTGGAGCTTTCTTTGGTACAAGGTACAAGGCTAGGATTTGACTCAATGCTGTCTTCCAAACCCTTCTCTGAGCCACAGGTGGCTCTACTGGCAAGCCCTCCTCTCCCTTCTGGTTCCCAGGGCCTCCTTCACCACTGAGGGCACTGTCTGTGCTCACTTTTCTATCCCACCGATCTGCTAACTCTCTCATAGAGTGCCATCATAACTGTGTGAGCCTGTCATGCTTTACTAAGTGGTATGGAAAGGTCGCGTTCATGAGTCTTTCTTAGGGGAAAAGGGTCCTCTGCCCATTTATTCCAGTAATAAACACTGGCAAGTTGAAAAGAATTAACGTTTCATTCAGACGAAATTGCCTGAATGAATTCCTATGAATTGTCATTGGAATTGCAGAGATATGAAGATTAATGTTGAGAGAATTGCCATGTGTGCTGCAGGCTTTCTCCTGCTAGGGAATATGATATCACTTTCTACTCCAAGTGTTCTTAGATGTGGCTCCTCAAAGTTTTGGAGCTCTATTCACAAAGGTCCTGCACTTTCTGTTTCAGGATCGTTTCTCGGTACATTTGCACTTGACATGAGAGAAAAAGGGGAAGAGGGAAGGGAGGGAGGGGAGGAGAGAGGAGGAAAAGGGAGGGGAAAGAAATCTACTAAAATGTTTTTTATGTCTGCCTCTGCCCTGCCTGGGGCTGAGGTCATATAGCTTTTGTCTTCTTACCATTGTATCTGCCATATTTTCTTCAATGACAACAAGAAAATGAGTCATAATCAGGAAACCATGCATCGGGGCTGGAGGGAGGCTTAGTGGCTAATAGCACATCTTGCTCTTTCAGGGCGTCCAAGTTCAGGTCTTAGCACCCATATCAGGAGGTTCACAGACACCTCGGACTCCAGCTCCAGGGGATCCAATGCCTCTGTCCTCCAGAGGCACCTGCACTCACACAACACAAACACATAATTTGACCAAAGTCTTGCGTTTGCTTCTTAAAATCAACTGCTATGTGGAGCAACTGGGCTCTGGGCTCACTCCCAAAGAGCAAAGTCTGGGATTATCTTCCAGCTGCCTAAGGGAAGTGGCATGCAGAGCTGGAAGCTGGGAGAGGAAAAGTGTCATGAGAATCTGCCCATGAAGCTAGGCCCTCCATCTCTTCCCTTCTCTATGGAAGCCACCCTAGTCAAATTTTCAGTTTGATTATATTAAGTTAAATAAATCATGCAGTAAGTACTAACGATGCTTAAGTGCTCTGAAAAGACTACAGAGGATATGAAAGTGGGGGAAATGGCTCCTGCCTGCCAGGAGGACTAGCAAGAGAAAAAAGACAAAAGGCCCTTGCCAGTCAACTCACTAATTCAGTAAAGCATGCTGTGATGATCTAGGCAAGGGAAAATTAATTCTACCTAAGAGACCTGAGTAGGTTTTGTAAAATTTTTGTGTGCATGTGTAAGTTTGTATGTGTGTGCACGCATGCCATAGCATGCATGTAAACATCAGAGGGCAACTCTTGGAAGTCAGTTCTCTCCTGCCACCTTATAGGATCCAGGGCTGGCACTGCAGGCCTGTACACAAGCACCTCATCTTGATAAGCCATCCACCAGGCCCTAGCAGGCCCTGGAAGATATTTTTATGATCTAAAAGATGAACATTCTACAAAAGCAGTCAAATGAAGTACATGACATTTCATAGTAGTACTGAGGTAGGAAGCGCAGACTAGTGACCAGTAATATGTTAGCCCTGCCCCAACTCTAGCATTAAATAGGAAAGTAAGATGCATGATTAATGTGACCATCTCTGTGCAGAAGTAGATCTAAACAGTGCTCTTTTATGAAAGGAGAGTAGCTGTGCGGGTGTGAATGAGAAATGTTCCCATCAGCTCGTGTACTTGCTCTCCTGTCAGTGGTGCTATCTGTGGAATTTTTAGGAGAAGCAGGCCAGCTGGAGGAAGCACATTCCTGGTGTTGGGCTTTGGGAGTTCCAGATTCATTCACCCTGCTTCCAGGGAGCTCTCTCTGCTCCCTGTGTGCAGCAGAGAGGTTGAGATGTGACCTCTTGGCTTCCAGCTCCTGCCATTAGATATTAGGGACTCTCCCTCTGGAATAGTAAGCCAAAACCAACTCTGCTTCTATAAGTGCTTTTGGTCATGGTGTTTGATCACAGCAACAGAACAGTAACTAATACTGAAGCCAATAGGAAAGCAATGGCCAAGCGCACAGGCTCTGACATTAGATAGGATGCTGATCTGTCTTTCTCCCAGTTATTAATGGTATTACTGGATTGAGTGACTTAATTTCGTGAAGCTAAAGAGTCTTCTTGAAAATCTTTTCATTTAGTTTTTAGTTTACTTGTCTGGGTGTTTTGCCTGCATGATGTCTGTGCAGCATGTGTGTGTCTGGTTTCCACAGAAGCCAGAAGAGGGCATCAGACCCCCTGGAACTGGATTTACAGATGGCTGTGAGTCACCATGTGTGTTCTGGGAATAGAATCCTGGCCCTCTGGAAGAGCAGGCAGTGCTCTTAACTGGCTGAGCCAGCCCCCTAGCCCCAAGCTGAAGATTCTTAATCAATCCAACGGCCGCATCATCACTCATCCTATAGGGGGCACTGTCATATAAGGAGCTCAGCACAACACAACTCAGTCAATCACAGCAGAATGTAGCTACTTACTATAAAAATCCAGGTCAGAGTCCAAGTTCTATGTCCACACAACACTTGCTTTCCGGGGATGAACTCAGATCCCTCTGGCAACTGAAGCTTCAGAGATGTGCACTTCAAAGGATACACACGTGATGCCACTCACTGAGAACATATAACTCGTGGTCCTCTTGTTGGCAACCTTCTGACTGGACAGTCTCAGTGGCTCTCTGATAAGGATATTCTATGCTCATCAGATCAGGCTGAACATTTAGTCCATTTGTTCACTGTAGCTCAAAGTGGCTTCATTCCACTCACAGGATCAATGAGATGTAAATTAATGGTTATGCCTTGAGCTACACACACACACCAAACAAACAAACAAACAAAACCCAACTTTGTAGGGGACCCTAGCTGCCAGCCAACTCCCCAGATGATACCAGTATTATTGTACCCCAAATCCACGACATCTCCTCTTTCTAAAGGACAGGTGTAAATTTTGGTCCTAGAGATTGCCTTCTCTGAACTACATGGGATAATTTTTAATGTGTGTGTGTATACATGGCTGTGCATGTGTTCATGTTTGTGTAGTTGAACATGTGTGCGTGTGCACAGATGCCAGGGGATAACCTAGGGTATTATTATCTTTCTTTGAGAAAGGGTCTTCCATTGGCTTGAGGACCACCAGTTAGGCTAGACTGGTTCCCAGCAAGCCCCAGGGACACTCTTGTCTCTACTTCCCCAGATCTAGGGTTTTAAGCCTGTGTCACCACTCCCAACATTTCTACATGGGTTCTGGGGACTGAACTCGGGTCCTTGTGCTTGTGAGACAGGCACTTTACTGACTGAGCCATCTTCCTTGCCCTATATGGGGATTTAGAATCATCTAAGCAAACATTTTAAAAATCAGGAAATCTTAGGAAAAACAAAAGAAAACATGAACTTCAAACTCCCTTTGGAAAATCCAGTGTAAAGGGTGGAACTGAAAGGGCTGCCTCCTGTAAGAGTCCTAGCTCCAGTACCCCAGCACTGTAGAGCTAGCTGTCAGTTATTATCTGCCTAGCTAGGACACCTAGACTATGTCTATAATTTTAAATAACATTTTCTAAGGATTTTTTTAAGTGGAAGAAAGCCAGAAAGTAAAGTTTATTTCATGAATAGTTTTTCCTTTTTTTTCTATTTCACACAGACAATAAGTTTGAAAACATACCTATTGTAGAAAACACCGGAATGAAGGCAGTCTCCTGGACACAGCTGGGCATGAGCAGACTGGACACAAGGAAGCTGGTGTGAGGTCACTGAGTGGGAATGGGCACTGTGGCTGTGAGTGGAGGGAGGGAGAGCAGAGCGTGTTCCCAGGGAATCACCCTCCTTCCTCTCCGTCCTTCCTTGTTTTTTCTCTCCCACCTCAGCAAGTCCTGCTTTGGCTGATGCTGGAGGAAGGGATGGCATGTGGGGCAGAAAGACAGACAGGTTTTGGGGGAAATCTAAGCCACCCTGCTAGAGTGGCTCTTCACATGAGAGGGACAAAGCCTTATGCAAATTGTCAGGGAGCAGGGCGCCTGCAGAACTCTAATTAGGGTGCTTCATGGACATCTAACAAGTTCAGGAGATAATGTGATTTCAGAAAGTACTATTGCTTTATAGCCAAAGGGAGAGGAAATAAAGTGTAATAATCAATGAGGACATCAAGGGGCAGAGACTCTTCAGAAGAATTCTAATGATGCCCTTCAGTTAGAGCAGCTAAGTGATCTAACGTCGACTGTGTGCCTAAAGCCCTTCCTTTCACAATCCAGACTGAGACCACACAATTAGATTTCCGAGGCCCAGCAAGGCCGTCCGTCATCTCCAAGTGCATATTTGGGGAAAATATGAGACAGTTCTAACTGTCCGCCCGGCCTATGTGAGCAGCACCGCTTCTGGTCCTAGAGTGCACACGGCGCTTCTCCAGCCACGTGCAGTTCTCGTGAGGCTCCTCAGGCAACCTCCATCCAGCAGCTTCTCATTATTGCTGGCTTTCCCCAGAGGAACTGGCATCTAGAAGGCATCTAACAAACATTGGCCTGAGAGTTATACAGTCAAGGCTGTGGCCCCTAGGGTAACTGAACAAGCATTTTATCTTCTCGGTATAGAAACAAGACATTGGAGACTGAGGAATGGCTCTGTGGATAAGATCTCTTGCTGTGTAAGCATAAAGATCTGAGTTCGAATCCCTAGCACCCACATAAAAAGCCAGACATGGCCCTGTGTGCCTCTAACACATGGGGTTGGGGGCAAAGACAAGCATATCCTAGGAGTGCACTGGATAGCCAGCCCTAGCCAAAACACTGAGCTTTGTTGTATGGAAAGACTGTCTCATGACAGAGAGTGACAGAGAAAGACCCCAACAGTTCCTGAGCTACTCCATGCAAAGGCAGTCACGCACAGAGGCATATGCAAGCATACGGCACACAGGACACACTGGCAAACACATGCACAAAGAGAAGAAATGAGGCTACTCAATCTATCAAGACTAAGTGATGGATTTGTATCCTGGTTTATGGCCATGATATAGGGTAGTGTTGAAACCTAAGTCCTTGGACTCAGGCCCATAGCTTTTCCCACTAATGTGTATGTGGCTACTTTTAGGCCTTTTCATCTCTAACCACTTATACCATATCATTGCTTGGCTATTAAAAGATGATGTGAATCTACTTTCTCTATCCTGACTTCTAGTCCCTAACCTCCAAATAAGTATCTTCTGAATTGACATTCCACACGCGACTCTGAGGCCATGTTTTTAAAGGAAGTGCACAATGAATCATTCCACATTATGATACTCATTTCTCCTCTACTAGAGAGGCTTGTAGGGGCTAGGAATGCATACTTGAACTCAAGTACAGTTTAAGCAACAATGGGCTAGGAGACTGGAGAGCACAGCAATACTATTTATCCATCTCAAGTACCTCTTAGGAGATAATGACCCTGGCCATGACGACAGCTGTTCTGTCAGGCCAGCTTCTCCTGTGGCTAGTGCCATGGAGCTGCTTGCTGTCTTGTTAGGTTTCTATTGCTGTGAAGAGACACAATGACCAAGCAACTCTTATAAAGAACATTTAATTGGGGTGGCTCACTTACGGTTTTAGAGGTTCAGTCTATTTTCATCATGGCAGGGAGTATGGTGGGAGCATGGCAGACATGATGCTGGTTACATCTTGATCAGAAGGCATCAGGAAGAGACACTGAGCGATATCCTGAGGATAGGAAACCTCAAAGCCTGCCCCATAGTGATGTACTTCCTCCAACAAGGCCATACCCACTCCAACAAAGTCACATTTACTAATAGGGCTACGCTCTATGAGATCATGGGGCCAATTACAGTCGAACACACTGTTATTGTTCTTAGCATCAGCTTTTGTTTGTTTATGTATATGAGTACTTTGTTTGTATGTTTGAATACCAGAAGAGGGCACTGGACCCGTTGTAGATGGTTGTAAGACTCCATGTGGTTTCTGGGAATTGAACTCAGGACCTCTGGAAGATCAGAGAAGGCAATGCTCTTTATCACTGAGCCATCTTTGCACCGCCCCCATTTTACACAGAACTCACTGTGGCACGTTTCCACTGCCCCCATTTTACACAGAACTCACTGTAGCGCATTTGCACCGCCCCCATTTTACACGGAACTCACTGTGGCACGTTTGCACTGCCCCCATTTTACACGGAACTCACTGTGGCACGTTTCCACTGCCCCATTTTACACAGAACTCACTGAACACGTTTCCACCGCCCCCATTTTACACGGAACTCACTGTGGCACGTTTCCACCGCCCCCATTTTACACGGAACTCACTGTGGCACGTTTCCACCGCCCCCATTTTACACAGAACTCACTGTGGCGCATTTGCACCGCCCCCATTTTACACAGAACTCACTGTGGCGCATTTGCACCGCCCCCATTTTACACGGAACTCACTGTGGCACGTTTCCACCGCCCCCATTTTACACAGAACTCACTGTGGCGCATTTGCACCGCCCCCATTTTACACAGAACTCACTGTGGCGCATTTGCACCGCCCCCATTTTACACAGAACTCACTGTGGCGCATTTGCACCGCCCCCATTTTACACAGAACTCACTGTGGCGCATTTGCACCGCCCCCATTTTACACGGAACTCACTGTGGCACGTTTCCACCGCCCCCATTTTACACAGAACTCACTGTGGCGCATTTGCACCGCCCCCATTTTACACAGAACTCACTGTGGCGCATTTGCACCGCCCCCATTTTACACAGAACTCACTGTGGCGCATTTGCACCGCCCCCATTTTACACGGAACTCACTGAACACGTTTCCACCGCCCCCATTTTACACGGAACTCACTGTGGCACGTTTCCACCGCCCCCATTTTACACAGAACTCACTGTGGCGCATTTGCACCGCCCCCATTTTACACAGAACTCACTGTGGCGCATTTGCACCGCCCCACTCTCATTCTTGTCACACAGTAGCAACCATACTGAGGTCAAAGAATGAAGATTTTGTTCTGTTTTGTTTGTCTGAGGCAGGGTCTCACACTGTAGCCCAGGCTGGCCTCAAATTTGGATGATCCTCCTGCCTCAGCTTCCCAAGTGACTGGCTCAGTGTGTGAAGTTTTCTATTATTACTCACGAAAGCATAGTTCTTTTTTTTTTATCTTGAGATAAAAATCTCAAGTTTGCACCGTATATATATCTTTTTCTTTTCTTCTTTCCCTTCCTTCCTTCCTTCCTTCCTTCCTTCCTTCCTTCCTTCCTTCCTTCCTTCCTTCCTTCCTTTCTCCCTCCCTCCCTTCCTCCCTCTCTCCCTTTCTTTCCTGGGTGTTAAAATAGTAGCACAATATGGCAACTTTTGGTGAACTTTTGTTTTGAAGCATTCTTTGTCTCATAGTGGATATTTGCAAGAAAGAAAATATTGATCACAGAGAGATCTAATTAGGGGAAGTCACCTCTTTAGAAGTCTGGTAAATTCTATGAACCCCATCTCAAAATAGTGTTTTGTAAATGCATGGAATGAAATGCAGAGAAAAGCAAGCCAGATTGGTGGTGCACATTTGGGAGATAGAGGTAGGAGGATCAAGAGTGTAAGACCGACCCTGGCTACACGAGACTTGTCTTAAAAAACAAACTAATTATTTAATAATTATGAATAAATAAATATTTCATAATAAAATAAACAGAAGCTGATTATATTGAACTATAATTCTATCTGTAATTCCCTTGCGCATTAACCCTATCAAATATGTCTGCCCCCCCGTGTGTGTTTGTGTGTGTGTGTTTGTGTGTATGTGTGTGTGTGTGTGTGTTGACTTAGGCTCCTTTATCTTCAAAGTGGTGCTATGAGGTCAAGAACACTATGCCTTAGCATGGCCTCAGATGCTCAGGTCTCAAGCCCCAGGCACAGCGTGAAAAGTGGGTCACTTAAGGGAGTGGGCCCAGTTCTGAGAGCAGGTCGCTGCTAATGCGGGGTGAATATAAAGCAGTGCAAAGGTTCCTTCCTGGACCACTGCCCCCCATCTTCCTTCTCCCTGGCCACTCATGCTTGAAATCCCCCATAGAGCTTCACTCCTTTTTTAATTAAATAGAGGATTTACTCTTGTGAAAAGGAAATACACGAGGGAGAGGTAAAACTCGATGCCAAAGGTTCTCGCATTGATTCCTAGCAGTCCCTGTTTTCCACTGCAAATAAATATGAATATCAAAAAAAATTTAGCATGATTCTGTTGATTTCATATTTTTAAAAACAGAAGCATATAAAATATTGTACATGTATATATTTATTATATAAATACTCACATATCCCACTCAGATGGCATATAATAAAATGTATCTACATGAATATCAGTCAACATTGGAAATCATGAAGTTGTTTTGATGAAGGCAAATTGTAATTTCAAATATTGTAGAAGTAACTTTAGTCTTATAGTCATTTCCACAATAATTTATTTATATACTTTATTTTGCCTACACAAGATGAAAAAATTCTCAATGTGAAAAGACAAATCATTTTAAATAGCCAGTAATTTATTATGACACCATAGTGTCAGGACTCCCTTTAGCTAAAATGATCCAGACATGCTGAAGAACAGTAGGGAATTTTATTATAAGATAGAATCCCTAACATTTAGTAACTGCTGCTGTTTTTTTAATTGCAGAGCATCTGTTGGTAGTGACTCAGTTAGGGAGCCCTGAATAGTAGATTCCAATAAACTCGAGTCCTGATTATCCTTTTTTACTGCATAACCTTAGACAGGTAGTATGTCCTTCCTCAGTTTCCTCATCTGCAAAATGGCCCTATAAATGGCATATATTCTAGTTCAAAGGTCAGATAAGATAGCATGCATTAGGCACTGAGTACATCTTATCGCCTGGACATGCTGTACTAGCCACAGACTGAAGAACCATGGCACTTGCGTCAAGTGTCACGTCCCAATGATCCCTCTTCCTCTGCAATTGTCTTAGTGCCTTCTTGTCACATATTCACCCAAATTTCACAAACAATTTTGTCTGGGATATTAAATGCACATTTTTAAATGGTGCTTTATTGTTGGCTGATTATTTACCATAATCAATAAATTAACATCTTTATCCTAGACTACAAAATAAAGCAGCAACTGATCTCAAACCACAGAGGCAGCAGCCTAACAGGAGCAAGCGCTGAGCCATGGTTCCTGCCTATCATGGTGCCCTGAGAGCGGTGGCCGAAGCTGTGCCAGAGCAGGCACCAGAGGACCTGCCAGCCTTTAACTGGAGTGCGTGCGTGCTAGTAGTGCTATCGAGCAGTCTGCGCAGGGCTCCTAGGGCTCAGACCTTGACATGAAAATTGCCTTTATAAATTAAAAAAAATACTTACTTCATGCATGTGAATGTCTTATCTACATGTATGTACGTACAGTGCATGTGTGCCTGGTACCCACAGAGGTCAGAAGCATTGGATCCACTGGAACTGGACTTATAGATGGATGGGAGCCATGATGTGTGTGCTGGGAACTGGACCTAGGTCTTCTACAAGAATGTGTGCTCTTAACTGCCAAGCTATTTCTCCAGCCCTCGAAATTAGCTTATTTAACCTTTGTTTATTCATACATATGACTATCACAGAAGTCCATATGAGCACATCTGAATTTTCCAAGTGTGACCAGTACAAAGCTACAATCTATTTTGATAAAACTCATAAGAAATCCATCTGTGCACTCTTGCACATGCGTGGTAGTCTAATGCATTTTATCACTTGGTTTCTAACATAAATAAGCATGTCGTTCTGTGCTGCACCTTGAAGGATTGTCATGAAATGAGTTGTGACTCGAGCATCCGCCACCTCTCTGAAACTCTCTGTAGCTTTCTGCTGCAGCGCGGAAAGCAGAGCAGCGGGCCCGTGCCCTCATTATGTTCCGGGGTAAAGGGGGCTGAATCTGATCTCTTCTGTGGCGAAGGGAGGAGCACAGGCGTGAACCGGGGAGAAGGAAATAGATTGTTAATGCTAATTCCTTCTCAGAAAAGCAAGAGTCTTATTGGACATTTATCACATGCCAGCAGTGGAAGATATTTTCTGTAATCCCCATAACAGCTGTACCTAGTAGGCATCATTATCCTGGCTTCGCAGAAGCTGAGGGACTCGGGAGGTTAATTTGCTTACCTGTGAGTTTAAGAGCAGGCCCATGCTCTGCTGCACTTGACCCCGAGCCCTTTCCACCATACCACCTGCCACCGCATCTAGCTTGCCCCCCCCCCCCGCCGTAAAACAGAGACGTGAGAATGGTCAAGTGACAATCACAGAGACAGCTAAGCAGTGGCAAGGCTGTACTGTGAATCCAAGAGCAAGATCATTTCACTAGGAAAAACTATCAGATGGCCCCTGAGGAGACGACTTTAGACAACCAGGCTACCTGGGGCTGGCAAAATCAGGACTTGCTTGTCGTGCTCAATGTCTGGCTTCAAAGCAGAGGCTGGACAGAGAGAGGAGCCAGCCTCTGCTAAGCACCTGTTGTGTGTAAAGCATTGCTCGGTGTAGTGGAGGCTTGGAAACATGTAAGCGAGGTCCCCATCCTCATCCTCATATTTGTATAGGAAAGAAGATGATCACATGGAAAATTAAATAGTATTGCTGGAACGGCCGTCAGCAACAGTCTGTTGCCCTCCCTTGGTCCCAACAAAAATGTAAATTCTAAATGACAGATGAAAGGTGGTAAATATAGTACACGGGGATTGCTAATACTAGGAACTGATACTTCCAGAGCACTTTTTTGCAGCCAGATCTGCTAATTCATTTGTGTCTCAATGCCATCCTACTGGACAGACACTCAACGTAGTGCATCTCACGGATGAGGAGACAGAGGTTGTCTCCAGGACATCCCCCATGTGTGAGGCTCACATAGGGCAGTGTGAGCCAGAATCACCACACTGTGTGCTGAGAAGTGCTGTGAGTCCAACATAGGCTGTCTGGGGAATAAATACAGAGTCTCTTTCCCCAGAATATTAAAGGCTGGGATTTGAAAGACATTAGAGAACTCGCTGGAGCTTGGTGTTTCATGAACACTACTGATGAAGACATGGCCTCTATTGGCTTCTCCAGGCTCCCCTAACGGTGGACTTTTGTGACGGAGCTGAACACCAGCCAGTGTCACATGTGTTCCTAAGATCTCCCATTGTTCCAAGGGCAGTAGTAGTGTATATCAACAACATGCCACCGTAGACCGCCACTGCCACCGCCGCCATGTTGGTGGGGTACACTTTACAGCTTGTGAATCAGGAGGCACACTTTCAAAGAACACTCGCTGTACAACCTCGAGAGAAAGCTGTCTGCAACTGCGAGAAGTGGGGACGCTGTGCGCGCCTTGCAGTCCTTGGGTAATAACTGCGTGTCATAAATAGAATGTGGCATTTCAGAATGTCTTTAAAGCTATTTCCTTTTGTTCAACTAATTTAATTTACCAAATGCTCCTGGGGGAAAGGGAGGGGGAGCAAGATGCTGACTCCACATTTTCTGGGGGGGAAAAAGTCACTATTTCCTTAAAAACAATACAAAACAAAACAAAACAAACAAAAAACCTCTTCTCAGAGAAATTACATCTGACTGTGGTCTGCTGGCTCTCTCAAACTCTACCTCTGTCAAAATCCTGCCCTGGCAGGTGTGAGGAAGAATAGACGCCGAACTTGAATGAACACCCACATCTGTTTTTGGAGAAGAGTAGCAGAAGCGGCACAGAAGGAAGGAAAGGAGATAATTGCTGGCTTGAACCACGATGCATTTTACTTGTGGGCAGAGGGCCAGCGTACAGCAGGCAAAATGTGCAGGCCCATCTTATTGGAATTCAGGGGTGGGCCTCCGTTCCTGTCCGGAGACAGCTGTAAACCAGCAGCCCATGGCATCACAATCAGGCACGGAGTTTTGTCAAGGAATGCTGATATGGACAGAAGCAGCTCTGTCGGCTTCGCCTGCACCCCCGCCTGGTGCAGTGACAGTCAATCTCTGATTCCAGATGACAAGAACTGGATAAAAACTTCAAACAAATGGCGACCTTTCCAAAGATTAATTTGTTTACCAACAAAATGTTGGCTCTTTGTCATCTGAAATGGGGGTGACCTTCACTCTGCCACATCTAGGCTGGAAGGATGCTGACTGTTGTCATCTGTTAGCTCCATCTCAGCAATTATTTCCTTTTTTATTTTTAGTGACAAGGAGGCTTTATTAATTCACTCTGCTTCTTGTTATGGTTTATAAATGCGGCAAGCTCGTTCTGAATTACTGCAGTGTAACATCAATTTGTTTAAATCTAATTCTGCTCCCGTTGCCAGATTATGTTGTGGCTGTAATTGTGGCCATATGCATGGGCTCAAAACACAATCATGTTCTGAGATCGCCCCACCCCCGCTTGTGGTACTTCTTCTAATCACTTGACATTAACACAATTGCCTCACTCTCCATTACTTTATCATCTCAGAAATGATTGTGCTTTCGGGGGAGAGATTGCTCTGCACACCCCGCGCAAGACAGTAAAGAGTGAAGCTATGATTTGTGAAGTGTGGTTGCTACCCAGCCAAGTTAGGGAGAAGCGCTGGATAACGTACGAGTCATAAAGCCCAAGTCATCATAGCATTAAATCCAACCTCATGAATAAATAAAAGGTTCTAAGTTTACATAGCATTATATATTTATTTATTTGGAAAGTGGGACCAAAGAACTGGTATAATTCTCCAGCAACTCATAGCTTGCCAAAAAGAAAAATGCTTTTATGATTCTTTTCTAGGTCATAACAGTTGTAATCAGAGTTATTTGTGCAGCAATTCATGGCGATGTTTTGTTTGGCTATTTTGTTATGCATTCATAATCGTTCTTTTAAAATTCATGTTAACAGTTACATGTTTCAAACCTTTTAAGAAACCCTTTTTATTTGAGGAAAATAAATCAAAGTCAAATTTTCAGAGATCTTTCAGTGCTCTGCACTGTAAAGCCTGACTGGAAGGAAACGAGATGCTGTGAGAACTCAAGAGCAGCACCAGCGCTCGCCTCCCTGCTTCCCCGCCGCCCTGTCCCAGTGAGAGCCCCGCAAATGCACAGAACAGCTTTCTTCAGCTCTCATTTGGCGCCTTTAAGATCCTAAAATCGTTAGTGGGTTCTGCATTTAGTACTTTTTTTAGAAATTGATTTTATGTAGAAAGGGTCACAGAAAATAGTGTTCTAAAGGCAAGTTGCATGATATGATTGTACGATGCATATGTACGTGTGTGTGTGTATGCATGCATGTGTTTAATGCACCAACATCTTCCATTAGCTCCTTATGGTGAGGAAGGAAGCACCTCCTCCTCAGATGAAAATACCCCAGCTTCCAGGAACTACTAATGCAAACTGACTATATATTCATATTTGCTTTTCAAAAATGCCTTGTATGTGGAGGCTTTCAACAAGCTGTTCAAGATGCCCAGATGTAAGGCACTGTAGGACCCTCGGCAGTCAGGTAGCCTCCCTGCCCTGAGTGTGAAGAGGTGCTCTAAAAGACAGCCTTGCGGCTGTTTCTCTAGTTAACTGTGCATCACCATGATAGACACGTGGTCATAGTTTGGGTAGATTCGTTTAAAAACATTTAAAAAAAAAAGAGAGAGTTGAATTCCAGCTGAATTTTACCCCTGCGTGGTTGTTTAAAGCCAGATAACTGAATACCTCCCTCAAAGGGCTTTCTGAGCAAGGCCTTCATTTGTACATCTGAACAAAACTACTGCTCTAGTGGCATCTGGTATCTAGACCAATGTAAAATGACAGCGGTCACCATCTTGACAGAAAGGCCAATAGTTTGATCAAAATCTACACAATGTACGTCCAATTTTAAGGTGCCCTCATGTTGATTTTCATGGGGTCATTTTCATGAAAAGGATCTTTACTATAATAACTGAGTATCTGTTATTAACATGTCACACAGGGCAGTGAGCTTTCTCGAACTGTCACTGTTCCGGTGTCTCAGAACAATACCCACACTGCTGATTCTATCTGTAAACGACTGAAAATATAACAGCCAAGATGACATCCTAAAGTCAGGACTTCTTTGAATTCCTTATTGAAGTCTGAATTTTGGCATCACAAAACAAAGCCTAATCCCCCGTGTCTCTCAGCAGACCTCTAGAAACTTCCATCCTCATCAGAAAGTTTGTGTGCCATGCGGCAGTCGCCTCGGGTGGCAAAGCCGCAGCACTCCGCCAGCTAAGCCAATATTAATTCTAGATGGAGGAGGAAAACCAACAACAAAAGAGAAACCTGCTGCCGTCTGGACAGCAAAGAAGTCATATTTTCACTTCAAGGGCTCTGGGAGCCCTGGGAAGCGGACGGGAAGCTCCTCACATTATTCATGCTGACGTTTTAAATAAAGTTCCAACAGGAATAAAAATCACTAACTTTCTGGTGAGTTCTTGGGCTAGAAAATATTTCTAGGATAAAGTGCTCTTCATCTAAACCTGCGAGAATAGCATAAAACAAACACAGAGGCCAGGAGGGACTGAATGCGTGGATGACGGAGACAGCTGAAAAACAGAGGAGACTCGGATGATTTCATCTGAGATAATTAAACAAACTAGAAACTGTCGGACAAATTTAATCATAAAATCAATCTTGTCCTTAGTTCTAATTTCACTAAAATATACATTTAAGAGCACTGAGAGAAGTCAGTGGTTATGAATGTATTTTCAAAATACATATAGATTTCACCTTAGAAATTGCTTTTATATTAGAAATGGTGTCAAGTAAGTTCCATAGTTAAGACAAATCACTACTCCTAAACGTTCCAGGAAACCCACAGCACAGGGAGAGGCCCGTATTCCCTCCTGAGCACCTCAGCCCCAAGCCAGCAGCAGTGGGTGCAGGCACTCCCGCTCCAAGTGATGGTGTTGCCTCGAGCACTTTGCTGCAGTCGGAGGTGCCGCCCCACTGGCTCTGGGTTGGGATTCTTGCTTACATGTTGCGATGTCACACAAGGGTGTGCCACCGGGAAGGGTGCTGCGAGGTGGCATCCCTTGGCTTGTCGTCGTGCTGAGCCTACTGTGAAAACTATCCTAAATTCCTCTCCTAATTCTTCCTGTCATCTTCTCCCTCCCTGTTAAATTACGCCACTAGATCATTCAAAGAGTACCAATCACAACAACAACAAAAAGAATGAGCTACAAATAGATCTTTTAAAATAAGTCTAAGTTTTTCATAATCATTACTAATTACAAACAGAAGGAAGGCTGCTTCATTTTTTAAAAAATCCTGAGGACAAAAGAATCAATCTTACTTAATCTGCATTTTACCACACACCACTAATAAGAGGCCTGGAAGCTTTTTCTGAGTTGCGAATCCACCGAAGCAATTCATTACTGACCTGCGCTTTCCTCTGGTTAATGTATGGCAGGCTGATGCCGTAGTTGGCGTTCACAGCGGCTCTGTGGTGCACATTCTCTGGATCCTGCATGATCTTTACATTCAACTCTATCTTTGGCTGAAACAAAGAAACAATGAAACTTTGATTTACAATGAACAAAAATGCTTACTAACATTTTATATCCTTGGAGGAATATAAAATTCTTGGAAAATAAGGAGTTTAATGCAATTCTCACTGAAAGAAAAGGGTCTTTTATTCAGACTACTAAATAAAATCGATCCTTTTCTATTCAGAGAAAAGGAAGACTTTCCTCTATGTGTTCTATCTGGGCACAAATAGACCCTCAGACACCATTCATTTACTCAGAAAAACATGCTCCATGTCAGCCTGGACGGACAAAGGACAAGAATCTCTCATCTCAGTTTCTTTCTGGCTTTCCAGGTCAAGGACTTAGTGAAGAAAATCTATACTCCAGACACGCAGGTAGAGGGCTCTCTAGGCCTGTTAATGTGGCCGCATTCCTCTAGGGACATCACAGGTAGCTGTTGGTTCGGACATGATGAATTCTCACCACACCGAATGTGTCTACGCCTCTGCAGTGATCTTGCCATCAGTAATTAGCTGTGTTGTTAGGGAGAGAAACAGCATCTTGTTCTAATCATCCGTTCTTCATTTTAAAGGATTCCTGTCAGAATGGCGGCGGTGGAGGGCATTGGAAGGATGCCACAAACCCAGGTGAGCACCCTAGCCTGGACTGCTGGGTGGGGCTCAGCAAAGTCACCTCACTTCTCAGCAAGTCAGCCCATTTGCTTGTCAAGGGCAATGGGTGGGTGTGATGCTCTCGAGAGGTACTGCCCTGCGCATCAGAAGCCTGTGACTGCAGGTTAAAATGATAGTTGGCACTTAGGAATCACCCGTGAGATGTCATATGACTTTTGTCCCGCAATATAATCTACAGACCTGTGGTTCTGTTCACAGGGCTAAGCCAGCTCAGCCCTGTCTAGTTCCAGAACAATTTTATCTCCCCCAAATGAGGCTTTGCATCCATTAGCAATCGCTCCCTAGTCCTACTACCCCCTATCCCAGCAGCCACTGGGACTCTTTCTGTCTCTACCACAACTAACTCCATTCTGGACATTTAATAGAGATAGAAGCACAATATCTGGACTTTGTGAGTTTTATTTTTAAAGGAACTTGGATATACTGGGAGCGGCGAGAAAATTTAATTTGGGTTCAGTCAAATATTTCAGTTCAGAGGGCAATCTGAGGCAAGTGTTAAAATAGTTGCAGTAACCCAACAGACCAGTCCAGAGTCCACTTATTTCTTCCAACTTAAATGTCCATAAAAAAGACTGTGGTCGCCTGGAAGAGGAAGGCCAAGAAAGGAATGAAGGCACGATCTTGTCTGGATGAGCTGGTAACATATGCTCCACGCTTCCCTTCTGGTTTTAATTGCTCCTGAATAACCAAGCCTCCAAATAACTGTCCTCAACTGCCCTCTGTATTTAACCCATCTGGAAACACACGTCACAAAACAGGCATGTCTTGCTACTTTCTCCTTTAAGTGCATATGGAAGCAGAAGTAACGTGGAGCCCAGTTACAGATGGCTTCCTTGCTGCGGCTAGCCCACACTTGCAGCGCTCCTCCGGCATTTTTGCAGAGCCGAGTGCCTTTTTTAAATTGAAATTAATACCTGAACATAATTTTTTCCTTCTTAATTAAGCTTGCAGGGTAATTTCCATCCTACCAAGGATCAGGAAATTGCTAATATGTATTATATTGACTGGATGTGGTTTCTGTAATTAGGATGCTTTAAGAATGTGGATTGTGGATACAATTGATGGTAATGGCTTCATCTATCATGTCTCAGCTTCGTTAGAACTTTTTAATTCTGGGATCACTGGCTCAGTGGACCAGAGAGGCTTTCTTCGTTTTATTATGTTCCATCAACTTTGTGTGGCTACAGGACTGGCTTGGGGAAGAGATGACCAGAGTTGCCGTAATTGCCAGCATTGAGACCCAGTTGTTCTCTGCCCTATTTTACATCTCTGGGCACAGATATTCTGGAACTAAATCACCATGCTAACAGAAATGGTAGTTGGAACACTGACTCTTATTGTAGGCGCCTAGAACAATGCCCCTAAAATTATTAATTGTCTCCTCTTCACCATTTTGGCACCAAAGCATGAGTTTATCAAAATGATAATACCTGTGTGATTTGATTTTCCTTTTAAAATATTGGATTCTGGTCATGATGACACAGTCTCTAATCCTAACTTGAGATGAGGCAGAAAGTTTAGAAATTAAAGGCCAGTCAACCTTAGCTATATGAAAAAATATAGCTCAATATGTCCCAAAATAATAAAATAATATAAAAACAAATACTGCCAGTGAGTTGGCTCAGTGGGTAAACACACTTACCACCAAGCCTTACAACTTGAGTTCCGTCTCCAGGTCCCACATGTGGAAAGAGAAAACCAACTCCCGAGTGTTGTTCTCTGACCTCTACACAAGCATACACACATGAATGAATGAATGAATGAATAAAATTTAATACTAAACAAAAATATATATGAGGCTGGGGATATAACCCAGTGGTAGACTACTTGCCTAGCATGTGAGAGGTCGTGGACTTGATACCCAGCAAAGAATAAAATATTAAAGATGGCTTCATTAAAAGTCATGATCAAATAGATTCAGTGCTTAAATCTGTCATGCAATCTATAGGATGTTTTTGCTTATAAGTTTGTTGTCAGATCTAATAATAAGGGTTTATTTTTACTAAGAAAAACAATTATAAATTTAAAAACCAAAAGGAATGAATCATTCCATTAAGCAAAAAAGTCATTTTCTGAAAAATGCTCTCTCACCAGCAGTAAGAGAAATATCAGAAATAACTTCAGAAAATTTTCTTCAATTGGTCAAGAAAAGGCAGAAATTTCTTTAATCTATTTTGAGTCACTAAACAATCTAAAATTTGTATTCTCTCCTTTTGATAGTAATTACAAGCAGATATATCAAATGTGACTCTCATTTAGACTTTGGTTTGTAAGAACAAAACTTATTATCAGAGCCAATTACTGTTTTACCTACATGGCTGCACAGAAGCAGGGAGCTCAATTTTCATCTCATCAGTGATTTTGTGGTATTTATTTTATTACTATGCCCACAATGCTATATAAGAAGGAAATAGCTTATGCTATTAAAACTAGGGCTGGAATACAAGTGGCTAAGGTTGCTTCTAGAAGAACTTCTGAATTAAAAACACTAGGCAGCATGTAATGCCAGCTCCCCAGACATGGGCAGACCATAAAACACACACATCTATCTGAGCAGTAGCTCCCACACAGAGTAATCAAAATTGAAATGCTTCACAAACAAAGTTGAGAGAAGCTATTTGCCAAGTTACAGTATTAGCAGCAGAACATTGTTCTCAACAGTGCCTGCCCCGAGTAATGTCTTCCTAAGTGGATATTGCTTAATGCTGTATTCCCACTGGTAAAAGTCATCTTCCATTTAAATCTCAAAGCCAGAGAAAGAACAAATAGGAAAATAATTCAGTCACCTTTCACTCATTCTCACAACCGTGATTTCATATATTGAAAAGAGCAGTAGACAGTGAGTCTCAGTTTGAGCCACATGAGTTAAATTTCTCATCTGTAACATGGGAAATAATGTCAGACTTCACAGGGTCATTTGTAAGATTCGAATGACTGGTATATGTTGAGTATCTTATAAATTATAAAGTGCTTGCTATTTGGGGAAAACTAGAAAAGAGTGTGCTGGCCGGTGGGGGAGGGAGACCGCAGTGGACAGAAAGACTTCAAAAGTAGTAAAGCCCTGAGCTCTTAACGGTCAGCCTCCAGAATACCTAATGAGAACACCAACAAATTAACTTGGAGTTTGGAAAATAAAAGGGAGTTAGCATTTAGCCTACTTTTCCTTAAAAACTCTATTTCATATTCACCAAAAACATCTAAAAATGATCTTCGTAGACACTAATAAGTGCTGAAAGACTGGCATAATTCTGAACTCACTCCAGTCCCTAATGCAATCGTGCATTCAGGAGACACTGACTAAGATCTAGCATGGTAGATGGCTGTAGTTTTATAAAGAGCAGATAAAGCTGATTAGAGCTGGATTTACTGATCAACCAAAGTATCATTAAAAGAGAGTAACAATACTATATAACCAGACATGGCAACTTGGGTCTATAATCTCAGGGTCATCCTTGGCTGGATGATGAGTTTAAGGCCAGCCTGGGCTATGGGAGGCTGTTGAGAGATGAGGGGGGCAAACTTTGCCCATAGAAGACAGGGGTGAGGGAAATCACAAAAGCTGTTAAAGCCAGGTGACTGGTACATTTCATTGTATATCTGTGTCTATTCAAGAATACAACTTCTTAAGTCATTAAAGTTATGGTAAAATTAACACATTTAATTTATTTTATTAGCTTTTCATTCTAACATCCTGTTCTCAATGGCTTCCCTCCTTACCCCCCGTCAGGGAAGTAAGCTCAATAAGCAGAAACTCCCCCATAGGCTCAGCAGCATCAGTTCTGGGCTACTTACAACTAGCCAGACTCCAGCCTGATGCCTCAAGTTCACAAAGCTATAAGGATAACCACTGCTTTCCAGACGTGTTTGCCCTTTTTTCCTGAGGACTGAAGAAAGAGAGCAAACACTTACTCAACTTACTCTGTGCCAGAACAAGTAGGTGAGGACTGACACATCCGACTATAACTCGGCTTAAAATAGGGACAGGGAGTACACAATAGCTGCCTACCTTCCAGTGAATGTAAGTGGACGAGCAACTGCCAGACCCCGCGAGCTGCCAGTGGGGAGATGGATTTGGTTTGCCTCTGACCCCAGCTCTCCTTCCCTCACTGGGATGGAAAGCAATGGGAGGCTTCCTTAGGTGTGTCAGCCTAGGATCATCTTTCTTAGGAGATGGCAATGACATTAAGACCCGAACAAGTAAACTGAGTCAGTCCTGTGAGAGAAACTAATTAGTGAACAGAGACAGCTGCACAGGCCAAGGCCACTGGAGGCTAGCCTTCCTTCCACTGTGGCTAGAAGGATGCGGAAGAGGTGCTCGCTCCTCTGTCCCCTCCCACTCAATGAGTGTGTCAGTAAGGAGGACAGAGTGCTGTAGGCTGGGGACACATCGGGGATGTGCAAGTGATTTTGGCACAGAAACATGAAAGCATTTCTGGGCTGAGTCTGGTGTCACTTGAAACCTGGAGGCCATAAACTGAGAGCAGGGCAGTCCCCATCACTGTGAGTGTGCCCCGGTCACATGCTGCAAACACAGAGCAGCTGAAGATTCAATCGCAGAGTGGGAGATGGGATTCTGTGATCCCTGATGTCGCGCTGAGCCACTGATGCTAACTAAGCAGGGAAGCCCTTTCGGGTCCCTGACACGTGCCAGAGAAGCTACCAGGGACCTGGCTCCTTTCCTCTCCCACTGCACTATCCCCAGAGGTGGCCCCCATGCTTGTCACCCTGTGCAAAGTTGCTGCTATGGCTTCAAATGCCATGCTTATTTCTAGCAGAAAGGAAGAGGGAAACAGGAACTGCAAAGCAATGTGGCGTCTGTGACTGTCCCCTTCATCACAAAGATGAGCTGAAGACCCCACTAGATTTCTGTTCCATCCTCCACTGCCACACTGGACTGCAGGGAAGACTGAGAAAGGCATGATCTTAGCCATGGTGGGGTGCACACGCCATGGTAAGGAGCAGGAGTCCTGTCAGTGATGGGCATGGGCACATGCAATGAGTCGGCCGCAGTTTCTGTCCTAACTGTGGAATCTAACTAGCTGGGTAGGGACAGAATACGGAAGTGGTAAAATCAAGGTCACATGATCAGTGGTTAAAAGTCCTCACAGCAATAAGAGTTGCTAGAAGCAGCCTGGGGTGCTCTGAGTGATGCACTTCCTGGTTCGGACACAGCCAGGACCCCAAGTTCAGGGCAGGCATCCCACACAGCTGTACGGGCCCTGCCCCACTGTCTGCAGAATGCCTGTCTCAGGATTGTGGGTTCAGCTCACAGCGGACAGCAGCACTGACCCCAAAACATCTGGGTGAAAACTAGTACATGGGGTGAGAAAAGGCAAGCCTTTTGTGTTTCTGCTCTTAGAATCTGCCCCAGTAACTCAATTGTTAGCTTACAGGGTGCTGTGCCAAAGGTGACATGCTCTGCAACTTTTTAAAACCTTTAATTACATTTGTTTATTTATTTATCTATTTATTTAGGGGTTCCAGGAGTATGTGGTGAGTGTTAGAGTACAGCTTCAAAGGAGCTGGGTTTTTCCTTCTGAGATGTGGTTGCAAGCAGTCCAACTTAAGGCATCAGGCTTGGTGTCTAGGGTCTTAACTTACAGAGTCATCTCACCAACCCCCAAACATTAATAACACCCCAACTCTTTATTGAAGTCCTGCTGTGTTGCTCAAATTGGCCTTGAACACACACACACACACACTCACACACACTCACACACACACACACACACTCACACTCACGCACACACTCTCACACACTCACACACACGCACACACTCACACACACTCACACTCACGCACACACTCTCACACACTCACACACACGCACACTCACACACACTCACACTCACGCACACACTCTCACACACACGCACACACTCTCACACACTCACACACACGCACACACACGCACACACTCACACACACACTCACACTCACGCACACACACTCGGCCTTCTGTGCTGATGACAGCACATGCCTTTTATTTCCATAAGAACTCAGCCTCCACTGACTACTAGTGTAAGACCTACAGCACCTTCATGGGCCTCCAGAGCACACGGACCCAACTGACTTTTTACAGCACACAGGCTGCTGCTCATTCCATGGCCCCCTTGCTTTGGATTCTTTTGGATGTCTGTGACCAGAGAATAGTGGCTAGCATTTGAAATTGGGGTGCCACTTTCAAGATGTTAGTTAACTATAGCACACCCTGCAATAAAATCTAGGCAGCAGGCTGGCAAGATGGCACACCTGGGAAGGGCACTGCTGTCAAGAAGCCATGGTCATCTCCAGAATGCACACGCTGGGAAAAGCATGGACTCTGACTCCCACGGCCATCCCAACCCCCACACGTGCGCCCTGGCACAGGTGCTCCCAAACCCGCACAAAGTAAGAAAGTGATTGTAAAAAGTTTTGCTAGCAGTTTATACTTCTGGAGAAAATTATGTAAACAAAAATATGCAATTAATCGATCTTCTCATGGAGATGTCACGAGTGGTACAGGCCTCCAGGTCTGAGGCCCAACAGACAGTCCTGACTCAATAGGAATCATGTCCCTTCAGTTACAACTCAGCTACACTGTTAACTGTGAACCGCTTCAAAGAACTATAGTACATATGCACACCAGCTAAACTGTAACAAACGGCAGCAGGAGCACATGGCTGGCATCTCCCAGCATAGCACACAGTCCTAATGTGACTTACAAGTGAAGTCGGCGTTACGGTACAAATGAGGAAGTGAGGCCAAGAAACACCTCCCAGTCACTGTGTGTTCAATTTCCAGTCTGGTGTTGGTCATTGTTCAGAAGCCTTTCCAGTTGTTAAATTCTCTGCAACCCCACGCTTCAGAACACAGCCAGAGTCTAAGAGGCCAATGTGCTGGATATTTTATTTTCAAGTTGCTTGAGTTTTGTTCTACGTTCCTAGTCTATCCTACCCCAACTAGAATGTGAGCTTCACGAGAGCAGAGAGATGGAGTGGCTCAGGCTTCAGGTGTCCCCAGAGATTCGTGGGGAGTAATTACAAAACCATCGTGAACACCTGTGCCTGCTCAGTGCTCGCCATGTGGGGCCCTGCTGGGAACAGGGAACCTGTTACCCTTGCAGCAGCCCTACAAGCTGTGCACTGTCCTTACCAGGCATGTAAGGAGCCAAGCCACAGGGACAGCAAGGGACTGGTCAAAGTGTGACTAGCAAGTGGTGAAGCCAGGATGCCAGTTCAAACCAAGCACTGCCCCATACAGAGCCTGCTCTGGGTTCCAAACTGTCTACACACAGGTGACAGCCACAAGCTGAAGTGTCCTTGCTTTAGAAGTGAAATGCAACAGGAAAACCTCCATGTCCGCCATCTGCGGACTCACGGGGGCAATCTAAGTATGAGCTGAGATGTATTATATCCACAAGCTCTGTTGACTGCATTAGGTGTGATAACGGTACTGTAAGTGGGGGAAAGCTCATTTTAAAAATGCATGCTGAAAGCATTAAGAGGTGAGATGTCAATGGGTCTGTACTTTAAAACACTTCAGGAGAAATAGATGAAGCAGAAATGTTCGAGGTTAACAACTATAAAATGTAAGCAGAGAAGGTGGCCGTTCACATACTGTTTTCTTATTATGTTATGCCATGCTTGGCATCGCTTTGGGGTTGACCTTCCTGGGGCACTGGGGGATGAAATGACAGACACTCCTACAGAAAGGCTGGAATCATGTGGGCTGTGTGTTCTGGTGGAGATGTCCCACAGCACCCCAGAACAGCTCATTTGTTGTACACCTCCGGATGGAGGGCTGGGTTATCGTTGTGTGGATGCTGAAAGCCTCTGTTTTCCCCATCACCCTACACATTGCTCAGACTCTCAGCCAAGTTCAGAAGAGTACATTCTGATCAGACTGCAGTGCCTAGCTCGCCTCATCCGCCACTCAATCAGGCTGGAGCTTATTCACTTCTCATTCTACTCGTGCCCTGCTGCCCCCAGTCTTTTATGAATGCAGCGTCCTCTGCCTGGGAACTCCTTCCACACACTCCTCCCACAGCACCCAGCAGAGTGACAGCCACATAAAGGGTCTCCTGAGACATCTGGTAAGGAAATTGAAGACGTACAATCCACTGCTTCTCAAAGGGGTACACTGGCAGTTATGCGGTCGAGTAGTGCGACCATAATAAACATCAAACATTATCCTGGGGCTCTGGTCTGTTTGAGATCTCCTGGGCAAAATCTACTAGTTCTATACTGAAACAAAACCAAATATATAATGAACAACAACGAAATTTTTCTTTTCTTTTATACTTTGGGTTTGTTTTGAGACAGGGTCTCATGTAACTCAGGTAACTTCAGACTTGCTACACTAACTCAGGCTAGCCTTGATCCCCTTGCCTCCAACTCCTACACAGGCATGTGGCATCACACTTGGCTGCTGTCATTGCTGTTTGTCTGGTTTTGGTTTAGTCAGAATCTCTTTATGAAGTCCAAGGTGGCCTCAAACTCCCTGGCTCAAATGTTTCTCCTGACCATCCTCCCAAGGCATGGAGACTGCAGGTATGTGACACCAGAAAGAGTTTAGAGATAAACAAACAAACAAGAAAACCTCTCATACATATATATAACAAAAATAACCACCAAAGATATTTCTTACTTGCTTTAAGCTCTTCAAACTCAACCCTAGAACCTACAAGGTCACATTCTTCTGTTTGTTATAAATATTCAACAGGAAAAAATCGGAAATATATCATATTGCAGGTTAAACTGTGCTATCTCAAAGTTCTTTATTTTTGAAATTGCATATATTTTGAGAATAATTATGGGAACATACTTTTATATAGCATCTGTGTACAAAGAAGATATTTTATTTTTATTTATATTCAAAATATAATGCTTCATCTGGGCCTAATGGTACTCAGTTAAAATACCAGCACTGGGGAGTCAAGATACAATGAGTAAGAGGCTAGCCTGGGTTACATGGAGAGACTGTCCAAAACCATTATCATCCAGTAAAAATTTAAAAATCTACACTTAATCCAAATCCTATTTACTTGCTTTTGTACATGTCCTAGGTGTATTACTGCAAACAAAATAACCATCTGGAGAAACACATAGGCCAGGCAGTTTGGTGGAGAATGGGGACAAGGAGGTTAGCTTTGGTCCAGCATCTCTGTGTTGTTTTTCATTTGTTACTGTTGTAGTAAGCATGCATTGTTGGTAAATTATGTATGGCTGATGAATTTAGAGAAAAATGGAGTATTCTAAGACACAAGTCTGGAGACTATTGATTCTATCCACAGTGTCTATTGTAATAGTTCCTTTTCAGTGTCAACTTGACTGCTTATAGGATCACCATGGAAATGCACCTGTGTCACTGAGGGTGTGTCTAGATATCTGACGGGAAGAGGGAACCATCCTGCCTGAGGTGGCACCATCCCTCGGGCCGGGGTCTCAGACTGAGCAGCTGCATTCTCTCCACTTCCTGCAGGACATGACCTCACACTCTGCCAAGATGGACTGTGCCTCTAAGTGGCTCTTCCCTCTTCACACTGCTACTCTCACGGCGACAGGAAATGCATCTGTAGTTCTGAAAATAAGGCTTTCGAGTCCAAGTTTACTCACTAATATTTCATCACTGCTTCTATATTTATTTCAAGAGGAATCCTTTTAAAAGGTGAACCTGCTCCTATAATTTTTTGAAATTGTCAGTTATTTTGAACGACTTAAGATTTTCATATATTAAAAAGCTTAAGATACAATTCTTAGTGTGATCCTTAATTACAGCTGAGCCACTTCTAATTGTCATCTAAACTTTTTTGGCAAGAATTAGAATTCCAAAACCAGCTATTCACTTTGGGGAGAGAGAGACAGTAAGAAAAAGCAACTGGGCTTTGCCTGGTTTAAAAGTCGATGATCAAAGGTTGGAATCACCCAGTTGGATTTTACACTGACTTACAAGTCCAGGCTTCCCACTGGTGCAGGAGCCTGCTGTCCTGGCACCTGGCTGCAGATACACCTTTTTTTTTTTTAAATAGAATCTAGCTCTGGCTGTCTGGTAACTCTCTGTGTAGACCAGACTGGCCCTGAACTCATAGATCCACCTGCCTCTGACCCTCAGTGCTGGGATTAAAGGCATGTGCCATTACGCAGATGTCATCAATATCTAGGGATAAAGCATGTCAGGGTGGGAGACATCCACACCCCTCTCTGAACAGAGCTCCCCTAGTCCAGAGAACACAGCGCTGCACCCATTAGCATGTATTTCCTTGTCTTTATATTCATGGTCATTTACCAGGACTCAAAACTCTTATAGAAAAAACAAATATCTGACCAATGTTTAATTTTCCTATGGAATAATAATAACAATTATCCATTTTACAATAGTCCTAATCTCAGATACTTTTGTTGCTTTTCTAAGTTGGAGGCCTCCATTCTCTGGTCTTGTAAACCAACTGAGGCCCTTCCCAGGTTTCTTAGCAGAAAACACATACACACCTCAACAAACAAAAACCCTAGAAATGTTCTAGAGGCAGCAGCTGCTGAACAGGAGGAAGATGGAAGTGTGAGCTTCCCTACCGCAGCACGCTGTTTCTTTTTCTGCAACATTTAACGTGGCTGCTCTTCTCCTATTGAAGATTTGTCTCCTCTGACTCAAAGGTCTGTGCCACAGAGACCTGACCTATCCTTCCCCATCCCAACATGTCCTTAACAATCCTTGGCAATCCACAGAGTCTGGGTCAAATGTAGCAAGTGCCATGACAGAGGCACAAGCTGACTGCCCTGCCACAACAGAGGCACGAGCTGGCCTTCCAGACATGACAGGCACGAGTGGGCTGCCCTGCCATGACAGAGGCACCAGCGGGCTGCCTGTGAGTGCAGAGTAGCCTGCATGGATGCCTAACTTGGGCATGAGCCTGTACAGCTTTGGTGGTCTCTGTGGTGGTTTCATTTACTCATTCAAAAAAATACTTATGGAGAGTCTCTGGCATGGTACAGCAATAGACAAACCGGCAAAGATTCTATACTCATTGAGCTTGTAATCTAAAAGAATGACAAACCTTTAAAAAGAAAAGAATAGCCATGCAGTTCACTAGCCAATTGCATCTGTGGCAAGTGTCATCAAGTAAAATGGAAGGTAATTGTTGCGGGAGGTCCTTCCGCTCCTCCAGCCTATAGCCGCTGAGATACCAACCCACTGGGGCGTGGTCTCTCTCCCTTTAAAAAAGTGGCCACTTCCCTCTCCTCTCTCTCTTCACTTCCTGCTCCGGCGGAGACTAGACTCCCTTCCTGGTTGTGCAGAGGGCTGTTGTCTGGGACGGTGATCTGTAAGTTTTTTCCCTTTTAAATAAATACCACCCTATTAATCATAATTCCAAACTGGTGTGGCATTGTTTGTGACTTACGCCTTCAATTGGTGCCCAACATTTGGTTGGTTTTAGGACCTCTCCTTCCCCTGCTCGGCTGCCGGCCGCGCATTCGGATTGGCGCGAGCCCTCCCTTCCTCAGCCGAGGCCTGTGCCTTGCGGCGGCCTTGTGGCCTGTGTCTTGTGCATGGAGCCAGCAGCTTAACATAAATCATCACGCACTGGCTTTTCTTGCTGCAGTTCTTTATATTTTCCCTTTAGACACCTCAGATTGACTTCCAGTCCCCACACACCCTATCGTCTGCCTCCCCACGTGGATTTAAACTCCACAGGCCCGCGTAGTCTCCGCCCACGTGGTTTGCTCTTTTCTGAATCATTTTTAAATCTCCCTTGCAAGCACAGCTCTTAAGTGGCGCGAACCAGAGCATGCGGTTGCCAGTTGCCAAAAGCTGCAACCCCTCAGGGTGACTCTGTCACGTGGAGGCATAAGCGGCTTCCAGGTTGCTCTTCTCTACCCATGGATACTGGGTTTCTGGTTCTGTCTATGGAATTGATTTAATTACATTTACTTTGTTGAGAAACTCGCATTTTCCAGTTTTTAACATCTACTAAGGCACTGAAACAGGACCCCGTTTTCATCGCGACTCGGCAACAGTGCCACCTGCTGGATAATGGGTAATATGGCAGTTTTTGTTTCTAATGCAAATTTTACTGCTTTGTTTTCACTAATACAATGGATTAGTAAGTTTATATTTACTAATACAATGGATTACTTCATACAAGGTTTATATGATTATGGGGATACCTTAATTTGCTTGTTACTAGGTTTCAGTTTTCTTTTCCATATTCTATCATTAAGGAAGAATATGGCACTCCTAAGAACGATAGAATCTTTACGAACTAATAATGAACAACTAATTGACAGGATTAAAATTATTGAAAATCAGAGGTTATCTGAACAAGTGGATACTATGACAGACAAAATTGACTCCATATCCAAGGGTATTAGAAAGTTACCTGAAAGGGTTCAGGCTGTTGAATTTGACCTTCAGACTTTATCACAAAGTTTTGATAAGGTAAGAGACAGAATGTACCTCCAAGATGGGAATCTACATGATATACAAGAAAAGTTTAAGGAGGACATGTTATCTTTGAAGAAAAAATTAAAGCTTTGGAATCACAGGTGCAGAATGGGGACCAAAAAATTGATACCTCAGTGAAATCACTGGAAACATATACAGGTCAGGAGATTCAGGATTTAAGAGAGACAATGATAAAAAGATTTGAAAAGATTGGAGAAATTATTAGAGCTGGTGAACAGAGTAAGGAGGCACAAGGACAGGATACAATGCCTCCACCAGCTATTAGAACTGGCTTACCCAGGGTTCTAGCGACATACCCTATACTTAATTCTGACAAAACATCAACTTCTAAAGGCTCAAAGGGAGTCAAAGAAGCTAGATGGACGCCAATAGCAATGAATGATCTGAAAGAAATTAAGCAAGCTGTTGTTAATTTTGGCTTGCACAATGCATATGTAAAGGAAATGATAAGGACTTGGGCTTCTAATGCTAGAGCTACCCCCCATGATTTCCATCAGTTAGTGTCTGCAGTTTTAGATAATGGACCTTCCTTGATGTTTGGAATTTATTTCAGAGAAGAATCCAAACATATGGAACAGCAAGGAAGAGAAAAAGGTGTTGAGGTTTCCCAAGATCAAATTCTTGGTGCAGGAGAATATGCTGATCCACAAGTCCAAGCTCTTTATGACGATGAAGTACTGTGTCTATGTCACCAAGCAGCTTTAAATGCTTGGAATGGGATACAAGATCCAGCAAAAAGGGTTGAATCATTTACCAGAATTAGGCAGGGACAGAGAGAACCCTTTATTGACTTTTTGCAAAGATTAATTAAGGCTCTGGACATAGGGGTAACAGACCCAGAAGCTAGACGAATACTTCTTGAATCTCTAGCTTTTGAGAATGCAAACATAGAATGCAAAAAGATAATTGGGCCTTTAAAGTCTAGATCAGCACCTATGGATGAATGGATTCAGCATACGATGAATGTTGAGACGTTTAGCTATAATGATGAATCTTGGGTAGGAGAAGTGATTTCCAAAGCAATGAGGAGACATAAAACTGCCAGGTGTTTTAATTGTGGTAAATTGGGACATTTGCAAAGGGATTGCAGGCAAAGAATTTCTAGGAATAATATCTCTTCTGGGAATGACAAAAATAGGAGACCTCGGCCTTCAGGTATATGTAGGAGATGCGGTAAAGGACGGCATTGGTCCAACGAATGCAGGTCAACAACAGACAGACAGGGCAATCCGATATCATCGGGAAACTCCTTGAGGGGCCTCTCGAAGGCCCCAAGCCAACAGTGGCCCAGTCATTCCCAGTCACAGTGGAGAACGTGCCTCATCAAGAAAATTAAAAGCTCCAATTTCTGCTGTAAAAAGTAATACTGGTCTAAATGATGAGTTACGCATGGAGGATGAGTTAAAAAACCCAGTAGGACAGAGTAAACGTATATTTTGGCAGACTTCTATTAACGATCAAAGACCAAAGCTAAGAGTCTGTATAAATGGCACTTTTTTTGAAGGCTTATTAGACACAGGTGCAGATGTAAATATCATTACCCCAGAATCTTGGCATTCGAATTGGCCTCTTCAAGAGGTAGATGTTCAGTTCCTGGGAATTGGAACCCTATCTCGTGTAAAACAAAGCACAAGATGGGTTGAATGCATAGGGCCCGAAGGGCAAATAGGAAGACTAAGGCCATATATAGCCAATATTGCCATAAATTTATGGGGCCATGACCTGCTACAGCAATGGAATACCCAGATTAACATTCCTGTAGTTCCAGGAACTCATAATTCTGGGAAAGATATGATGAGGTATTATGGAAAAAGGTCACCAGCCATTCAGGCTGTAAAAGAACATACAGCAAATACCAAACCTTTAGAGGCACCAACAGCCCTACCTTTAAAATGGCTAACTGAGAAGCCAATATGGATCAAACAGTGGCCTCTAGCTGAAGATAAACTACAGGCATTGGAACAGCTGGTGCAAGAGCAACTAGATGCTCACCATATTGAAGAATCAACCAGCCCTTGGAATTCTCCTGTCCTTGTTGTAAAAAAGAAATCTGGTAAATGGAGAATGGTGACAGATCTAAGAGCTGTCAACAAAGTAATTCAACCTATGGGTCCACTACAATCTGGAATTCCTTTGCCTTCTCTGTTACCAAAAGGATGGCCTCTTATAGTTATTGATTTGAAAGATTGTTTTTTCACTATACCGTTACAAGAAAAGGATAGAGAAAAATTTGCCTTCACAGTGCCTACTTATAATAATTCTCAGCCTAATAGGAGATATCAATGGACTATCTTCCCACAGGGTATGCTCAATAGTCCTACATTGCACCAATATTTTGTAAGTAAGCCATTGGAAATAATTCGTAAACAATTCCCCAAGTTCATAATTTATCATTACATGGATGACATCTTGTTATCTGATTCAAATAAAGATACTTTAGAAAGGATGTTTGAAGAAGTAAAGAAAGTCTTGCCTAGGTGGGGATTACAAATTGCCCCTGAAAAGATTCAAAGAGGAAATTTTATTAATTACCTAGGTTACAGAATAGGGTTAGAGAAAATTAAAACGCAAAAGGCACAAATTAGGAGAGACCGGTTAAAGACTCTTAATGACTTTCAAAGATTGTTAGGAGACATTTCCAGTCTACGACCAGCTGTTGGGATAACACCTGATCTAATAGTTCATTTAAACAAAACCTTAGATGGTAATAAAGATTTGAATAGTCCAAGAAACTGACAGCTGAAGCAGAAAAGGAACTGACAATGATTGAGGAAAAATTGCAGGAGGCACATGTGGATAGGGTGAACCCAAATCTTAGCTGCATCCTAGTCATATTGCCTTCCAGAATTTCTCCTACAGGGATTCTAATGCAGAGGGAAGATATTATTTTAGAGTGGATATTTATACCTAATAAACCAAGTAAAAAATTAAAAACTTATGTGGAAAAAGTCTCTGAATTAATTATAAAAGGTAAGCTGAGACTTCGTCAACTAGCAGGTATAGACCCAGCAGAAATTATAGTGCCTTTTACTACTGAAGAAATAAAAAAGTTATGGGAAGACAATGAACCGTGGCAAAGAGCTTGTGCTAATTTTTTTGGGGGGGGAGAAATTAATAGCAACTATCCCAAAAGTGGTAGACTTAACCTCATAAAAAGAACTTCTTGGGGCTGGAGAGATGGCTCAGAGGTTAAGAGCATTGCCTGCTCTTCCAAAGGTCCTGAGTTCAATTCCCAGCAACCACATGGTGGCTCACAACCATCTGTAATGGGGTCTGGTGCCCTCTTCTGGCCTGCAGGCATACACACAGAATATTGCATACTAAATAAATAAATAAATAAATAATTTTTAAAAAAAAAAAAAAAAAAAAAAAAAAAAAAAGAACTTCTTGGATTCTTCCTAGAATTGTACGTGATGCTCCAATAACTGGGGGCCGTACGTTCTATACTGATGCAAATAAATCAGGGAAAGCAGGTTACAAGTCAGATGAATTGAGTAAGGTAGAACAAAGCCCTTATAATTGTGTCCAGAAGGCAGAATTATATGCCATTCTTATGGTGCTAAGGGATTTTAAAGAACCTCTTAATATAGTTACAGATTCACAATATGCAGAAAGAGTTATCTTGCATATTGAAACCACTGAATTTATACCAGATGACACAGAGTTGACTTCATTGTTTATCCAGGTACAAGACATAATCAGGAACAGGCTTTGTCTGATGTACATAACACACATCCGGTCCCATACAGGTCTGCCTGGTCCTCTAGCCCAAGGCAACACTGAGATTGATCAATTATTGATTGGAAGTGTGTTGCAGGCCTCAGTATTTCATAAGAAGCATCATGTCAATAGTAAAGGCCTAAAGAAAGAATTTTCCATTACTTGGCAACAAGCTAAGGACATTATAAAGAGATGTCCTATTTGTTCTTTCTATAATCAAACACCATTCGTTGCCTGCAAGGAGTAACCCAAAGGGTACTAAGAGAAATGAAATCTGGCAGATGGATGTGTTCCACTTTATGGAATTTGGTAAATTAAAATATGTACACCACACCATAGACATGTATTCAGGTTTTCAATGGGCTACTGCCCTGAGCTCAGAAAAGGCTGATTCAGTAATCACACATTTATTGGAAGTTATGGCCATCATGGGTATACCTGCACAAATAAAGACAGATAATGGTCCAGCATATGTATCTAAGAAAATGAAATGCTTTTTTGATTATTATAATATAAAACACATTACAGGTATACCAAATAATCCTACAGGCCAGGCATTTATAGAAAGATCAAATCGTACTATAAAGGATATGCTGAACAAACAGAAAGGGACCGAAAATACCCCCAGAAATAGATTACATAATGCTTTATTAACCTTGAATTTTCTTAACGCTAATGAGAAAGGAACGACAGCAGTAGAAAGACATTGGATAATGGAAAAGTCTGCTGACCTAAATCAACCAATTTATTTCAAAGATGTGCTGACCTCTCAATGGAAGCCAGGAGATGTGCTACGTTGGGGAAGGGGTTTTGCTCTTGTTTCCACAGGAGAAGAAAAATTGTGGATACCATCAAAATTAATAAAGTTTTGATTTGAAGAGGAGAAACCTCTTGGAAAGGAGAAATGACAACTCATCCACAATGATGATATGCATACAGGTGGTAAGAAAAACATATAGAATGGGGGCAGGGTTCTGTTCTTATCTCCACAGGAAAACACTCATATTTGAAAAATTCAAGGGACCCTGGATGTTTGGATACTGACAGATGGAAAAATACCTGCCCAATAGGAAATATCAAGAAAACTGAATGGGTTGTGTAAGTAAAATATATTAAACCATATTTCTAAATTTATAAAGCTGGTTTTGAAGTTGGACTCTGGCTCAGTCCCTCTCCAATTCCAAGCCTGTTAGTAAGAGAAAAACCCAGAGTTTCTGGAGTTTCTGTCTCATGTCAAGAGCCATGATATGGGACAGAAAGAAATATGAGCTTAGAAAACATCTTTGCTTTTCTTCATATCTATCATACTTTTCATTGAATATATCTATCATGCCTTTCATTGAATATATATATATATGTCTATATCTGTCTATATGATTAATGTTTAAGTTTTTCACAATGAACAATGAGTTTTTCCTGAAGTGACATTTGAAGTTTCCAGGAAGAAGATGGGGCCCCATAACAACAACTCCACCTGGTTGATATGACGTCATTATACTGATAGCGCCACTACAAGACCTGCTTTGGGTACCAGATGCACAAGACAGTTCCAACTTGGTTAGCTGAAATGGTACACATCTTATACAACATTTTGGCCAGACCTGCACAAAATACACAGAGACTATTGGCAATTTTAAAAGACATTAATCTTGAAATTTAACCATCATTTTACTTTCACAGGATCCCCCAGAAAGAACATCGCCCCCATGACAGCTGGAAGTAGTTCTAGAGGATGACGTCCCTTCTCCCAGTAAAGTTTGCCCTTGGGTTTAGGGACATCATTTAGGGGTTGATTATAATTAGTATACGATTGAGGGTTGGGGGAGGAATTTTATAAGCTCAGGGATCATTTTGAAAAGAAAAATAAGAGGGATGATGGGATAATAGATTTGTAATTGTGAGTTACTGTTTTTAGACAAATATATTGGTATAGATTCTTGTATATTGATACAAAGTTAAATTATATTGACTATTGTATGCATGCATGTTTCTACCTCTGTTTAAAACATTTTTTATGTATTGACATATATTGTATTGATATATATATTGTATATATTTACCATATTGCAGTGTACATTTTTACCTCTGATTAAGATACTTATATAATGTTTGTGTAATGATATATATTTACCATATTGCAATGTATATTTGTACATTGTTTATCTTTGGAGGTCATTGTCCTCATTTGTTTCACAGTCATTTATTTTCTTAGTCTTTAAGTTAGATAGATATTGAGAATTATATAGATTAATAGTCATCTAAGTTTGTCATTTATAATTAGACTAATCAGGTTCTTTAGATATATAGAGATTATACTCAGTATAGATAGATAATCTTCAACTTCTTCAAAGAGCTGTAGAAAATGGCCTTTAATCTAACTCAGAGTTTTGTGGTAGTGAGACACAATTGCTCCTGGCAACACCGCTTTATTCCCGAGAGAATGTTGAGCACCAAAGACACTCCACCTGGAGCCTTTCTTTTTGGCAGAACTGGCCTTTGGGCAAAGAAATGCCCATACCTCAACCACTGACAAAGATACAGAGCATGCATCAATGGATAAAACAGGACTGTCATATCCTGCCAAGACAGGGTAAGATAGTTTTGAAAAGTTGCTTGCCTTTGAAAATGGTATGTCAGTTATGTTAGGCCTTAGCCAAAGTTGGTTGCTTCAATGCTGCTAACGTGACTTTGGGTGATTGCCCAGGTAGCTAGTTGTCTCTGTGATTTGTTGCATGTTTTGGAAGTTGTTTTACTGAACTTTCTAATTACCCAGGTAACATTATTTCCCTTCTCAGATCTTCGATGGGGTTGAAGACTATATAAATGTAGTTACTTTTCTCTCATGACTTGGCCAAGTTATTTATTATACAAGACCTAAGCTAGTTAGAATAGGATATTTGTACTTATTGTATATAATTTCATAGTAGGTTTAGAACTCTCTTACTTAAACAAAAGGGGGAGGTGTTGTGGGAGGTCCTTCCACTCCAGCCTATAGCTGCTGAGATACCAGCCCACTGGGGCGTGGTCTCTCTCCCTTTAAAAAAGCGGCCACTTCCCTCTCCTCTCTCTCTTCACTTCCTGCTCTGCTGGTGACTAGACTCCCTGGTTGTGCAGAGGGCTGTTGTCTGGGACAGTGATCTGTAAGTTTTTTCCCCTTTAAATAAATACCACCCTATTAATCATAATTCCAAACTGGTGTGGCATTGTTTGTGACTTACGCCTTCAGGTAATATAAGCAGTTATAGTTATAGGAAGGGTTTCTTCCCCGACTGTAACTGTAGATATGCTAAAATGCCACCCAACTAAGCACTGTAGAGAGCTTTATGATATGGGCATTTGAAGTCAATAAAGCTGTCATAAAAAGAATACCACAGTGGGCTTTGTGGCCCTGCATTTCTGGGTTCCGAATCCCAACTCAGACACTCTAAGCTGTGAGTTCTTACACAACATATCTAGCATCATGTACCTTGGTCTCTTTCCAAATAAGCTGACGATAATGACAACGCCTCCTTCTAGGATTGTCCTGAACATTAGACATGTTGGTATTTCCAAAGTCCCAAGGGCAATGACCTATGACTTGTTAGGGATGGCCAGTACACACTGCATGCTTGGGATGGCCAGTACACACTGCATGCTTGGGATGGCCAGTACACACTGCATGCTTGGGATGGCCAGTACACACTGCAAGCTTGGGATGGCCAGTACACACTGCATGATTGGGATGATCAGTACACACTGCATGTTCCTTCCCCACAGCTTCTGCTGATCTGCTTAGCCCTGGTGTGCTGCTGTCAGGAGGCAAGGCCTATGCTCAGTGAGGAGATCATAAGGGTGGAGCCTCAGGAACGTAGGTAGTGCCAAACTAGGAAATAGGCCCTCATCACATACCCGATCTGCCAGCATATGAATTGGGCCTTGTAGCATCAGTAGCTAGAAGAGGCAGACTTCTTTCATGTTGGTCTGTGATCTTCTGTTGGAGGCGACTGAACCGACTAACACAAAGGGAATCAGAACCAAACTAAAAAACACTCCATGGAGGCAAAGCCAGAGACCTCATCAGCTCTTTAAAAACAAGCAAAAACAAAAACAAAACAAAAAACATACAAACTACCTAAGCCTAGAAAAGTAAATAATTTAAATAAAATAAACTCATAATACCCAGTTAGACAGAAGTAGTAACTAAAAGTCTCCCAGCCAAAAGAGCCCAGGGCCGGATAAATTTAGTACAGAATTCTACCAGACCTTCATAGAACTTCATCAATACTCTCCAGAGTATTGTAAAATAGAAAAGGACAGAAAATCACCAGATTTCTTCCACCAAGCCAGAATTACCCTGATACCAAAGCCAAACAAAGAAGGAAAAAAGGGAAAGGGAAGAAAATTTTAGGCTAAAATGTCTGATGAACAAAAGTGAAAAACTTCTCAATAGAATATTAATAAATCCAATTCTATGACACATCAACAAGAGTATCAACCATGATCAAGTTGGCTTCATCCAAGACATTCAGGGATGGTTCAATATGCATAAATCAATAAACATAATCCACCACATAAATAGATGAAAGGATCATCTCCTGGAGAGAATAGAGATATGGACAACAATATCTCAGCATAGTAAAGGAATTTACAGCAAGCCCAAAGCCAATACCTTGATAAGTGGAGAACTCCAGTCATTTCCACTAAAGCAGTGAACAAGACAAGATGTCTCCTTTTTCCATTTCTACTCAACAGACCACCAGCAGGGATCAAGGCAGCAAATGAGAAAAGAGGAAGCCAAAGCATCTTTATCTGCAGATCACGTGGTTCCCTAAGACCCCCAAGATTGCACCAAGAAGTTCCTACAGCTGAAAAACGTGCTCAGCAGAGAAGCAGAACATGTTCCTTCTGAGCTCTGTTTGGAAAAAAGTGTGCTTTGACTGATTTACTTCTAAAGAAAGTTCTTTTGCTGAGAAATTAACTGTGCTATAGACACATCCAAAACAACAGTAACATCAAATTATAGAAACAGACCAAAATATGTATTGTATTACCTAATTTAAAACACAATGTAATTTCTTGAGTTCTTTATATGTTTTGAAGATAGAGAAGAGGCTGTCTGAACTGTAGTCAGACTGATGATTATCTTAAATATCACCATAGAACTTTCGTCCAACAACAGATGGGACAGAGGAAATGACCCACATCGGAGCACTGGACTGAGCTCCCAAGATCCAGTTGAAGAGTGGAGGGAATGAGAGTATGAGCAAGGAACTCAAGACCATGAAAGGGCCATCCACTGAGACAGTCTGCCTGAGCTAATGGTAGCTCACCAACTCCAACTGGACTGGGAGTGAGCAAGCATGGGAACAACCAAGCTCCTCTGAAGGGGGTTGACAGCTGGGGCAGACTGAGGGCCCACTGATACTGACACTGAGATGTGTCTCTACTTGCATATACTGGCTTCATGGGATACTATTCTCTTTGGATGTAAACCTTGCTCAACCTTGACGTAGTAGGGAGGGCCTTGGACTTTCCACAGAGAGGGGTGCATGGCACCCCCTTAGGGATGAAGGGGTGGGGTAGTGTCTGTGGAGGGAGAGGGAGGAAACTAGGAGGAGGGGAGGGAGGTGGAATTTGGATTGGTATTTTTTAAGTAATAAAAAAAGGAAAAAAATTAAAAACACAATGTAAATATTTACTCTTTTTAAAATTTTAGCAGTTTTCTCACAGAGACTGAAGCAGTGAGCTCAGGGCCTACATGGGTCTGCCCTAGGCTCTCTGTGTATATATTATAACATTTAGCTTAGTATTTTTATGGGACTCCTAACGGTGAGAACAGTGGTCTCTGACTTTTGTACCTGCTCTTGGGAAT
This sequence comes from Microtus pennsylvanicus, assembly GCF_037038515.1. Lineage (NCBI taxonomy): Eukaryota > Metazoa > Chordata > Mammalia > Rodentia > Cricetidae > Microtus > Microtus pennsylvanicus. Next base: position 57,078,567 of record NC_134581.1, on the reverse strand, counting down.
CCTTTCCTCCTGTGGGGTTGTCGTGTCTAACTGCAATATGATGGCTTTTGCTTTATCTTATTATATTTTATTTTATCATGTTTTAAAATAAAAAACAGGCATGTGAGGCATTTTCTTAATTAGTGATTGATCGGGGAGGGCCCAGTCCATTGTGGGTGGTACCACTCCTGGGCTGATGGTCCTGGGTTCTATAAGAAAACAGGCTGAGCAAGCCGTGAGGAACAAGCCAGTAAGTAGCACCCCTCCATGGCCTCTGCATCAGCTCCCGCCTCCAGGTTCCTGCCCTATTTGAGTTCCTGTCCTGGTTTCTTTGATGATGAACAGTGATGTGGAAGTATAAGCTGAATGAAACCTTCTCCACCACAATCACCACCAAATACTAGAAATGCCACCTTAGAAAAAAAATTAGCAGTTTTGTTGTGATATAATTTATTTACTAGCAGGTTCCCTTTTTGAATGTGTACATTCAGTGGTGCATTTACAGAGTTGTAAACCCTCACCACTATATAACTCTGGAATGTTTTCATTATCCCTGAAGGAACCTCATACCCTGGCCTCCCCTCCCTCTGGCCTCACCCCTCCCCCACCTGCCTTCCCCACTGGCTGCCTGTTTCATAGGCTCCTACCTTTGCTCTTGTAAGGCCATGTGAAAATGAACCGTGATGCTTTTGAGGTCGCCAAAGTTTATCCTCAGGCTCCATGGGGAACGTATAGGCTTTCTGGTCAAGTACAGTTGGAAGCATCCTAAGTAAACAGAAAAGGGGTTTAAAATCTGCTGTAGCTCCAAAAGTGCTCAAATCGGAATGTTAAAAAATGCTTCCTACTTAGTATGGAGTCACTATTGGTGACTCCAGCGGACCAGGGCAGTCCTTAGCAGTGTGGCCATTCTAACCCGCAGCTGTTTAATTAAGCACAAGAATTTTCCTATCTGATATGGACCCTGAAGCACTAACAAAACACCAGCTCTGGCCGGGCGATGGTGGCGCACGCCTTTAATCCCAGCACTCGGGAGGCAGAGGCAGGCGGATCTCTGTGAGTTCGAGACCAGCCTGGTCTACAAGAGCTAGTTCCAGGACAGGCTCTAAAAACCACAGAGAAACCCTGTCTCAAAAAAAAAAAAAAAAACACCAGCTCTGGCTCTGCTTATACAACTAACAGTTGACACAGTTGTTAGACATAAAGCACATCTTGGGAGAGAGAGAGTAGTGCTGTATTTTGTTCAATAAATCAAATGATAGGATAGCCAATGGTAAATATATTCTTTACATCTCTGCAGATTTAATAGTTGCAAAGATTAAAAGCAGAGCTGGTGAAGAGTTTTCCTTACTAAGCAGTAGATTGCTCTAGAGCAATGTAAAATTCTAAGAATGAGGATATATGTCTCATATTATACTTAATTTTTACATATAAATGCAGGTTCAATTTCTATAACATGGTCAAATAATCAAAATGAATAAAATATGGCCAACAATATAACTCAATCTCTCAGTTTTACTATGATATCCACTTTTGTACAACTATCATTAAAGGTCAGGTGGTGGTGGCACACGCCTCTAATCCCAGCACTCGGGAGGCAGAGGCAGGTGGATCTCTGTGAGTTCGAGACCAGCCTGGTCTACAAGAGCTAGTTCCAGGACAGGCTCCAAAGCAACAGAAAAGCCCTGACTTGAAAAACAAAAACAAACACAATTGTCATTAAAGAGCAACTTAGAGTTCTGGATTTTTCTCTAACATGTTAGAGATGATGAATATCATCACATCTATCCTTACAATAAGCAAGAAGCAGACAAAATACCACTTCCTGCATCCACCAGAGGACTGTGATCACTGGGCAAAAGGCTGCCGTGAAAGAACAAGATGCTAAGATGCAAAGACTGACAACTCAGGGCAGTTGAGCAGGAGCCCGAGCACAAATGCAGCAGCTGCAGCCATGGGGAGGGCACTTAAACTCCGCTTGACAAATTCCTGGGGGCTCACTGCAGAGATGCTCATCAATTAAAGGTCCATGTTTTACTTCAGGGTCCACATCATCTTCTCACTGTGGGGATGAGAGAAAAGCCCTCCGCCTTGTTTCCAGTGAAGGGACACACCCACTCTGAAATGTTCCTGCGGTTCTGCTTTTTGTGCATTTGTGTTGAAAGACAGCTCTCAGGGAAAAGTATTTTACCAAAGATTTCATCTGAACCGTAGATAGTGATCCTAATCCATCTAGCCTTCTTGTCTCACCCAAGGTAGAAGCAGGAAGTGCTGAAAGAAAGCTGTGCGGATGATAGCTCAGGGACACACATGCACCTGAAAGGTCTTCCCACAGGAATATAGACTACTTCCTCACACAGCTTACATGGACGCCACAGAACCCCTGTGCAATGGAGGGATGCAGATGAAAGAACTGCAGGGTTTGGGCTCTAAAACTTCTGAGGAAACCCAGAGACAACAGTGGAGACAGAGAGATACAGGGGGAAATTGAATATGCAGAGATCTATAGTCACAGCAAAGGGTAAACACTGCATAACTCCTAGTCAGATGACCCCTTGCAATGAAGGTCTATGTAGCCCATTCCCCTACAACACCTTCATATCCGACAGAAACTCTGAAGTATGCTAAGGACAATAAATATTGTTTAGAGTAACATATTAAGATCCAGAAACTGATTTAGTGATGGTGAATATTTTGGAATTATCCAACCCAGAATGTAAAATAGCTATGACTAACACGCTAAGGAATTAATGGAAAAGGGAGACAGCATGCAAGACTGAATGGATAAGTGTGTCTCCTGATAACCTGAGATGGAATCGAAGCAGAATGCTACATCCACACACAATGTACGAAATAAACAACGCCTCTGGTAGGTTTATCAATACAAAAAAGGGGCAAATTCACTAAAGTGTAGAGGTCGAAAAAGGATGAGCAGAACAGCAGCATTTTCAAGAACCGTGGGGCACCTACCAATGAGAACCCTGGAAATGGACAAAAGAAAAGTGAGTAGTGATGGCTGGGAATTTGCTGAAATTCGTGAAACATCCAGTAATCTCAGAAATACCAGCCTGGATAAGTACCAAGAGTTAAAGCTAGGCATATCGAATTCACAAGGCACAAAAACAAAGACAAAGGGGAAGTCTTGCGAGAGAGAAAGCACAGCTTACCATGAGGGCGGAACTGAGTCCCGATCGAGTGGCACTTCTTTCCACAAACCAGGCAGGCAAGAAAAGGTGGACTGAAATCTTCAAAACATGGAAAATACATAGCAACCTGGAATTCCTGACTAGCAAAACCATGTCCCAAACTGAAGGGGAAATCAAGACATCAGCACACAAATCAAAGCTCGGTCAACTCGTCTGAGATCTGTCTCAAAAAAAATGTCTAAAGATCTTTAAGGAAGGAAAATGTGGCCAGACGGGTTATCCAAGGCAGCAAGAACCCGGTGCTCTCCACCATGCTTCTGACATCCCGCAGCCCCTGCTGGCTTGCAGCTTTTCTACCTCTCAGCTAAGCTGGTTTTGTACGCAACAAACATGGCTTCTTATGGGACTTAGGGGAGAGCATGGAAACAAGAACCTCTGCCCCTGCCCTGCCAGAGGGAGTCTCTTGGTGGATTGCTGTAAATGGTATTTATGACACTGTTTATTATCACTTCTTAGACATCCAAGTGCCCCTCATGTAGACTAGCCTTCCCCATCCGCAACCACTGTTGAGAGAAGCCTCCTTTCTGTCTGCTGGTCCTCACTGCTACTCATTTGTTTTTTTGTTTACTCGCCCCCCTCAATCACAAGCACAATCGTGTATAAAGCGAAAGCTCCTGACAGTGCTGGTCCAGATGGCAGCCATTCTGCTGGTGTCAATGAGTGGCACGTGGCCATTAAGAATAGTGAGCAGGAAGCCTGTCCGGCAGCAACAGGGGTACAAGCAGCGCATTTTCACCCAGCACCACTGCCAGCGTGGCGGTCAGAGTGAATTATACAAAACAGTCCCGCTGCCCAGATTAAAACAGCTCCTTTGATGATGTCCTTATCACTAGAAGGACTGGCAGGAAAGCCTTGCACTTGCCAGCGTCAGTGATTCCTTTGTGTACCTACTGACCGTTGGTATGACTCCGCCACCACATTTTCCTCTTGAGTAGTAGCAACTAGTGTTGTTACAAGGAAAGCCACATTTGTGAAGAGCAAGCTATGGAGTAAGAGGAGGGTACCAGATGGCAGACATTTGGCCCGGACTTGAATGTGGCCTTTACAACCGGCTACCTCTATCGCTCAAGTCTCACTTTCTTCATGGGGAAAATATCAACCTCTTGGACTTAGAGAAAGGGGAAGCATCAATTTCTTATGCTTAAAGTCCTTGGGGCTGGGTGGTGGTGGCATACACCTTTAATCCCAGCACTTGGGAGGCAGAGGCAGGCAGATCTCTGTGAGTTGGAGGACCAGAACAGCCAGGGCTCTTACACAGAGAAATCCTGTCTTGACAAAAACAAAAAGAGAGAAAATCCTTAGGAGTAGGGAAATGTCTCAGTGGGTAAAGGTGCTTGATGCACAAACATGAGGACCAGAGTTCAAATCCCCAGTGCCCACACAGAGTCAGACATAGCTCTGAACCTTTAACCTCAGTATTGCTGGGGGTCAGAGACAGGAGGATTACTGAGGCTCTTTGCCTGCCTGCCTGCCTAGCTCCAGAATTAGTGAGAGACTCTCAAGGGAACACGGCAGAGAGTGACAGAGGATGCCTGAAGTCCTCTTCTGGCCTCTGTACACATACATGTGCATACACACATCTACAGCCCTACGCACACATGAAGAAACCATTAAAGGAGGTCATGCAAACTGTAACGTGTTGTGAAAACACTGGCAGTGACAGGGATCATGGTGACAAGGAGGGACGACAATTGTGGTGCATTTGATCTAAATCACTTTCCTCTTCCCACCTCTCCAGTGTGTCTAGCAGAGGAAAGCCTCAGAGGTCTGGGCAATGCTGACTCTTGGGTACTCACAGCACCGGTGCCTTTCTGGCAAAGGGGCAGCAGAGGCCTACAGGGGGTTTGCTGCCTGCTTCCCCTTTCAGAGGGACTCACTTCCCAGGACATTTGCAGCAGTCTTAGTTTGAGAGACACCGGGGATTCCTGCCAGTCTGACCGACCAGTTCCCATCCCTGGTTCAGCCCAGTGCAATGGCTTGCTCTAGCCTTTCATAACCAGAGGGAACAGGACGTTTAGGACCAGGTTCTTCATCATGCAGTGTAGGGATAAGTCCCGCCCCTTAGGGGGCGTGTTCGCCTCGGGCTAATGTCTGCCTATAAATTTGGCGAGCGTGCTCCGTGCTGGCTCTTCTTCCTGGTCTCCGTGGGAACGGTGGTTCTGTAAGTCGATTTCTACATTAAAACTATATATATTTTTACAAACTGTCTGCATTCGTTTACGCCGCTACATTTTGGCGCCCAACGTGGGGCTGAGTCCACAGAAAGCCTGAGAAAGCTTGGAAAAGAATAGAGTAAAGCATGTTTCTTATAGCAACAATTTCTCTGGTCTACTCTGCTTGCTAGAGGCAAGCAAGCGCTCTAATCTAAGAGAGGTTTTCCTGACTCAGCAGCAGGAACAAACCTGTGTTGTTTAAAAATGCCGGCTTTCTGGGCCATCCTGCCAGGGCAAACTCTGACTGTTTGAGGCAGGAGGGCCGGCTACTGAGAGAGGATTTGAGTGTTGTCTGTTGTAGCTTGCTGGCTGGCAGGGACCTTGAAATGCCATAGAGTTGTTGCAGTAAACACGGCTACAGCCAGTACCTCAGCCATGAGGCTGGAAAGCTAAGGAATGGGCTACATCTAGCCGGCAAAGCCACGCCTTTAGTCCTACTGAGATTGCTTGGTAAATTAAAGACTCATGTGGTCAGAAAAAGAGTGATATACAGTAAAGAGAGATTCAAAGACAGAGAAAATTTCTGAATGGTTTAAAGTGTGTTAAAAATATATGCAGACTAAGTTAAAATTCTTAAAGTAAACCTCTGTGACTTCAAGGTGTGGTAGCACACGCCTTTAATCCCAGTGCCTAGAAGGCAGAGACAAACAGATCTCTGTGAGTTCAAGGTGTAGTAGCAAACACCTTTAATCCCAATGCCTTCTCTCAGGAGCAGACGCCTCAGCAGAGACGCCATGCCCCCCGCCCAGGCAGACACACGCGATGAAGCTCCAACCTAGAATCTTCCCGGTAAGACCGGTGCTCACAGATTATTAGAGATGGGTTGATCGGTATATCAGAATTAGCCAGTAAGGGCTGGAGCTAAAGGGCCAAAGCAGTGTTTAAATGAATACAGTGTCTGTGTAATTATTTCGGGGCAAAAGCTAGCCGAGCAGGCGGGTGGGGTGTTGGGGACGCAGCCCGCCTCTTCATATTACTACAATGCAGAGGCTGACCCTCCGTGCAGCTGAATGAGTGCTGATCACGGGTGCATGCTCACCCCAGGGATTTCAAGCACAAATCACCTGTGTTAGGGACGTCAGGTTCTGACACCTCATCACCTCTGACTGGGAAGCAGTAACAGAAAATCACCTGTTTGAGAACCATGACCAGGAGACAGATGGGTGCAAGGTGACTCCAGGTGTGTACAGGGAAGACATAAGGATTCTATTCGCATAAGAAATAAATTCGGAATTACTTTACAAGTATCCCAGTTGGCTTTCCTATGACTGTGACAAACACCAGGACCAAAAAGTAACTTGGGAAGGTAGGGTTTGTTTCAGGTTACAGTCCATCACAGAGGGAAGTCAGGACAGGAACCTGGAGATGGAAATTGAAAGTGGAATCTAGGGAGGAACACTAGGAACCGGCTAGCATCCATCTTGCTCAGCCAGTTTTCTTATAAAATATGGGACCTCCTGCTCAGGGGTGGCCAGGCCCTCTCATGCCAACAGACAGTTGAGACAGTTCCCTAGAGACATGGCCATGGGCCAACCTGGTCCTGCCAGTGTCTCAGTCAAGACTCTCTCTTCCAAGGCAACCCCAGGTCCTGACAGGTTGACAGTAAAAACTAAAGAGCACAACTGCAATGCCATATTCTTGTGAATGGTATCTTCTTTGCTCTCAGGTGGAGGATCATGGCTTGTCTTGTACTTGACCTAAGAGAATGTCATGAACAGACGTGGGTTCAGAGTCTTCTGTGGTCTGCAGAAAATGATACACAAAGCAGATTGCACAGCCCAGGATTCCCTGAAGAATCACTCTGAGTACCGTTCTAGTGTACTTGATCCATCTTATTTCATCTCGAGCTGCATCCCACTTTAGCGCCATACTCTAACAGCTAGGTCCGAGGGATGCTCTCACCACCTCCTCCAGGCTTGTGGGGATCCAAGAAACCTGCCAGGCTTCCTACCTTCCTGAGAGGAGGACCATTATTATACAACTGTATAGAACCCGAAAGCAAGTACTCAATGGCCACATGTGGATGCCAACCCCATGACCTGGTCCAGGTCCTTTTCCACTCTTCTAGTGAACCCTAATAAGGGGAAAGGGGAAAGGACTTGCTTTGGCAAGAGAGGAGAGCCAGATAAAAGGTTTCTTCCCAGAAATGTTGTTTTATTCCACTTGCTACTGGCTAGCTCTTTTCAGCCCTCACATAACACCCCGGCCCTTTCATCTGATGAGACATGAAGCCAGAGCTCACCCAAGATAGGAGAGCTCACCTATTGGATTATTTCACTGGTGAAAGATGCCTCCTCTGGTGGCTTTTAGCCAATCCCTTCACTCTGAGGCTCTTACCAGATGTTTATGTTTGCTTGCCATTTTGACATACACTGACTCCACCTGCTCCTGACCTGCCTGTCATCTCACTGGCCTCCAGGTGTGTCTCTGTGGCTTCTTATAATTTCAAACTAAGACTCAATATCCTCAGTGGTGTATAACTCCATATTTTTTTCTCCAAGAAGCCTTCTTTATTTTCCCTATAGAGTCTTTGTTTTCAAAGAATAAGTGGACCAATCTGCCAGTTATAATTTAGCCTATTTGCAAATGACAATCCATGGAACAGAGGGCAAGTCCTGACACCACACTGCTTCAGATTACACACTGCAGTATTGAAAAGAAACTGCTTTCATTAAACTGAATTTTAAATCCAGTTGTTTTCTCTGACAAAAAAAAAATAAAGGAGGAGTAGGGAGAAGAAGAGTAGGATGAAGGAAAGAAGGAAGGAGGAGGAGAAGGAAGAAAAAGGATGGAGGAAGAGAAGAAGGAAGGAAGGAGGCAGCAGCAGCAGAACCCGGCCCATTTTCCCATCCACTGTTCTCCCTTTGCAAACATTTTAGATCCACACAACTCTACCTTCTCAGTGGCCCAGGCCCCAAAGTTTTGGGGTCACTCTTGAGTCTCATTCTTCTTACCTCGATCTAATGTCACGCGCACTGAGGTTCTTTCCAGATATTTCAAATCAAGTTTTCCTTTTACTTCCCGCTGCGAACATCTTCCTCTAGATCTACACCTCCCATCAGAAGGACGAGGTCTGTGGCTAACTGACACAGCTCCTGTATCTAAAAGCATGCTTAGCAAATAACAGCTGTTCAATACATGCTTGCTGAATAAACGAGTGACAGATAAGCCATCTGATGACACACGGGCCTCTGCTGGTAACCCAGCTGCTCGTCTCTAGACTCTCCCCAGCCGCTGGCGATAACACTTCCAGAGTCATCTTTACAAACACCGTTTCCATTCAGTCACAAACCGACACAAAGCCATCAGAACTTCCTCCTTCCTAAGAAAGTGAGTTTAGACTTTACTCCTGCCCTGTCTGTCCCCTGCTCTACCTGCCCGTTTTTCTTCCATGTCCCTCCACCAAGCTGACTTATCTCCCTGATGAACAGACCTTCTAGGATCACTCTCTTTGTGGTTTTCATGTGTTCTATCTTATTTTCCTCAGAAAACCCTCCCTTTTCCTTTCAGCATGCCTGAGTCCATGAACTACTTTACCCGTGGACTCTCTAGAACAGCCTAGAGTAACCTCCCACGCTCCAGTCGGCTGGGCTTGAGTCTCCATCTACGCAGGTGCTATCATGAACTGCAATTTTCACCAAGTTAGAGTCTTTGCTCTAAACTTAAATTCTTTGAATCCCATAGTGTCATTTTCAGGTGTGTGACTTTTGTTTATACTGCATTTGTTTAACTCTGTGAAGCTGTGTTACTTTGCCTGTCTAAAACACCTGATGGGCTAATAAAACGCTGAATGGCCAATAGCGAAGCAGGAGCTAGGATTGGTGGAGCTAGCAGGCAGAGAATATAAATAGAAAGGGAACTCTGGGAGGAGGGAGAACAAGGAGAGGAGGAGGAATTCAGGAGCCAGTCACCCAGCCAGCTATGTAGTAAGTGTGAAAGTAAGATACACAGAAGTAAGAAAAGGAAAAAGCCCAGAGGCAAAAGATAGACAGGATAATTTAAAGTTAAGAAAAGCTGGCTAGAAACAAGCCCAGCTAAGGCCAGATGATTATAAGAAAAAATAAGCCTCCATGTGTGATTTATTTGGGAGCTGTGTGGTTGGCACCCCAAAAAGCCAAAAGAGTAAAACGTTATACAACACCATAGAACACAAGCCACAGTGCTACCGAGAGTACAGATTCCTGGAAGACTCCATAGCCTGAGGTAAACATGGGCTGACAAGACGGTCCTACTCAGGATGAAAACGAAGGAGAATGAGGCTTTAGAGTCAAACACCAGGTAAAAGTGGGGGTGTGGAGTGTTGGTATATCAATACAGCAAAGAACCCTTGATGAAGCCAGGCATGGTTGCTCACTCTTCTAATCCAACACGAGGGAGTCTGAAGTAGAAGGATCACTGTCATTTGAAGCGACCATCACAGTGACACAATATTCCTGTCACTTGGCCATTCCCAGGCCCCTTTTTGCTTCCAGAGGCTCCTAGATGGAATGGATTTTCTTCTAGTCCTCAGAATGAGAACTTCATATGATTGCATGTGATACTGGGCTTGAAAGGCAAATGGCGATTGTGTGACCGAGGCTGAACACCGATTCCCACCAATTCCCTTCTCCATGCTGTCTTAAAGGGGACTGTTGCAGTCAGCACCTAGATTGTGAGAGACGCTAAGGCAGAGGCTCTTAGCTTGGCTGTGTCTGTATATATTCCAGACAACAAACTATGAGATAGTATGTTTTGCTGTCCTACGAGATTAAGCTTGGATAATCTGTTACAAAACATTAATAATTAATACCTAGATGGTACTCCATCTAGGAAGTGAGGGTAAAATTGTGGTGAATAGGGCATAACCTGATAGGTAGATACTTATGTATACAAGGCTAGGGAGCCAGGGATGACAGGACAGGGTAACCTCTAAAAAAAGGATAACAGATACCTGCATCACTACCCCCATGGTGGGAGACAGGGAGGAAATGGTCGACGCCTACTCAGAGCTCTGCTCCCCACTGTCTAGCACTGGACTTGGCTCTGCCATACCTCCCCATGTCTCTCTGCAGAGTTTCAGAGCCCTGCCTTTACTGCTAGCCATCCATCCATCCACCCATCCATCCACCCACCCATCCATCCATCCATCCATCCATCCATCCATCCATCACATAAGCTAGGGCCATATGCAAAACACAAAGAGGAGCCACAGGGACTTAAGACTAACTACCGAGCTTTATCTATATTCACTCAGTGGGAGCCCCATGGCAAGACTGTTTTTTAAAACTCAGTCTGAATTCAATAAATCGTCTCTTAAGATATATTACATAGTGGGTATTTCAACCAAGCTATATTAATTTTTTTACTTGCTATAGATACCAAAACAACCTTTAAGATTGACTTTATATGTGTTTGTGTGAATTGTATGCACTGTGTTTACTAGGGGATGGAGGCCTCCACAGAAGCCAGGAGAGGGTGTCAAATCTCCTGGAGCTAGAGTCACAAGAAGTTCTGAACCTGCCTACTGTGGGTGTGGGGAATTGAACCTGGGTCTTCCAGAAGGGCTATATGTACTCTTAACGTCTGAGCCATCTCTCCAGTCCCCAAATCACTTAAGTAATAAAGCACACATGGAAGTACAGAAAAGTAAACAAGTATCATGTGATCTAAGCAGTGAAAACCCAAACCTGTTTTCATTTAAATGTTTCCTTGAAGAATTTTAACCATTTCTCACCAAAAGCAACAGCAACGTAGGACCCCAGCAACTGTCATGCTGCCAAGCAGTAGGACTGAGAGTAGCCTACAATGCCTAAACTCCAAATGCTGACTAATGTCAGGCATTTTATCCAAGGGATAAAAGGTTCTTGGTGTTCTTTACTTTGGGCTGTAACATGGTTATTTTACTTACCATTTGGAATGTGAGGTTTCGTGCACAGGAGCCATTAACACCTGGTGGTTTACAACATCTAGGTACTTCTCAATGTGAATCTGTTACAGAAAAGTCAAAGCTCAGGCCATTATGGTGGATGTAAAATACTCAGCTAATTTACTTCATTTCATTAGGTCAATACTTTGAATCGTGTAATTAAGCCCCCCAAAACGCACAAAACACTGTGTGTTATTACATGCCTAAGGTTAGGCATCTCAAGGCCAAATTACTTCAAATGTCCCAAAAAGCATAATGAACAATTGAGACTCAAAGTCTAAGTGACCCGCAGCCCTCATCCCAAATGAAACCGTGCACAAAGTCAATAAATAGCTTGGCTGTGTAGCTCTGACCTGCATACCATCATGGAATAATGTCTTTCTCCTACATGAGCTTCAAGCAGCCATCTGAGGAAGATAGCCTGGTGGTTCCCTTAAACCCAGTTCTGCTAAAGAACGACATGGGGACCCATGAGAACCACTGGGTCCTCTCTCCTCTTCCCAGTATTTTTGTTTACTGTCCAAAGCTTTACTCACTTTTAACCCCATTTCAGTCCTTTGGATTGCTGTCTCGAGATTTTGAATGTCTAGAGGGCCTCTTGTCTCCTCACTTGAGAATTTTGTTAATTTCTCTTTTAATTGATGAAGGTCTTCATGGACCTAATGCATAAATAAATAAATAAATAAATAAATGAATGAATGAATGAATGAAAATGGATTGAAGTATATATTGTCTACCTATTGCAGATTTTGTTGTTGGTTTTTGAGACGTGGTTTTCTGCAGTCTGGGCTACCCTGAAGTTTTCACTAAGTAGTCAAGGATGACTGGTGTGGGAGGTCCTTCTGAGTATGTGTTGCTTTTATTGGTTAATGAATAAAGATGCCTTGATGTTCGGCAGGGCAGAATAGAGCAAGGTGGGAATTCCAAGCAGAGATAGAGGAGAAAAGAAGGCAGAGTCGGAGTAGCTGCCTAGGGAGACAGATGCGGGTCAAAACCTTACCAGTATAACCACGAGTCTCATAGTAAAATATAAAATAATAGAAATGGGTTAATTTAAAATGTAAGAGTTAGTTAAGAAGAATCCTAAGCTAATAGGCCAAGCAGTGTTGTAGCTAATATAGTTTCTGTGTGATTATTTCAGGTCTGGGCAGCCTACACCTACAGATGACCTTGAACTTCCTCATCCTGCTGTTTCCACCTCTGGACACTGGGATTGTAGGTATGCACCAACACCTTGGTTTTTATTCAGTGCTGGAGACTGAATCCAGGGCGAGGCAAGCGCTCTAGCAGCTGAGCCACACTCCCAGCCTGGTAGCTACCGACAGTACAGAGCTACAGTGGGCTTGAGTCGCTGGATACTTATGGCTCTGTGGTATTCATTACAAAGAACTGCCTCCATGGCTTTGGAACAGCTCTTAAGAGGATTCTATTATCATCTCAGAGTGTGGACAAGAAGCCTTCTGCACCATTTGCTTTGTGCTGAGTCAAGATGGAAGGGTAGCCTGGATGGCTCCTGCTCTCCCAGGTGGTAAAGCAGATGGGCCAGAGACATAAGTTTGTGTCAGGCTCTGGTTGCTACATACAGGTTAAGGTAAGAAAACAGGGAACTTCCAGCCAAAGTGAGGCTCTAGTAGAGGTGATTCAAGAACACAACAGATGTGTCCACAGAGCCTGGTGGCTTTCTGTCCCAGCAGGCTCTGCCACACACTGTTCCGAGGAAGCAGTTTTTATGTGCGCATTTGAGTTTTGTTTTGCTTAGTGAGAAACAGAAATAATCCACGGGGGCGGGGAGGAGAAAAGTAACCTATGCCATTGCTTTAGCTTGCTCTGCTGATGTGTGTTTTTCTTGGAAATGGTGAACATGTTTCCATCAGGCACCCTCGGGATCAAATCGGCATCATGACACAAGGAAGCAGCTGACTCTCTGTGTGCATATTAGAAACCAAACTTCAGATAAATGCAGATGGCACCGATTATTTCATGGGCTGCTGCCACAAGGAAACCATTTTGTTATGCTAATTCACAACTCGAGACACCTGTTTCAGCAACAGTCACACCAAGAGCAATCTGCAGACTGGGTCGCTAAAGGCATTTTGAAAAGTTTACCAGTGCTCTGGGAGAATAACTGGACTTGCACATTGGTCCAGCCTGTGTTATTATTTACTTGGGGATGTTCCCACGGAACCCAGTGCCATATTCAAGGGGCAGAATTTGCATCTTTTCACTGATGCACATCAAAGTCTGGCAAACACATCTTATTACTTGTACTCTGCTCAGATTGTCACATAGAACCTGCAGGGCACACAGATTGATACCTGAACACACTCACTATTGCCTGTGGGGACCAATGATGAAGAGGCATGGGTTGTTTTTTTTTTTTTTTTTTTGTCCTGATCTACTGCTTGAAAACATGTACTATGTAAGGGGTAGTTCAAGGGGAGAGCCTTTGGGACCCTTACACTGTGCTTCCTCCCAGGAGTGAACTCCCCCCGCCCCCGTATTTGCAGCTCCAAGGGTCTTTCTATAATGATGTCTTTCAATCCTGTGAGGGAGGGAAACTGTGTTGCATTATTCACCAAGGAACCAAAGGTCTTAGTTTTCCTCCATCTGCCCCTTGTATGGACAACAACACTGCTTCCTAGAGTTGTGAGAGAATATGTAACAGGCCCAATACAGAAGAACTCCATAAATGGCAGCTGCACAGAGCTCCTTGTACTAACTCTATTATCCAAAATTTTAGCACCTCCATGGGTTTTTTTTGTTTTGTTTTTGTTTTTGCCAGACTAGAATCATCCCCTACCTTATGAAATTATTAAGTAAAAGTGAGGTAACGGCACAGAAGGAAGCAGTGCAGACTTTCTCGCCAGACGCATGGGAACTGGAATCCTGCCTGAACTTGGGAAATTCTCACCGGGAAAACAGGGAGTTCACAGCAACTACTTCAGAATGGAGTCAGAAATGATCTGAAACATGTTTTGTGCAGGTGAGACACAGAGGAGGGTGTGGAGCCCTCTCCCTGGGTTGAAAACCCTAGCAAGCTCATTGCATGTGATGAGCTGATACTTGACAGTGTTGCTGAGTGAGGTTGCTCGCTCCGCTCTCTTAGGTTATTTTGTCCTCCCTCTTAAGAAGTACCTGTCTGTATGACTGCACTAGAGATGAGCACTGCGGGAAACATTGCACCCACCCAGCAGGAAATGAGGTTCAGTTCTGTTTCTGTTCTTTCTTCAGTTACGTCCAATCTGCCATATTGAAATTTTACAGGTCACCCATTACCTCTATGAACATCAAAAACATTACTTGCCATACAGTTTCTACATAGAAACTATTATTGTTAGCCGGGCGGTGGTGGCGCACGCCTTTAATCCCAGCACTTGGGAGGCAGAGGCAGGCGGATCTCTGTGAGTTCGAGACCAGCCTGGTCTACAAGTGCTAGTTCCAGGACAGGCTCCAAAACCACAGAGAAACCCTGTCTCGAAAAACCAAAAAAAAAAAAAAAAAAAAAGAAACTATTATTGTTTTGACAGTCTGGGGACAGAGCCACTATTAGTAGACATTCTTGAAAGGCCTAATGCAACAAAGATTTGCTGTCAGCCCTGAAAGACCCATAAGACCAGAAGCCACACAGTCATTTGCAATATAAATTCTTCTTGTTCACATCTACTCAGCACACACATTGGCTGACTCATTCTTATCTCTTGGAGTTACTTTTGATCTTGTTCATTTTCGTATTATATGTGTGTATTATAAGTCATACACAGGGACTGATGAGAAATCTAGTGAAAACACCAAACTGTCAGTTCAGTGTCATTGTTTCTGAACAATGTGTCAAGACATAACTGCTGGACTTCTGTGACATCCTCTCCAAAACTTATTAAAAAGGTGGTTTTGATGGAAAGAGCAGGTGTCCTTCCTTGCAGGAACAGTGTGTTAAATATACAGATACAAGGACACACATGTACATCTACACACATGACCTACTTAAAAATCAACAACACTTACTTATATCAAATTACTTTACATGTTTGTACTTGACTTTCTTTATAGACTGAGGCCTAATACTTGTCTAGCATGGTTTTTAGGATTCCATGCAATAGCCCAGAGCTCCCAGCAGGGCCCAGCTCTCCCATATGCTGGCTATATGACCTTCCTTACTCTGCTTCACTAACCTGACTAGCTGAGGAAAGATTCAGCTAAAATAGTAAGAATATCTAAATTATAGGCCCTAAAGCAAAAGAAGTTGTAGTTAATAAAATGTTGCCAACTTGAACTCCATGAAGATGCAGTTCTCTGGTTCCCAAATCTGACAATGGGACAAAATATTGACAACTGGAACTATTCTGGAAAATACAAACATTGAGCTTTCCTAACAAGTCACCCAGATAGTTTGATTACAACAGTATGACTTGTATTTGAATTTGTTCCTAAGGACTTCAGATCTATTCTCAAAGCATCACTGACCTACTTTGCTTTCTGTTGTGATGAACACCAAAGCAATGTGAGGAGGAGAGGGTGTGTTTCATTTTACAGTTTACAGTCCATCTCTGAGGGATGCTGGGGCAGAAACTCCAGCAGGGCAGGAACTTGAAACAGAAGCTATGGAAGAACTCTGTTTTCTGTCTTGTTCTCCCTGGTTCACACTCAGCCTGCCTTCTTATACAACACAGGACCATCTGCACAGGGGTGGCACCATACACAGTAGGCTGGGCTCTCTGACATAAATCAGCAATCCAAAAATACCCCAGACTTGCCTACAGGGCAATCTGATGGGGCAGTCCCTTATGTGAAAGACGAATAATTCTGGGCTCTGTCAAGTTGACAATGGAAGCTACCTGTAATAATGTCTAACACTAATCTGTCCCACTCATAGAAAACAGTCTCTGTGTATGTTAAATGTTAGATCATGTCAGAAGCTGTGGGAGTTGCAGCATGTGACAACTAGTGTTCAGATGTCAACCTACCAGAGGAATGATTCTCTGATGAAGGAGAATCCAATCTGGAAAAGGCAGGTAGAACCACTGACTCTGGAAACTATTGCTCCTGTCTGTAATTTCACATATACAAAAGCAGCTATGATGTCTCTCCAACACCTGCATTATAGTGTGTAATCTCATGTGATGTGTATATGTGATCTCATGATCACATCTCAATCTTATGGGTACATATATCTGTGGATGGTCAGGAAGATGACTTATCATTAATCTGTATAATTTTGATATATAGAAAATATACTATGATATGCTTCATAACTAGATCTATTGTCCCACGAGGACTGTAAGATACTTAAAAGCCTGCTTTGTTCCTTTCACTCAGACTAACACAAGAAAACAACAATTTCTCCCCAGTTTGAGACAAACTGCGCACAATTAGCTCATTTTCACCTCAGAGCAAGTTCAGACTAGACTAAATGTTTCTGTAAATGGATAAGTTAAAAACTTTACAGATATGTACAATGTCAGAGTTGCTGATGTCTAACCAAGGTTATTAACACAAAGCAACCTAGAGAAACATGCTAATTCCTCGCTTGCCAAGTCAGGCTGATAAAAACCTATGTCTTTCAGCTTGTTTCATTGGGCACTGTGCCCCTGGCCTCTGATCAGTCTTACACCAGAAACCTTGAAATTTTGTGTTGCCATGGTAAATGGCTCTGTTTTTATCATTTACCCAAGGAATGTTCTATGACCGATGAGATGTAACTCTTGAATTTTTTTTTCTTATTGCCTCAAGCCTCCTGTAAAAAGCGTATTTAAGCTAGGTGAACAAAGAAGCAAGAGAGAATTGAAACAAAGGAGAACTAGAAAGAATTAGAACTTACAAGAAATTAGAGGACAGGAAAATAAAGAGCATGACCAGAACAGCATGTGTGTGAATTTATTCCATACCCCTCAGATAGAAAAATCTTAAGATCAGTTTTGCTATGCCGTGGAGTTTTTCTTCAAATCCTTGGAGTAGCCTTGAGAGCTGGTCTTTCAAGGCTACTAATAAGTTCAGCTCTAATTGTTTGTTTTTACTTTCTGAGAATTTGATTATCATAGAATCCTTCTGTAAAAATCAAACTATACAGTTTTACAAATGAATGTCTAGTTTCTAACATAGATCATATCATCTTTTCATGCATTCTAAATATACACACATAAACTTAAGAGAGTCATGGACTGTTGGTGAAGGAATAGTTACCAGAAGGGTGCCTAGCAGGCCTCTGTGCAGAATAAAGGAATACTGTCATCATCCCTTACCCTCTAACTGATGCCCTCACTGTGTGCATTCACCATGGAGCATACGGAAGCTTGGCTTGCTCTTTTAAATGCTACAGAAAGCCTTGTGGTGTGAAATCAGCCTGTGCTTTAGTTAAAGTCTGACTCTAACCCAGTAAAGGTTTTCTTGAACCCTTTGATGCTCATGGCTCATGACTATATCAACTTAGTCATGCTACCTGGCCTGGTGTCAGGGAATCTATGAGAAAGTAAAGGCTTCTAACAGACCGCACTGCAAACATTTATAGATGGGATGAAAAATGTCACAAACTCACAGGGAAACTTATTAGATGACACAGTCTAAGTTCTGAAAATTCTAATTAAGGAGGTGATTTGAGGGCACTGCTTTCAGGCTGTTCACAGGTATCACATGCTTTTCTTTTGATAGTAATTCTTCTCTAGTTTGATTTAAAATTAAAATTGAGGTTGAACATTATAAAGTTGCAACATTTGAAACAATCTTAAAATTAATAATGGCTTTATATTCCATGCCCACTTGAAACAGAATTAGACCATTATGGATTGGTTGCTGGTATAGTTATTTTAATACACTGGAATGGAAAAGGAAGGATTTAAATGTTCAGTAACAAAAGGAGACATGGGTAATGGTCCTGTTTATTCAGGGACAATGGATGGAAGGCTTGAGAACCATGTTGGCATTTTCTGTATATATGGGCCTACCTGAATATTTATCTTTACTTAGTTTCTAAGACATGAATTAATAGTACTAGCCTTGTTGCAAGGTCAAATCAAAATATATGCAGCAAGTACTTAAAATGGTATGAGATACCTGATAAATGCTATATTTGCTTGATTGCTGTGATTTTTCTTTGAAATTATCTTAGATTCTATGTTTTGCAATACAATTGAAAATGATGGCTGTCAGATTTGGATGCTTCTGAATTCTCTGAAGAGTCTGTAAATACAAATTCCTGGGCTCTGGCCCCAGAGTTTCTGATTCAGTAGGTATAGGGTGGGGCCTGGGAGTATGCCCTTCTGAAATCTCAGCTAGTGCTGATGATGTTCGTCCTGGGACCATGCCTTGAGAAACGATGGTCTAAAGAATAGTGGCTTAATGAACCTGACTGGAACAAGTGGAGATTTAAAATATCTGTTCTTGACAGTCAATAGCACGTACATATATACATACTTAGTGGAAACAATCTTTTTACCTAGGTTAAAAGTAAAGGAACTCTACTTTTAAAAGTAAAAAAGAAACCATGGAATGTGGGGGGAAACTAGATAAATTTAGAGTTAGATGTGGATCCAATACAAACAACATATTCTGTAGAAAAGGCAGTGAAGCCTACAGAGGAACTGACCAGCTCAAAGATATTTGCCTGTGTAGCTATCAGAGCACAGTCAGGCCTGAGTGTTCTGGCTCCTATCCAAGTGCTCCTTCTCCTTAACGCACTGGCTTACTGGTAGGCTCTTTGAAGGAAATAATCGAAGGCCCAGGCAGAAGTGTGATCCATGTGGGCACCGAGCAGTGCTGCTTGTCCCAGAACTCCAGGCTCATCGGGAAGTAGGGGAGCTTCCATTCTGTCTCATTGTGCAGATTCTACGTAGAGACTCCAACCCTACACAGAGATCAGCTCCCGTAGATAGAATGGCAGTTAGTAGGCGCTCTGCCGTCACAGAGCTCTCCACTCAGTGTGTGGAGAGAGCTTCTGCTGTGGAAATGTCTTCTCCAAGCACCACAGCCATTATCAGTACCTCCCTCAGGGCAGAGCAGCTATGACTCTTGACGAGCATCCCTCAGGCCTGGCCCTTTAATATTCCCTCACAGAAGGTTGAGGTGGGGAGGCCATTCGACTGAGATTCCAGTCACTCCTTCCTACACCCCGTATGCAATCCTTCCCATGTGGCATGTGACCTCATGGTCTCCAGAAGTGAGGTCTATACAGGGCAGAAGGTTAGCTAAAGCAGAGGGCTCCGTGTGTGCAGCTTGAAAGAAGCTCTTGATGCTGGGGTGAGACTTGGGTGGTTCGGATGTTTGGGGGTCACCTACACTCTTGGAAGTCATCCCAGTAAAACTTGTTTTTCACAAGCTACATCTGGGTAGAATCATTGCTTTGGTGTCTGTTTTAGTTAGGGTTTTATTGCTGTGAAGAGACACCATGGCCATGACATGACAACTCTTATAAAGGAAAGCATTTAATTGGGGTGGCTTACAGTTCAGATGGTTAGTCTACTATCGTCATGGCGGGAATCAAGGCAGCATGCAGTCTGACATGGTACCAGAGCTGAAAGTCTACATTTGGATCCAAAGGCAACAGGAAGTGAACTGTCTCACTGGGGATGGCTTGAGCATATATAAGATCTCCAAGCCCGCCTCCACAGTGGCACAATTCCTCCAACAAGACTACACCTCCTAAAAGTGCCCCTTCCTTTGGGCGCCATTTTCTTTCAAAACACCACAATACCTTATCTGGGAGAAGAACATGTTGTGTTCATATCTGCGTATAAACAATTCATTGCAACACCCTCCCACACAAGCAGGATGCCTGTTAATGTAGAGATGCCTATGGTGCACCTTTCCATTACAGTTTTACAATCCAATGTCAAAAGTTGACTTTCACTGTTGTCTATCTGAGGTTAGCCAAACAACTTTACAACCTTATCTGGATTTCACTGCAAAGAAGAACGGTTCTTAATATACTGTTCTATACGATTCCAGACCATAAGAGAAGTGGTGGAAACAACCTATGGGGAAGTGTGAAACTGAGCCCCAGAGTGCTCTCTCTCTCTCTCTCTGCTATGTTCCAGGTTTGGAGACACAGGAAACTGCCCGTTCCTGTAGTCTGGTCCCTGTGGGGAAGAACTGGCTGATCCCAGGGTTGGGGAAGTCTTCACTACTGTTCTGGTTGTTTAGTGTCAATGAAAAGGGGGCTCTGTGTAAAGAAAGACTAACTGTACCCAAAGAGAGGTCTGGCCTTCACCCTTGGCTACTGAGAGAGGATCTCTAAGCCCCTGGAATGTCCTGCCTGACAGAAGCGTCTGGATGCTTTAGCCACAAGAGAGTCTAATAACAAATACAGAGTTCACAGTGGGGTTCTTGAGGCACCCTGTGTCAGCTGTGATGTCTGGAGGAATCGGAATCTGCATAAAGTGTGAGATTGAGCTGCATTCCAAGTCTGGGTAGAAAAAGAGCAGGTAAATGTCTCCAGTTGGCCACTTATTGTGCCCAGAAGGAGGTGATGATGCCACTGACTCTTGTGGGATGGCCCCTGGAGTGTGCCCTATGTACCGCTCTCCTTGGCTAATTTTAATCCGTCTTTTCACTATGACAGATACCAATCACAAGCGTAGCACGTCTCTCAGTTCCACGAGTCCTGCTCACAAACAATAAATGTGAGGGTGTCGCAGTATCCACAGGGTCATAGCCAGCTTGTCTGATATGAGGCTTGCCCTGGAGATTCTTAACCTTGAAGTTGGTGTCAGAGTGAGGGCACTAGTTGGAGTCTGTCCCCTCTGGTGTTCCAGTTCAGCTAAACTCATCACAGGGTAAACTGTTGAGAATAATACAATGGTGTGGAAGAATGGTTTGTATTCTGTCAACTATATTTTAAATAAATGCTAACTGGCCAGTAGCCAGGCAGGAAGTATAGGGACAAGCAGACAGGAAGTAGAGGCAGGTCAATGAGAACAGGAGAATTCTGGGAATGAGGATGCCCATTCCTCTGCAGTCCTGACCCGATCAGAGAAGAAGCAAGATGTGACTGCCTCACTGAAAAAAGTACTGAGCCATGTGGCTAGCATAGACAAGAATAATAGGCTAATATAAATTATAAGAGTTAAAAGAAGCCTGAGCTAATAGGCCAATCAGCTTATAACTAATGTAGACTTCTGTGTGATTCTTTGGGACCTAACGACTGTGGGAACTGGGCAGGACAGAAACCTCAGTCAACAATATAAGGTAAGATTTTAGGTCCAATTCCTGACAGGGAAGTCTAGAAAACTGGTGAGTTTAGGGCTCTGTTTCTTCTAGAAGTGACTGACCTTCCAGGAAATTATTTTCAGCCTTGGTCCAAAGGAGCTAACTATGAGTTAGAAGTTATGGTTTGTGAAGACACATCTTAAAGTGACCATATCTAAACTTGGAAAAAAACCAAAATACCTTAGCTATTTCAGAAAAATCTGTTTAACTATCACAAGCTGAATTATACTGAAGACGTCAAGACTTTAATAGCTTTCTCCCTAGATTATAAAGATATTTCGCCAAGTTTTCATTTGTGCCACAATTCTATGTTGATTTGTACTTCAAGTTATCCTCAATATATGCTTAGTGTGTATTCCCAGGCAAGCAGTGAATATTTCAGGTTTAGAAGCACAGGTCCCATATTTTTCTTTCTCTTCGAATTCCTTACCTCCTCTTAATGAATCTGTCTCTACTCTGTCATACCAAGCCATGGACTTTCAACATTTTGTTATATATTTTTAAATGGTGCCCTGACTGCAATGCAGATTTATAATCCCAGCTACTGAGGAGGGTCACAAGTTCGAGGCCTGCCTGAACTGCCAGTGCGTTTAAACACAGCCTGATTTAATGACCACCCCGTCTCAAAGTAAAAGGAGGGCTGGCATGCAGCCTAGTGGTAGAGCACTTCCTTAGCGCTCATCCCCAGAAAAGAAAGCGCTAAAGGGTAGCTGTTTCCTTCTGTGAGGCAGAGTGTGAATGGTGCTTGGGGAACCCAGGTTTCGGGACTCACAGGGAGGTCTGAGCGGCCGACAGTTTGGCCGGTTTCCCACCTGGATTAGGATGGATCCGATGGGGTCGTGGTCCGCCTCAGCCTGCGCCATGGCTGGGCCGGGTTGAGGACACCAGCCCCCGGAGGTGCGGCCTCCAGAGCCTTCTACGAGGCGGGAGGACGCCCGTCCCCTTGGCAACGCCGCGCGGGCCGGCGCGCTCCACTGGAGAAGCGGAAGGGGGATGTGCTGGCTCGCCGGCGCTCAAGGCACGGCCCCGCCCAGAGCGCGTTCCGGGAGTGTCTCCCCTGCGCGCCGGCCGCAGTGGTGCGGTCCAAGGCGGAAGCGGCGGCGGCGCGGAACCCGGTCTGCGGCAGCGATGGCTGCGGGTGTCCCCTGCGCTCTGGTCACCAGCTGCTCCGCCACCTTCACCGGGGACCGGCTGGTGCAACGTGAGTAATTGGGCGTCGGGGCCGGGCTGCAAGGCCGAGCTCGGAGCGACGGGCCCAGGGCCGCGGTCTTTCTCTGGGCTTGCCAGCGCTGGGCCCGGGCTCCCGCTCCTCCGCAGGTGACTGCGCCTGGTACTTAACCCTTTTCCTGGATACAGTGAGGCCAGTCTCTGACCTTGGCGAGCGACCCCTAACATGATACTCAAGGCCCTGGAAATTGTGCCCTTAAGCGAATGTAAGGCGCTGGAGTTTTGGTGTTGTGGTTTGGGGGTGATGCCCCTGTAACTGAAGTGCTGGGGGTGGGGGATGATGCTAAATGTCCTGCCAGGAATCGCCTAACCAGAACTCCTGTGCTTGCACAGAACTAGAATTTTACTAACTGTAGCTCTTGGACTGGCTTTAGGCCGCTTAATGGCCATTTGTAGCCTGCCTCAGCGTCTGATCTAATATCCTTGTGATTATCAGTACTTTTGGAAATAAGCAAACAGACCCATAGTTTCCACCAATCCAAAGGCGAAGAATGTTATCAGATAGTATCTGAGGCCTGCAGCAGAGGCTTACCTATTTACAGTAACCTACCTGATGTTCCCACCGATGTATTTTTAAAAGACCCTGATAGGCAACTTTTTGTTGTTATTACTATAAAAACATCGAGAGATTGTTACCATGTTAGAACGTGGCTTTTGAGGCAACCCCAGTTCCTGTTCCCTGTCCCTGATCACTCATGTTTGGCTCCAGAATAAACTCTTATTCCCTTTGAGGTGAGCGCTGTGGGTATTCTTGACTCAAATAGATATAGGTAGATAGATATTCTTGACTCAGAGATGGATGGATGGATGGATGGATGGATGGATGGATGGAGAGAGATATGGCTGTCTATGGGGTGAGGACAGGTCTTAGAGGATTGTTTCACCAGAGGCTAGCACGTGCAAACACTGGCTGAGTGGCTGGCATCACTAGAAAAGCAGATCATCTGTTTAGCCCAGGGTTTGCTGGTCTGTGAAGGGGGCGTATGCACAGGTGTTTCAAGAGCTAGTTGATGTTGGCTTGCAAATGTGTTCTAACCTGTAAAGCATTAGCCGTTTGTAATTATTTTTTACACCTGTTGACAAAATTAGGCTAGCTGCCCTTCCAGCGCAGGTATTCTGTCATTTGCTTATTGTGAACACGTGGAAAGTTCCTTACTAGGGTGAAAGCCTAGTCAACAGCACCTAGTAAATGGTAACCAAACTCCCTACCTTTCCCTCACTTCCTTCAAGCGAGTCTCCTCTTTCCCTCTCGCCAGGTCGCCCATCCTTTCCCCGTATATTGTTTCTTCTTAAAACAAGTTCATACTCTCTGTAAGTTAAGTTAGCATACGGAGGAAAGAATGTTAGCCAACATTTTGGTGGTGGTCTTTGCAGTCTCCCTTGGGCCCTGAATTCTTTCTGCATTTTGTAATTACTGTGAATATATACTTCTACTTCCTATATAGGTTTTAGCCTGGGGTGTGTGTGCGTGGTGTTGGGGGGGGGCTTGCACATGGTAAGCAACTGCCTTACTACTGAGTCATATTCTCATCCCCTGCCCGGTGATGGTGCACTCCTTTAATCCCAGCACTCAGGAGGCAGAGGCAGGCGGATCTCTATGATTTTGGGGCCAGCCTGGTCTAGTTCCAGGACAGGCTTCAAAGCTACAGAGAAACCCGGTCTTGAAAAAACAAAAACAAACCAAAAAACTTTCTTTCTGTTGTACATCATAGAGTGAATATACCAGAGTTTTCTCAAGGTGTCTACGAGTGTATATGATTTTCTACAAGATTTATATGCATTTGGATTCCCGATAGTGATGGATGTGTGTTCTTTTAAGGCCAAGCTCAGGCATATTATGTATTCCAATAGCTTTGGTACTCTGTCTCCCTCTCACCCCACAACAAGGTCTTGCTCTTTCTCCGAGGCTGACCCTGAACCTGCAACCCTAGTGTTGGGTTCACAGGTGGGCAGCACCATGCCTGGTCCTGTCCTGCCCATCAAAGATCAGAATTGGCAAACATGGTCAGTGCCTCGAAGGAGCTGATCACCAGGAGCTGGCAAATGGTGACATTCTGCCGCTGTTCTTCTATAGAGAGACTTTAAGCATTGTTGGGGGTAAAATACTATGAAATAGCTCAGTTTGCTCTGAATGCAGAGCGTCTTAGGTAGCTCCAATTCCTGTTAAAATTAAGTGCCACTCATTAATGCCCTGCTAGTTAAGAAGGCAAGAGCAGAACGGCCAACAGATTATTTGAATAAGAGAAGCAGAAGGGGGCTGCTGGTCGGGTTCCTCCAACACATTGCTTTTTGCAGTGTCCTAGCCGCTTCTTGGAAGAAGCAAGAGGCCACAGATAGCAATGGGATGAAGTATTTGCATAGCATTTGCTGTTTTACCGTCATTAAAGGCTGAGTTACATTAGTCGGGATGAACTTGATTTAGGAATAGAAGATGGAGGTTACCACGATGAATAAATGACTTTGATCTAGTTAGGATGGATGAATGTCTTGGTCTGGCTAGGACACAAGTTTTGGGTTGAATCTGGTGTGCTTTGAGGAGAAGGTTTCCTTGGTTTGGAAGAGGAATCCTGCCTCTTGTTGTCAATCTCTGTATCTGATCTGTTTTACTCCTCTTGACCAACAGTGGAAATTATTTTGTAATCAAATACCAAGTTTGTTAGAAATTCCCTTTAAGAATTAGTAGGCCTTGACTGTAGATGAAGTACCTGAATAAACTTTGCGAAGTTTTATTTGCAATACCCTAGTTAGATACGTACTTAACTAAAGGAGGCCTTTTGTTTTACACTGTAGACTTTTAACAATTTTTAATTTTATTTATTTATTTGTGGGTGGTATACATCTGAGGGTCAGAAGACAACTTGGGGGAGTTAGCTCTCTCTCTCCATCGTGTGACTGCCTGAGAAGGAGCTCATGTCATTGGGCCTGTCTGTGGCACCATCACCTGCTCCCTGATTTAGAGCTCAGGTCGTCAGGCCTGTCTGCAGGCGCCTTTTCCTGCCGAGCTACCTCACCAGTCCCACAGCCTAGACCATTAAAAGGAAGCCAAAGCTCAATACACTTGAGGAGCTTATGCAAGGTGTGGCCCCGAGAGTAACTGTCCATGCTTTAGGCCGGAGTTCCTTCTGCCTGGAATATGTTTTGTGAAGCTGATACTTTTATTTGGGAAAGGTGTGGTCTGGTAAATGTGTGTCAAACATGGAGCCAGTGTCTGTTCTACTTACTGCCTCAAAAGTCATGAATTAAGCTACTGTTCCTACCCTCACGAGGAATGTGGTCAAAATGTGTACTTTACCTGTGAAAACGGTAAAATGTAAGGAGCTAACATCTTATTCCTACAGAAAGAACATAGAAGAATCCCTGGAGAGTGGTTTGGTTTTAAAATGTGTGATGCCAACCCAGCAACTATAGGTCACTTCATGTCTACATCTGGACAAGTTTCCAGAACATCTGGAGATAAATTCTTTCAACTAGTGCCATACAGAAATCTAGAGATCTTTGAATAGTTTTTAATGTGTATGTAGAACTCTTCCTAGTGTGTTTTTAATAGGTGGGTGGGTGTGTGTGCGTGCACACAGTATGCAGTGCCGAGGAAGCCAGAATAGGGTGTTTGTTGGATGTCGGAGCCTTCGAAGCTGCAGTCACAGGCAGTTGGGAGCTACCATATGGAGCCTGGGAATTGAATTCAGGTCCTCTAGAAGAGCGGAAAGTGCTCTAAGTATTGAACCATCTCTCCAGGCACCCTCAACTGTGTTTTCAAAAACTATAATTTACTTTAGTTATTGTAATTGCAATAGGATTGGTAATATCCATTTTATGATAAACTAATGCAGAAATACAAGGTTTGGTTTGCTCAAAGTGCTCAGGCAGTAACTGCTGCCCTGTGTGTTTTTGGTCAAGTCTTAGCCAGAGGAAGGGAGAGCCGATATGTTTGCTATTCAACAGAAAGCAGAGTTACTTACGGTGGCAAGAGGACTGATACTTACAAACTCATTTAAATATGCTTTTGTTGCTGTCTGGGATGGTTGAAGACGTAATTATGAATGGAAAGGGGGAAAATCTGCCCAGAGAATGCATATTGTATTAAAGCAGAGCTTTTAACAAAGGAAGTGTATGCGATGTGTTAAATATACAGTGAAAGACCATCTTTATCTAAGTCTTTAGCGATGTCTGGGTTTTTGTTTTCTCAATTCATTACATTTAAAGAGACATATCTGTTAGCCACTCTTCCTGCGGAGGATTAATATCAGCAAATTCCTCTGACGTCCCAACTAGATGGAGGCTTCTGTGTTACAGTGTTTGGTCGTTCAGTGCTTCTTAACTTGATTCCAGGTTTTCTTTTTTCGAGACATGGCTGGCCTGGAACTCACTCTCTAGACGAGGCTATCCTGAAACTATGCCTGCCTCTGGCCGCTGCGCGCTGGCATCAAGGGCGTGCACAACCACACCCTGCAATTCTGCCATTCTTAACCCAATAGTACTTTCACTTTTTATTTATTTATTTTTAAGAATCAAGCCTTATTTTGAGCTTTCTTGTCAGACTGTCTTTGGATCGTCCAAACAGTGATATGGAGATTTATTATTAATTACGAAAGCTCGGCCTTTAGCTTAGGCTTGTTTCTAGTTAGCCCTTATAACTTACTAACCAATTTTTAAAACCTACATTCTGCCATGTGACTTGGTTACCTCTCCTCAGTATGGCATGTCTGACTTGCTGGCAAAACCCCTGTGCCTAGAATCCTTTTCTTCTTGTTCTCTCCCCCTGGAAATACTACCTATCCCCTCCTGCCTACCTATTGGCCATTCAGTTCTTTTATTAAAAACCAATGAAAAGGCTCCTTGGCAAAGGCATATCTTCACAGTGTACAAAAAGATGATCTGACGACAAGACACCTAATTATTGCCAAGAAAATGTGTTCCTCCCCCACATAGTGCAAGAGATTGAACCTAAGGCTGTGTGCATCTTACAGGAGCCCTCTGCCGCTGAGCTACTCTCCCAGGGAAAATTAACTTTCTGCGATTAGAATTTAGAAGCCTAGTCCTCGGGTTTCTAAAACAGTGGGACCATGAAAGCTCAGTTCTTTGATGGATAGACATGGCCTTGGAGACTCTCACAGCGAGTACTTATGATGTTGCTTCTTGGCAAAACAAGTATTCTCAGCAAGAGGACTTTCCTGTTTCAGGGTGGAGTCTGTTGTTTGGTGACAGCAGGGAGGGGCTTGAGTCATAACACGTGGTTTTCCTACAGCTTCTGGAGACAGTCTGAGGGGAGCCTTTGGTCTGCTCTGGAGATGTCTGTGGTTGAGGATGTGTTGACTGAGTTTTCTGTCCTGCCCGGTTCCCGCAATCGTTAGGTCCCAAAGAAATCACACAGAGGTCTATATTATAAACTGATTGGCCCATTAGCTCAGGCTTCTTATTAACTCTTACAACTTATATTAGCCCATTATTCTTATCTGTGTTAGCCACATGGCTCAGTACCTTTTTCAGCGAGGCAGTCACATCTTGCTTCTTCTGTGGCTCGGCCATGTCTGCCAACCAAGCTTTCCTCTTCCCAGAATTATCCTGTTCTCCTTGACCTGCCTGTCTGGTGGGGCCACCTATACTTCCTGCCTGGCTACTGACCAGTCAGCGTTTATTTAAAATATAATTGACAGAATACAGATAATTGTCCCACACGAAGGTTGTTTCCAGGTCTTCAGTTTCTTTTGCAGATGGACAAGAGATCTACCACAAGCACCCAAAACTGTCACCACAGCAACGCAGTCAGTTGTCAGACTAAGAACAGTGATGCCCACTGGATATCAGGGGGCAGAAACTGGTGTGTTTTTTATTGTGATATTTAATACATTTAAGTTTTTCAGCTAATGTTAGGACTTGAGATTTTTGTGTTTGTTACAAGAGAGATGTTGGCATTAGCTGAAGGAGGAGTGAAATGGAGAAGGCCTTCCTTCTCAGGCCAAATGGCCTTACAAGCAAGACAGTGTGGAATCCAAGGCAGCGTGAGGTGAGCTTCTCCGAAGTCGTTCACTCAGAAAAGTCAGGGAGTCAAGAATTAATCCATCTTTCTGTTCTTGCAAAACATGACTTAACGTTTTGGCAACCGGCATTGCACATTGTCGAAGTGGAGACAGTAGAAATGGTGGAAGATTTTCCCACAAGAGCAAGAACTTTGATAATTCTTAAAATAAGTTTATTTTTTATTTTTTGGTTTTTCGAGACAGAGTTTCTCTCCTGGTGTGTGATCTCTGTAGCCTTTGGGGGAAGTGGATCGAGTCACTCATACGTAAATGAAAACGTCCCTGTAGGTGCTTGCTGCTTGCTTCCTTGTCTGTGGAGCAGAACATCCGACTTAATGGGAGGAGCTTGACACTCAGTGTCATATACTGTTAATGAGGGACTGCCTTTGCGTAAGTGGGGAGAGACACCTCTTTGGTGCCTTAGGTGTCATACAGGACCTCTTGTTATACAGTGTTTCATCCTCCTGGAAGGCCCGAGCAAGCGTGTCTAGACTGACTTTCATTTCTGGTGTGTCTGTCTAACTGCTGGCTTTTGTGCAGTAGAAGGTAAAAACATTCTAGACAGCATGCAGTGGTCATGTGATTTTAGCAACTCGGTGCCTCTTGCCCCATGTAATTCCTCCAGCAATAACTGAATTTATTTGTGAATTCAATGAATAATCAAATCTGATATAAAATCATTTTATAAGGTTAAAATCTGAAAGTTGTTGGAGAAACTTTCCTGGCAAGAATGAGTCTGGACATGACTTTGTATTTAAGTTGGAGCCAGTGCACAGGTGCCTCAAATAGATCGCTGCAGACAGCTTACCCAGGAAGCAAGGTTGATGCAGGTCTCGGCAACCCAGGACAGTTGTAAAACTCAAAGAGCCTTTATGGTGTTTTACAAAGTTCAGAAACAACCAGCCTTGGGTTTAATTTTCCATGCAGACCTGACCACTGCTTCTGCCAGCAGAGGCTTTGATCAGCGTCTGTGTGTCCAGGGGAGGGAAGGGTGCAGTCATTTGGATGTAAGCAGCATAGAGATGCCAGTAGGATGGGCGTGCTTCTGTCTGGACTCTGCTGGGGTTTTCTTGGGGGGAAATCTGTCCGCTGATTTGTAGCCTCGTTTTATTTATCTGTTTTTAAGTAAGTTAACTTTATTCCGCAGATATTTACTGATCATCTTTCCTGGACCCTCCACTGTAAACACCGAGACCCTGTGCCCCGGTTATCCCTGTTGTCAGCAAATTCAGAGCACTATCTCATGGGATAGGATTATCTAGTCTTCCTACTAAAAATACTCGGGTTATTTTCAGGCATCTAGACTCAATTGCCAAATACTTTTTTATTATTAATATTCAAAGAAGCCATGCAATAGATTAGGCAGACATAGTTTACCAATACAGGGGAAGACCTTTGTACCTGGAGTGTGAGGTTCCTGTGGATGTGTTGACTCGTTTCAGTTCTGTGAGGAAGGAAAACGCCAACTTAGTACTGTAGGATTTTCATTTTGCTTGTGAACAGGGCTAGGCCACTCCTTTGGGGCTTCATTCCTCTAAGCTGGGGAGTCTCAGCATCCACTGTTGCCATTCTGGACCGGCAGTTCTGTTGTTTGGGGTTGTGCTGCTGAGCAAGCATTCTTGTCCTCTGTGCCAGTGCCATTTCCCAACTGTGACAACCACAAGAGGAAGTCTCCAGGTATCCACATGTTTGTGGGGCACAAGATCATGTCCCCGTAGAGAGCCATGGCTTTGGATGGAATTAGAACTATGAGTGTATGAAACAGAAGAGGAGCTGGAGAAGGTGTTGGCCTGCTAAGGGCACTGGCTGCCCTTGCTGAGGACCAGGGTTTGGTTCTCGACACTCACCACCAGGCAGTTCACAACTGCCTGTAACTCCGGTTTCAAGGGATGTGCTGCCCCCTTTTGGCCTCCAAGAACACTGAACACATGTGGTGTACATGCAGATGAGCAGGCACATGAGTGTAAACATGAATAAATATAAAATGTTTTAAAGGAATGAAATTCAGAAATCTTTCCTCTTTCTGAAGACTCTGGGCAGGAGCTGGCTGTGAGTCGAACTCCCAGGACTGGGTCATCGTGGTCTTCGCACGCAGCATGCAAACTTAAAGGCTGATGGGCTCTGCGTGGCTCTCACAAACCTCTTCCTGCCAGCTTCTTTATATTCTTGAGCGTTTGTGCCGTTGTATTGTGAGGTCTCCTAAAGGCAAGCAGAAAACGTGCAAGTGTTTGCGCGCACAACTATTTTAAGATGAGGCCATGATGATCAATTCCAGATGACTGGAGAAAGTAAACTGGAAGCAAAGCGGGAGGATTGGGTTGGGTTTCCTCGGCTTCAAGTCTGAAACTTTCCACTGCAGTATAAAAAGCTCGAGGGCCTGTGGAGTTTAGAGTGTGGGCAGCAGAGAGAAGGGGTGGCCGGGGAGGTGCGGGTGCTGGAAGCAAAGGGAATGGCGGTTGCACAATGCAGCTGCGCTACCCTGCTGGGTTAGCAGTCCAGGCCTCTCTCTGCATCTCCATACTTCCTACAGCCACCTGCCTGAGGCCCCAAAACAGGCTACCTGTGCTTGTGTCAGGAGGCTGCAGGATGGCACTCGGGGAATTCCAGATAGGAACTTACTGGCATTGTTCAGTCACAGCCCTAGCCCTATGGTTTTAATGGCCAGGGTCCTTGACACAGCACCGTGGTCTCTCATGTGTATGGTTTTCTGTGCTGTAGTGGGACAGCATGCAACCCCCAGAAGAGATTTCTCTCCGAGTTTGGGCCCTGTGGTTGTGCCAGTTGCAACAGCAGAGGCACGTTGAGGATTCTAGCACCCTTTTACCTGCTGGCTGACAGAAGCCCTTCTGGGTCTCAAGCTTCTTCCCCAGCTGTATCTCCTTGGGTTCTCTTCTGTCATCATGGCTGTCTTCCCTTTCGGCTGACGTCAGACTCTGCTGCCTCCTGTAATTTTCCTAATTGCTTTCTCTTCTGCCTTAACAATGGAAAAGAAAACTTTGAGACCTCGTATTTTACCAGGTGGTCAGGCTGGAAAAGAAAAGAGGCCCCAGAGCATCCTGAAGGAGGAGATGCTTTCCTTACAGGACTGCCTATGGCTCCAACTGCAGTCTGGAATCACCGATAGAGAACACTGGGTTGGGATTGGGGGAATGAGCGTGTTTTTGAAAATAGGTATTTTTATATGTATGGTGTTCTGCCTGTATGTACATCTGTGTACTCCATTTGTGCCTGGGGCCTGTGGAGTTCCAGGCGGTTGTGAGGCACTGTGTGGGTGCTGGGAACTGAATGCGGGTTCTCCTCACAGCAGCTAGTCCTCTGAGGCGCTGAGCCCTCCCTGTAGCCCTGGGAGAGAGCGTTCACCTTGGGCCGCCTCTGTGTTCACTCTCCTGCACCGTCTTGCACATTTCAACCTTGAAACCACAGAGGAATTTTGTCTCTATTTGAAGCGGTATGACTCAGGTCCTTCTGGCCAAGCTCTTGCTAGCACTGAGATGCGGGGCTATGGCAGCTCAGTTTCCTGTGGTCTCTTCTGCTTCCTTGGTGCTGGCTGCACCCAGAGAAGGAAGAGAAACTTTGGGTCAGCAGGAGAGAGGAGACCGTGAAAGACTCTTGGGGCTGGAGTGGAGATGGCTAGAAAGGCAGCTTCAGTTTGCAGAAGAATAAGAACAAGTTGAGGATGTGCTTCTCTAGCTTGCACTAGGCCCTGGGGTCTACCCCTAACACCTCATAAACCAGATGCACGCCACACCCTGTAACCAGCACTAGGGAGACGGAGGCAGGAGGATCAGAAGTTCAAGAAAACTCAGCATTCTCAGAATAATACTGGTTTCTGGAAGGGTTGTCCTGATTCGTAAGTGTGATTTGGCCATTAGGTCTGTTGGTATTCAGTGCTCTCATTCTGCCGCTGAAGGAGGCGTGGCTGATTGCAGGCACAGCAGTGCTGTGTCATCATTGGGATGCATTTGTTTTGTTGTTTTGGGCCAAGAGTAGCTAGATATAGAGGTCAGATGTTTGTGTGCACACACGTGCGTGTAAATGGTATGCATGGTGTTTGGAGAATAATCCTTGAACTTCATTCTGCTTCCTAATCTGCCAAAAAGAGGCTCCCCTCTTACTGGTTCTGAAGCACGGCCTTACTGTGTTCCCTCTCCTTTGATTGCTTGCCAAACTGGCTTACTCTCCTAGGTGATGGCGCAAAGCCCAGGCAGAGGATGACAGGTGTTGGGTCACTCCGCTGACCATGATGCACACAGCCTCTGTCACTTTCTTTAATCTTTCTTTTCACCACCTCTTCTGGGGCTGTAGGGAAAATAAGCCTCCTAAGTGAGAAAGTCCCCAGGGGCTGACAGTGGCTGGAGACTCCCTGCCTGCTGAAGAACCAGTTCTCAGATAAGGCCTACTGTTTGTACTTGTACGGGTACCTGTGTGGGGGTGGCAGTGGATTGGATTTGCTGCTGAACCTGGACTGGTGTGTTAACGTCTTACATGAAGGCTTTACAGATGAACTATTTCAAGGTGTGAATCTAAGTGTGTAATAACAGACCTGGCAACCAATCACCTCATTTGTCTCTTAAAAAGTTACGTATTACAGCTCCACCAGGTGGCCGCTAGCAGCATGGATGAGAGTTGGAGGGCGAAGCTGCTCTGAGAAGTTGTTTGCACATGTGTGGAGTTGAGGACATCCGCATGAGGTATAATGAAAGGCAAAGAAGGGAGAGTGTTTTGGGCCATGCAAACAAAGCAGACCCTCAGAACTCTGGTGCACCTTTGGCATAGATACTCAGATGCCATGAGCAGTTTGTAAATGGCTTCGCAGAATGGTCCCCTTGTTTTGCTGTTCCTGTTTGGTCCCGGGCGGGGGGGAGGGGCAGGGGGGAGGGACAGTGAATCTTTAGGTGTAAGGGTGTGCTGTCTTGTGGTCATACTCCAGAGTGGCATAGATTTGTGCCCAGGTGGCAAGTGTCAGCATTTTGAGGAAGCAGGAAACATAATCTGGCTTCAGCTTCAGTTTCTGCTTCCACACATAGTCTCTTTTTCCACACTGACATTGATGATAGGAGCTGGAATCACACAGTTTTCATCTTCTTCCCCTCTTCTGCCTTGGCACAGATGTGATAACAAAGTCCTTACCCACTTTTCTGGGCAGTCTGACTAGATGTGACGTGCTAGAAACAGTCAGCGCTGCTAAGTAGAGTGGGCTGTTCTTGTTTGAGGCAGTTCGAAGAATAAAGCAGAACCCAGGCAGCTACCAAAACATCAGAAAGTAACATCCTGGCTTCTTGATTCTTTTCCCATCCGAGTTTAGCAAAAACAGAAAGAAATAGTCTCCCATTTGTTTTTATTTGCTTACCTTAAAAAAACCTTATTAAGATACAGTCTGTGCAGCATAGTTTACCCATCTAAATGTATACCAGCTGCTGTTTCTTCATATGTGCAGCCCCATAGTCGGTCCAGATGGTCATGGTCACAGTAGCATGTATTTGCAATGTAATTGATTGTGTTTTTTCATTGAAAAAGTGTAGGCTCAGGTAGATGCCAGCTCTTAAGTATGGTACTTAGAAGATAGCGGCAAGTGGTGGGACTTAGTCCCCTTGATTCTCCTCTGCCTCTTCACAGTGCTGCCTTCTGTACTTCTCCTTTAAAAGCTAGCCAGTTCATTGTTTTTAATTAGCCAAGAATGAGGACCGATTTCATGTCGGCTCCTCCTACCCTTTCAAAGTCTGTTTCTGTGTTTGCACTGTCGCCTGCCTCCCTGTATGCTATTGACATAATGGGTTCTGTTGGCTGGGTGATAGGAAGCTTGAGAAACATGGCTGCTCTCAGCTTAGAGTGTCAACTTGGACTGTGAGGGAGACTTGGATCTAGGAGTTGTTTGCTTGTGTTCTCTATGAGACATTGTTGTGAAATGAAGTCTTTAATAGTTCACTGTCCTTGCTGCATGCCCACCTGAGCTGTCATAGTGCACTGTAAGGGACATTGTAGCTGGTTGTTATGGGATTAACACTACGTAAAGGATTATAACGGAAAACAGAAGTGAAGCAGAATTGCCAGTTTCTTAAAGAGGTAAAGGACCCGTTTTTATGGGTACAGATTTTTCCTTTAAGAGTAATGACTCTGATTTGGGCGAAAATGTCAAGAAGGGCTGGAGAGATGCCTCGGTGTGTAGAGCACTTGCTGAGCAAGCACAAGGAGTGTTGAGCGTGAGGAACCATGCCAGGCGTGGTTGCGAGTGCCCCTGGAACCCCTGGAGAATCCCAGGCCTCCTGGCTCAAGGTTTGATGAAAGACCCTGTCTCGAGGGAAGAAGGTAGAGAGCCATAGGACAAAGCACCTGATGTCCTCCTCTGGCCTCTGTGCGTGTGCACAGGCTTGCACAGATGCACACACTTGTGCACATGTACCCCTCTCGTTGTCCACCTCTGAATGAAGTGAAGGTGGTAGGGATGGTGTGGGAGCTTGGGCGAGAACAATTCCAGTCGCCTCTTCTGTTTCTAAATGCTGTATGGTGCTGGGACCCAGAGTGTTCCCACGGCTGCATGACCACAGCTCTGGGTTCGCCCACTGATTCATCTGCAGTGAAGGCTTCCTACCTGCATGGCACATAAATTTTTGAGAGCTTTTTTTAAAAAAAAAAATAATGGGAAGCATTTAATTTGTTTTGATACGATTTTAAATTTGCCAGAGGTGTCTCTGAAATAAGGATTTGGGTGGTGTTCAAAGACTGAACAAGAATGGATATAAATAGAATTGGGGCCATTTATCAGTATCTATTATTTTGTTTCATTAACTGAATTAATGTCTAAGCATTTAGCCCAAGGAATATATGCAGCTCTATTTTATTAATGGCTTAGCCTTAATCCGCTCATCCTCTTAGCACGCAGTAAGTGTAAAGTAGTTAGGAATTCTTGTAGTCATCTACTTCCCATGGAGGACTAACGTAATAAAATGAACATACCCTCATTCTTTCTCTTCTCTTGGCTCTTTTCTGGATATTTATCAAAGTGCTCACCATCCTGCCCGCTGTTGTTTAATCTAGAGCTAATAAATTTTGTCTTCTGATAAGGAATATAGCCCAGTGGTACAGCACTTAACAAGTATTGAGAAGTCCTGGGTTTAATCCCCAAGATTGCAAAAGAAAAAAAAAAGCTGATTAGTTAAATAACGTCGCCATTGTTTTTTTAATGATTAGAGAAGAACAATCTCCTAATAAATTCAGGGCTCTTTGGACTCCTTGTATAAAGGGAAGCAGCTGAGGCTCCAGGTTAATCTGGTCATCTCACTGAACAAACTGACCAGTGTGCATTGGTTTGGTGCCTTCCCTGGTGATACTGTGCTGTTTGTTCAGATATCCTAGGAACAGAGGAGGCTGTTGTGGAAGCAGCTTCCAGCGAGGCCGTGAGGTTCTACCCCTGGACCATCGACAACAAGTACTATTCAGCAGAGGTCAATCTGTGTGTGGTGCCAAGCAAGTTCCTGGTCACTGCCGAGATCGCTGAGTCAGTCCAGGCGTTCGTGGTTTACTTTGACAGCACACAGGTAAGCTCTTGTTTCCAGTGGGGCCTTCACCAGCCAGACTTTGTCCTGTGCTTTCTTTCTCTCCTCTACGTTCTCTGAGTTCCTTGATGTGTCTTTTAATTTTTGCTTGTGTCTGCCCCTGTAGAAATCGGGTCTTGACAGTGTCTCCTCATGGCTTCCCCTGACAGAGGCATGGTTACCCGAGGTGATGATCCTGGTCTGTGATAGAGTCTGTGAAGACGGTAAGGGTCTCCGACACGTGCCCTTTAGTGAAGACAGGGTACTCCGTGTCCTCAGCTCATCTTGTTATGCTGTGAAAATCCTACAAGATTTATGTTGTTTTCAGTATCCTTTGAGGCTGAGATCATTGTGTCTATGTAGCTTAATTCTAGATGCCTGTAGAATGACATTGACATCCGGGGGAAACACTGAGGCCAAAGGAGAGTGTTGAAGGTTCTTGGTGTTTTATGATGGCTTTACTTAGATGCTTTTACATGTTGTTTTAGGAGTAAACCGGCAGAAGGCTCAAGAGTGGTGCATCAAACATGGCTTTGAGCTGGTAGAGCTCAGCCCTGAGGAGCTGCCTGAGGAGGATGGTGAGTGGTGGTGTCTACAGGAAGCTGGCTTTGGGTTGAAGTCTAAGGGATTGTTCCAGCCTAGGGTAGGGGGATCACAACAAGAGCCCAGAAATGCTAATGTCGCCAGCTGTTTAAAAGACTTTGAGCAAAACCAATAGTGCCCCACCAGCACTGCCATAGATTTCCTGATTTCACCCTCGCTTTAGAACTTTTGAAAATCCATGTGTGTACTTAAACAGATAAAAGTAAGAGATCACTGTTGAAAACCATTGCCATTCCCCTGTCCTTAATCCACTGCCAGCCAAGGATAGTGAGACCTGTGTTTGTGGAGTTTATGTTCCTTCTTTTTCTTTTGAATTCATAGTAAGCTAAGGCAGAATTCCCAGAAACCTCAGGAGGCATGCCAGACCTATTGATACCCAAGCCAAAAATAAACCAGGGCCTCCTGCTCCCCTCCCCCAGGGCAGCTGTGCATTGCCTTCTGCTGCTTCTGCAACCGTCTGGGCCTTCAGTTTCTTTTCTTTCTTTCTTTTTTTTGGTAAGATTTATTTTTTATTTTATGTGTTTAAATGTTAGTCTACATGTATGTCTGTGTACCACATGCATGCCTGGTGCCTTAGGCTGGAAGAAGGCATCAGATCCCCTGAAACTGGAGTTACAGATGGTTGTGAGCTGCCGTGTAGATGCTAGGAAATGAATTCCAGTACTCTGGAAGAGCAGCCAGTGTTCTTAATTGCTGACCCACCTTTCCATTAAAAAAGAAAGGAAAGGAAGGAGAGAGAAAATTGTTACTTTTACAGTTTTATTTATGTTTATGTGTCAGTGTGTTTCCAAGGTCACAAGAGAGCAATCATCCCTTGGAACTGCACTTCCAGACAGTTGTTAGACACCTGAAGTGAGTGCTGGAAACTGAACCTGGGCCCCGGGCCAGAGTAGCCAGTGCTCTTAGCCCCTGAGCTCTCTCTCCAGTCTTCATCTTCTCTCTTTCCAAGTACACCTGTATGAACTCGACCCAGCTGGGGCAGACTTTGGCCTACAAGAATCTACGTTCACAAGTAATTGAGTTTCCTAAATGAAATGTCCCCAGACCAAGAAGGAATGTGGTGTTCCCTAGATGGGGATATTCCTGTGTATGGTTCGGGGAGCACTTGGCACCCTGACTTTAATGTATCAGACTCTTCATGGGAAAGAAGTCGAAAAGGTACTGGACTTGAAGATACCTGGTGGAAGGAGCCTGTGGAAAGATACAGGCTGTCCCAGGAGACATTCCAGGCAAGGAAACCGTGTGGATGGAAGTCCTAGGTAGGACAGGGTGAGGATGAACTAGGGAAGCAGGTCTTCATTCCTACACTCCATAAAGAATACCAAAGGTTGGCAAGTGAAATAGTCCCTTCCATACTTTCTAAGTTCCCTAAAACTTGTGCCCAACTCGGTGTACATGAACATGTATAATTTCTTACTTCTGGTCTTCTTTTCTTCATATTGTCCTTGGAGTCAGCTTTGACTATTGTAATCTTGGAATTTGCTCCTTTCTACCAGGGAATTGCTCTGCAGACAGTACCCATGTTTGGTGTGTGTGTGTGTGTGTGTGTGTGCGCGTGTGTGCACAGCACACCTATGGAGGTTGGACATTAACTTCTTGGGAGCAGGTTCTTTTCCCACAGTGAACTCAGGGTGGGGATTGCGGTCATCAGGCTCACAGCAAGCCCCGACATCTGCAGCGCCACCTCACCAACTCTTAATTCAGTATAGTCTTAAAACAGATTTTTCTGAGACGTGTCATCTTAGAGCAAGGTAATAAAAACTGCCTTGAATTTTTAAATACAAACTGCTTCAAAGCCACATTTCTTCATCCTTCATTCGTGGGTACTTTGCGCACACCCATTGTTTTATCACGTCTTCTCACTGTTGCTAGCTCTCCGTTTAATTGTGTTTTGGGTTCCTAGGTTTAATGTATGAGTAATTCTTTCAAGAACTGCATCCTCTGTAGTTAAGATGAACATGGCATTTTGTCCTCATCCAGATAGTAATGGGATACACTTACCTTCATTGAGTATTTCCAGTATTATCCTCAGTTAGTGCTGCCAGGTCGGTAGATGCAATTCTTCAGATGATTCATTGGCCATGAAATACTGTCGGCTGTCACTCAGGCACTGTCAGGCAGCAGGATGATGAACTCAGGAAGGCATGGTTCCTGCCTGCCTGAGCTTCCAGTATAAAGGGGGAATACACCAGTGAGTCCCCAGTACCACCATCGTGCCTCCAAGAGAGGTCATCAGAGTGCTGCTGTCCCCGCTGCTCTCAGAGGCTAGTGTAAGAGCGCTGCCCTTGACCAGGTAGTAAGTGGTCAGTAATTGACAGAGCCTGGGGTCAAGTTCAGAGCTTCTGATGTCAAACTCTCTTCTTCCTATTTAATCCAGACCAGGCTAGACCACTAGACAGGAGCTCTGTGAACTCTGCTCGCTCTGACCCACCACAGGAAAATTGTTTCTTTCATCACTTTCCGCCTGAAGTCTGAAGCACCTGTGCTTACTGGACACAGTGATGCCTGGACTGTAGTGAGAAGCTGCATTCCTGGCTGCTGCTGTTAGGGAGGCCACACTGTAGAAGCTGCATTCTTGGCTGCTGGAGTGTAAGGCCGCACTGTAGAAGCTGCATTCCTGGCTGCTGGAGAGTAAGGCCACACTGTAGAAGCTGCATTCCTGGCTGCTGGAGAGTAAGGCCGCACCGTTTTAAGTAGACCACCAATCCTAGAGACAGGGTGGTGCGAACTCTCAAGCAGTTGCTGCTTGTCCTTTTGGTCATGTTGTGGTACTGGACTAGGAGCCTGAACTTTGCTTCAAACCTCAGGCAAACATTCTGCTTGAGAATCTCCCAGCCTTCTTTTTACTTTCTCTTTTGATACAAAGTTCCACTGAGTTGCCAAGTTGAGCTTCAGCTTCTGTTGTCCAGGCTAGCCTCCAATATGAGAACAGCCTTCAAGTAGCTAGAATTAACAGGCTTCCTGAGGCTGCTACCAGTCCCAGCTGAACTTTGACTCCTACCGGCTTTCTCTGATGAAGAGCTAATAGGTAACAGGTGATAACAGTCTGCGGCAGAAGACAGCATCATCTTACACAGAGAGTTGCTTTGTGGCACACAGAGAGGTCTTCCTCCCAGGGCTCAAACTCAAGTCACTAGGCTTGTTCACACACAAGTGCTTTTCCCCATGAGCCATCTTACTAGCCCCTGGAAATTCATCCTGTATAGCTAGCCAAGATGAGAGTTTGTTTCATTTTTTGAAGATTTACTGTTTTAAAGTGTGTACAGGAAGGTGCATCCCTGGGGCTGGAGTTACAGGCAGTTGTGAGCCTGCTACCATTGCAGTTCTCTGGGGCTGGACTCCAGGGATAGTGAGCCACCAATCATGGACTCTAGAAATTAAACTTCTATAGGGGCAGCAAGTACTCTTACCACCGAACCGTCTCTCCAACCCCAAGATTAGTGTCTTTAATGCTACACTGTGGTTGTTTAATAAGGGCTTGCGTTTTCTGGAGATTGTGAGTGGATTCTCTGGGTGAAGAGATGGAGACAGCTTGATCACACAGTGCTCTTCTGTTGTGACTGTTCGTATCAGGAGCTCGGAGCTCTGTATTGCTTTATTCATTTCTTTCTGTACACAGCACATTAGCAAGCAACAGCCAAGTAAACAAGATGACTAAACCCGGTTATTTAAAAGTATGCCTTTGGGACTTATAGGCCTGTATTTGAATGTGTGGTTTATCTGGATATATAGAGACCTGTGTGCTTCTCTCCCTGGCAGATGACTTCCCTGAATCCACAGGTGTAAAGCGGATTGTACAAGCGTTGAATGCCAATGTCTGGTCCAATGTTGTGATGAAGAATGGTGAGTAACTGGATGTTGTCGTTTTTACTAAGTAACAAGTTTTAAATTATCTGAATCTATGTGAAACTGTTAGGATTCTGTGAAATTTTTGTTCTCATTTTCAAGTTTTCAGTTGAAGGAAGAGCCAGAAGTAACAAGCTGGGACTGTGTAGTGTGCTGAATAGGTGCTTCAGCAAGCATGTAAATGTTACAGTATGCCTCCCATTGTCCTGGCTTTAAGAACAACCTAAGTTTTTAAGGTGCGATCTTTACCATTGAGGTGCTTCCCATCTACTGTGCGATCCTTGTAGTGCTCTCCGTCCTGCCCTGTCTGGGCATTTTATGGTAATGGAGTTTGTGTGTACTTTTCACGTGCTGGGTGTGCAGGCAAGGGGTGCGATGAACACAGACTCAGAGACATGACTGCTGCATTAGTCCTGATGTAGAGAGAACTTCCAGAAGAGCATGGGTTCCCGTACCATTCTTCATGGGATGGGAAAGATTGAAAGGGGAGAATGCTCAGCTGGAGGACACATGGCTCCAAGAACAAGGATTTTATGTCATAAAGACCCTGGGAGAGTCCCACTTAGCAGTGGACGCTCCCGTGGATGTTGGAACATGAGGCAAGGAGATGTGGGCTTTCTTCTTCTTTTTTAATTCTTTTTTGTTTGTTTGTATTTATTTATCTATTTATTTATTTGTGGGCTTTCTTCTGTAACAAGTGTGAGACCCTGGAGGTGGGGTCTCTGCAGGGCTGACATTAGTGATGTGTTGGAGGTGGGGTCTCTGCAGGGCTGACATTAGTGATGTGTTGGAGGTGGGGTCTCTGCAGGGCTGACATTAGTGATGTGTTGGAGGTAGAAGCAGAGTCTGAGGTTAGGGAAACCTGAGCTGATACAGTCTCCTGGGAGTGAGTGTCGGCCCTGAGTGTTGTGATGGCGGCTGTGGGGGTGGAAGCCTGGGTATGGCATGCAGTCTGTAGCTGGTTGGAACCTGCTCTTGGAGCCTGCATTAGCTTTCTCAGCCTTTGGGAACAAGCTCACAGACTATGGCTTAGGACAGTGGGAATTTACTGCCTCACAGTTATAGAAATAGCTCACAAGTCCTACCTTGAGGTGCCAAGGCCACCTCCCTCCAAAGGTGCTGGAGGAGTGCCCCAGGCCTTGATCTTGGCTTCTGTGAGTTCTTCAGTGTGACACTCTACGTCTAATCTTCCCATGGTTTCTCCCTGTGTATATGACTTTGTACATATCTCTTCTAAGGCCAGCAGTGATACTAAATTAGGGCCCGCCCTATGGTCATGTGACCCATTTTAACTTCCCTGTTTCCAAATAGAAGTGCATTTTGCTGTATTAGATGTTAGGACTTAACTTTGAGGTTTGGGGAGCTGCAATTCAAGTCTAGAGTGTAGTGCCTTAAAACATGTGCAGGGTTGGGTGAAACTCCACAGAGGGAGTGAGAAAAGCAACATTTACAGCAGTTGTAGCCTGTCTTCCCTGAGGTGAAGGGCGAGTGGGTGGCCAGCTTGGTGGGTGCAGGGTGCTTCATCCCAGCAGTTAGTTGACACTGAGGATTAAGTATGGTTGGCACCCTGACGTCTGATCTACCCTTTGTGCTTGGCAAAGCCCCTTCTTGATGATAAGGCAGTTTCCTCTCTCTTGTCTTTTCCTGTCTCCTTCATCCTCCCCACTTGCATGTTAGGAGGGCTCTGGCCTGTCTGATGGGGCCTTTCCTTCTGTTCACACATCCATTGCTCCGTCACTTCTCTGTTGAGCATTTTTTAGTAAGCTACTGCTTTAGACTGTGTACGGTATAAAACTAACTTTTAGATATGGTCCATAAACTAGATCAATTTAGAATAAGTTCTCTTCTGTACTGCCTGTTAGAAATTTCTTGAAATAGCTAGAAATTTAGTGAAGCTTTTTTGGCTTAAATCATTCTTTGAAAACTCTGACCCCCCATTTCATACATTAAAGAAATGTTGGCTTATAATTCACATTTATAGCTGTGCAGCCACACTGTATCTATGGCCTCCGTGTCCTTGGAGTTAACAAACCACAGATTGGAAATGGTTAGGAGGAACATGGCTATCTGAATACACACACACACACACACACACACACACACATTCTTTTTCTTGTCACTGTTCCCTAAACAGCAGTGTAAGAGGGAACCCCCTAGGAGTTATATGGTGTTCGCGGCCGCAGGCAATGAAGAGAAGGGAAGGAGCATGGAGGGATGTCGAGCTCATGCCAGTTCTGTAACACTCTATAGCAGGCACTGGTTCTGGTATTTGGGAGAGTCTGAATATGTAATCCTCAAGATGCGCTGAACAATTTTGCTTCTGTCCTGGTTGTTTTTTGTCAGTTTGACCCAAGCCAGGGTCATCTAAGAGGGTATTCCCATGTTCTCTGTGAGAACATTTGGCCTGTGAGCAAGCCTACAGGGCATTTTTTGTTTTGTTTGGTGGTTGATGTGGGAGGGCCCAGCTAATTGTGGGTGGGGCCACCC
This sequence comes from Microtus pennsylvanicus, assembly GCF_037038515.1. Lineage (NCBI taxonomy): Eukaryota > Metazoa > Chordata > Mammalia > Rodentia > Cricetidae > Microtus > Microtus pennsylvanicus. The sequence continues at coordinate 57,035,361 of NC_134581.1, read as the reverse complement.
CTGGGCAGGTGGGCCTGGGTTCTATAAGAAAGTAGGCTGAGCAAGCCATGGAGAACAAAAAGTAAACAGTGTTCCTCCACGGTCTCTGCATCCGTTCCTGTCTTGAGTTTCTGCTCCGACTTCCCTCAGCTACAACTGTAAGCTGAACTAAACCCCTTCCTCTCCAGTAGATTTGGGGTTAGCATTTATCACAGCAGTGGAGAGCAGCTAGGACAGTTTCTTTGTGTGGAAACATTTCCACTGCCAGTCTGTGTGCACATTGCAACAGTATTCTTAGGTGTGAAGAAGCAAGGAGGCTCATTGTAGGCTTGCATGGCTCTTTGCCCTGAAGTGTCTGCCTGCCTGCCTCCCTCCCTCCCTTCCTTTTTCCTCTACGATCCTAGGACACTGATGTGCTTTTAGCTAAAACCCCAGATTTTGGCATTAGCTTGTTTTCACATTAAGAGGACGCAGGTCTGTGTTCTGAAGGAAATAAACTCTCTCCTCCTAGGAGAAGCATACAGTGTGGAAGTCCAGGGCTGAGGAAGTAGAGAACATTCTCGCAGAGCCTCCAAACTGTCCCAAAAGAGACAGCTCTGTGTAACCGTATGGTGGGCCATAGTATCCTTCCAGGGCAACCTGCCTTCTCTGCCCATGAGAACCTTCAGCCTTTCTGATGTGAATGGCAGCAAGCTTCATCTTCCTCAGCAGCCACTGCCTGTGTATATATGCAGGTGTGTGTATGTGTGCAGGATGGGGTATCCATGTGTGGAGACCAGGGGTCAACCTTGGATATTGTTCCTCAGGAGCCATTCGCCTTGTATTTTGAGACAAAATCTCTCACTGGGACCAGGGCCTCTACTGCCTTAGCCTGTGAGACCGAGACCGACCAGCCTCTAGATCAGCGCGAGGATTACAGACACGTGCCTCCGCCCTCCTGGGTGGAGGGACATGCTCCAGGCCTCCCGTTTCCACTGTAGGTACCTCACTGGCTAAGCTATCTACCCAGTCACACAGAAGGCTCTATGAAAGTCTAAAGTTAGGCATAGGAGAAGGGCCCATCCATGGTCCATCGTGGGTGGGAGAGGGTTTATGAAGCCCCACCTACCTTAGGAGCTATTGGCAGTTAATGGTTGCTGGGAAGGGAGTCATTTTCTTCTGTGATGTAACTGCTGTTAAAGTTGCCCAGTAAATAACCTCTCATGCTTGCAGCCCTAATTAAACCCTGTGAGTCACAAAAGAAGCCACAAAACAACAACAGAAAACCTCAATTCTACCATGAAAATAGGAGAGAGACCTGTCGGGAAGAAGATTGGCCCAGGAGAGTGGGAAGGGGTGAGGAAGGGTAATGAAGAAGGGATGAAAATGACCAAAATACATTATATGCACATGTGAACATATCAAAAATGACAAGATTGAGAAAGTTGTGCTTAAGTTACCATATGCCCAAGTTGGTGCACTCTTAGGTATACTCAATAGAGCTGAAAAATGTGTCCATGCATAACATCATTATTAGTGCTCATAGCAGTGTTACCCATAACAGCCCAAAGGTGGAGCCAACTCCACCTTTACAATTGGTAAGGTCATACAGTGGACTATTACTCAGCTCTAAAGAGGTGTGTGCAGGCTACCCCAGGGCTAACTCACCACTCGGCCGCCATGCTCAGGGCTTTTATGTCATTGTGCTTTGATGAGATGTCCAGAGCGGTAAATCCATAGAGACAGAGTATGGGTTGTGGTTCCCACAGACTGAAGAACTTTTAGGAGATGGAATTTCCTTATCAGAACATGATAAAAGTGTTTTGAATTCAGTGATGATTCTTGTACAGTTTAAAGCACTGAATTCCATACTGTAAAGAGGGTGACTTTGATATCTGAAAGTTAGCTCTCAATAAAAAGGAAGCAATATCACTAATGTTCATATCCACGAGATAGATTATGCCGATTATCCTATTTAATTTCACAGTATCCAATGTGAGTTAGGCTCGGAGGTCAACAAGTGTCACATTCGTTACCAGGCTGTACTAAGACTGCCCTCCTAGACTTTGTGACTGGTTTGAGGGGAGGCTTGACTTCCAGGATCCCTTTATGCTTTAAACTCTGTGCACTTAACTCATTATGTTTATGAAGTATTACATTTTAAGGAAGTTTCCTTCATATTTCTTGTTCTCTTGACAGTTTTCTCAGGTGACAGTTTCCAGTCTTAAGTAAGGGTAGGAGGAGGTACATGCATTTGCAATGTCTTCAGAGTCCTGAAGAGGGTGCTGGATCCCCTCTTTGGAATTGGAGTTACAGGCATTTCCATGTGAGCTGCCTGACTTGAGTTCTGGGAACCAACTCAGGGTCCTCTGAAACAGGAGCAGGCGGTTTGCTTTTAACCCATGAGCCAGCTCACCAGCCTTGGGCTAGGTTTTTGATCTGTAGGATGAAGTTGGTCTTCATCCGTGGCTTCCAGTGTTTGCTGCACTTTGGGAGCTTTTGAAGCCTGTGCTTTCTGGGCTGCATCCAGATCATTTCTATCTACTAGGAAGGAGGGACGTGGTGGGGAGGCGGCAGCTGCGCTCTTCAGGGCCACGGGGACTCAGTTGTGTAGGCATGGTGAGACCTGCTGGCTCAGAACAGTCAGCTAGTTCGGACATGTAAGAGTGTGCTTAGTGGGGGAGGTGAATTGGACATTTTGGAAGCTGTGCTAGCCTCTGCTTTTGCAGCAAGGACCTGCATTCTCACATTCCTGAAACCTGACTTGCAGAGCAGCAGGAAGAAAGACAAGACAGGGCCAGTACCTGTTCACCTTAGGAAAGGTGACAGTAGTGAGTACTCCCCTCCATCCTCCTTCATACCTGGGTCTTGTGTGGTTAGTATAGCACGAGGGACACCTGTGCTCCTTGGCACCTGTTGTCTTTATAAGTGTGTTCTTCAGACTCCGCAGTTGGCTGGCTGAGTTGTCTTCTGTTGGCTGCCAGTCTCTCCTTGGCCTAGAGTTTGAAGTTCACTCGGGAATTACCTCTGAGCACATACTGTGTTTAGGCCCTGTGGTTGGTATACACTGCTGAGCAGTCAGTATCCGCGCTGGGAGGCTCCCTGGGGGAGCAGTAGTCATAGGCAACAGGAGATTGGTAAGTTATATAGGGTGCTAGAAGATGATAGGCAGTGGGAAGTAAACAGAGAAGGGGATTAAGGTTTGGGGTAGACTGCAGTATACACAGGACGGTCGGGTTAGGTCCGCAGTATACACAGGACGGTCAGGTTAGGTCCGCAGTATACACAGGACAGTCGGGTTAGGTCTGCAGTATACACAGGACGGTCAGGTTGGGTCCGCAGCATACACAGGACGGTCGGGTTAGGTCCGCAGTATACACAGGACGGTCAGGTTAGGTCTGCAGTATACACAGGACGGTCAGGTTAGGTCCGCAGTATACACAGGACGGTCAGGTTGGGTCCGCAGTATACACAGGACGGTCAGGTTGGGTCTGCAGTATACACAGGACGGTCAGGTTAGGTCTGCAGTATACACAGGACGGTCAGGTTAGGTCCGCAGTATACACAGGACGGTCAGGTTGGGTCCGCAGTATACACAGGACGGTCAGGTTGGGTCCGCAGTATACACAGGACGGTCAGGTTGGGTCCGCAGTATACACAGGACGGTCAGGTTGGGTCCGCAGTATACACAGGACGGTCAGGTTAGGTCCGCAGTATACACAGGACGGTCAGGTTAGGTCCGCAGTATACACAGGACGGTCAGGTTAGGTCTGCAGTATACACAGGACGGTCAGGTTCAGTCCCTTGGTGGGTAAAGACTTGAGTCTGAGGGGCATGCCAGGGCATGTAGGGCCAGAGCGTGCCTGGTGCGTGTGAGGAACAGCTAGGTGCTTCCTGTGCACAGAGGGGATGATGGGAGAAGGGATGGAGGTCCTAGGTACTGAGGCTCTGCAGGCCATCTAGGTAACTGTGGCATCTACTCAGGTAAAACAGGGGCTACTCCAAGGCTTGGAATAAAGAAATGGTATGACCCAACTAAACGATTCTCAACCTGGGGTTTATGGCCCCTTTGGCAAACCTCTCTTTCCCAAAATATTTACATTATGATTCATAACAGTAACATAATTACAGTTCTGAAGTAACAATGAAAATAATTTTATAGTTAGGGACTGAAAGAGGCTGCTATGTGATGGTGAAGGTCAGGAGAAAGCAGGAAAAGATACCACCTCTTCCAGGTGAGAGACGGGCGATTCTTGGCATCCTCAGTTGAGTGATTGTTAGTATCAGGCGCTGCACTCACCTCTGAAGGGGTTTTTGAGAACCGCGTAACTTAAGCTCTGTTACTGAGTAAGGGGTCAGATTGCCTCTCTCGACTACACTGGACAGAAAATTCCCAGGAGCCTCTGAGCTTGTCTGTCAAATGATGCAGGAAGAGCACAATGGCATCCTTGCCAGATGATCACTCACCCTTTTGTGGTGGAGTACTTTAACAGCCCAGAGCTGTGTGACACCACTCCACAAGCAATCAATTGCATAACAAAATCAAAGGCCTTAGCGGGTAGAGCATCTCTTTATGCTGGTCTGGCAAAGGCTCTATCTTTTACTCTATGCTATAATTCTGTACCAGTGGTAAAACATTTTTATCTGTCAATGATGTGTGCTCCCATGCCTTCACCCAGTACCAGCTTTCATTTGACCGCTCTCCTTCCTTGTCTTCCTATGAGGTGAAGAAAGTTTTTGTGGAAGTAAGGTGCTGGGTGTGCAGACCCGTGCCTGTAAGCCCAGCACTGAAGAGACTTGGGCAGGAGGTCCCTGAGTGTGAAGCCAGTCTGACTGTGTAATGAGACTCTGCCTCAGAACAGGGTGAATAATTAAGGAGATGGGAAGAGTGGGGGTTGTCTAACACACAAAACCAAACAAGAAGATCACATGTCATTTCTTCTACATCATACATTCTCATGTATTGCAAGGGGGAGGCCGCTTGTTCGTCCCAGCCACCCTGCTAGCTTACACCCGAAATAACCACACAGAAACTGTATTAATTTAAATACTACCGGGCCCATTCTCTCTAACTTCTTATTGGCTAACTCTTACATCTTGATTAAGCCCATTTCTATTAATCTATGTATCACCATGTGGCTGTGGCTTTCCGGCAAGATACTAACCAGCGTCCCTCTGAGGCAGCGGATCCATGGCTTCTCCTAACTCTGCTTTCTTCCTCCCAGCATTCAGTTCTGTTTTCTCTACCTACCTAAGCTCCACCCTATCAACTAGGCCAAGGCAGTTTCTTTATTCATTAACCAATGAAAGCAACACACAAACAGAAGGACCTCCTATACCACTCATACAAACACAGAAAAAAAAGAAACATCATTGATTCGTAAATTTCCTGTGTATATGTGCACGTGTGAGTAAGCATGTAGTTTAATAAAGCTAATATTGAGGTTAAGCACAAAGTTAAAAGAAAGATGCTTAAGAAGAAACCAAGATGCACCCAAGAACATGCATGGTTGTGGGTTTGTTAAAGAATTGTGATGCCCTCATAAGTTTGTTGTAGGGTTCTTTTGGTGCATGTGTATGTGTTCACAGATAGGGCCTTATGTACTTGTGTGAGCTTGTGAAGGCATCAGTATCTTATTTGTATCTCACTTTCTACTTTAGATTTTGAGGCAGGGCTCTCACCACTGAATTTGGAGCACACTATTTTGGCTGCTTTGATTAGCCAGCTCTCAGGGTATCCCCATCACTGCCTCCTACATGCTGAATTTACCAATGGGTCACCATGCCTACCTGACTTTTATGTGGTCCTTGGGTATTGAACTCGGGTCCTCACACTTTTTGGCAAGGACTTTATCCCATTGAGCCATCTCTTTTGTACTGGTCCTTGTGTTTTATAGAATGTAAGGGAAATTGCTTTCTCTGACACAATTGTGTGTGTGAATTAGCCAGAGCAGGGCATTGAAATCTCCGTGTATACATTTGGTATGGCTTCTTCCTTTTACAGGAAAGAGGCTTTGGGCAGGAGAGGTGACGTGTCCGTACTCACACAGTGAATTAGCTAAGATGGGACAGGACCACAGGTTCTCCTGAGCAGTAATGCCGTTTCCATCATGCTGTGATAGTTCAGTTGGTTATTATTAGTTCACTAGAGAGCTGAGCACAGAGAGATTAAGTGACTTTGGCTGCATGGAAACCATTGGCAGAGCCAGGTGTGTTGTTTGCCACAAGTTGTCTCAGCCTGGGTGCTCTGTTGCGAGTAAGATTTTAATGAGACTGACTGGAGGTAATGATTATATCTGAGGTTTGGGGTTTCTTTTGCTTATTGCTTTTAAATCCTATATAATCTGTATACCATGATGTTAGTCCTAACCCATTGTCCCTGAACTTAGTCCAAAGAAAGTACAGCAAAGCTTCCAGCTAGCTAATACAGCAAATGGTGATGAATTACCTTGAGTGGGAGACAGCATATTGTCATTATATTATTCACAGTCAAGGTGGATTAGCATACTTTTCAGTTTGAATTATGACTATGTATACACCGTAGGTATTCAGTTAATGTCTTTTAAAGCTTAATGGCATGTTTAAAAGCAAACATTAATTTAGATAGTTGCAGGCAAATCATTGTCGTCCTCCTTTGCTTAGCAGGGAGGTATGTCCTGAGAAGGACACCATCAGAGAAGTCATCATTGTACGATCTTGTGGGATGTGCTCACACAAACCCAGATGGAATAGGTCAGTCATGGGATGTGGCTTTAAGTGTAGCCTTAAGACTCAGTAAGAAGGTATAGAAGACTGTTATTCATAGTTTTGCAATAAACTTTTCTTTTTTAAGTAGGAATAACAGAAGTAAAAACCAGAGTATAAATGTATAAACCAGTGTTTGGTTAAAAGTGAGACCCCAGCCCTCTAACACCCCTATATCCAGAGTCTAGAACATAATATTGAGTTGGACTCCAATTCCCAGTCTGCCAATTGCTTGGACTCCAATTCCCAGCCCGCCAAGTGCTGACCCTTCTCCAAGGAGGTCAGGACCACTCCCACAGGGTATTTAGGCTTGCACAGGAAAAAGGAACATGTGGTTTTGTTTTTGCTTGGGCTCCTCTCCCTGCCATGCTTTCTCTGCCCACCCGAGTGCCACATTTATTAAACACATTTTAATTTGTTCTAATCTGGTTTGATTGGTGTTCTTTGCATTGGCGGAGTGGCTTTTCTTAAGATTAAACCAAACAACCAATATCATTTCCAGGAGTATATGCTGTGCATAATTGTGTGTGATGCTCTTTCACCGAGGGGTAGTGCAGTGGACCTGTTTACACCAGGGGTCACTGTGACTTTGTTGTAACATATGACTAAGACGTTAATAGGCAACAGTCTTCTCCTCCTCTCTCAGTCATTGTTCTATTGCTGGGAAGAGACGCCATGACCAAGGCAACTCTTAGGAAAGAAAGCATTTAATTAGGGTCTTACTTACAGTTTCAGAGGTTTGGTCCATTGTCAGCGTAGCAGAAGCATGGCAGCATGCATGTGTGGTGCTGGAGACGTACCTGAGATTACATTCTGCTTCTCAGGCAGAGAGGACACTGGGCTGGCATGGGCTTTTGAAACCTCAAGGTCTACTCCCAGTGACATACTTCCTCTATGTATTGCAAGCTCCAGTTGATCCAAATGTCATGCAGTATATGACTATACTAGAAAGATGTGCAGATCTTCCTGGTAGACATGATTTACATACTGACTTCAATGCGGTTTCTGCTGTTGGCTCTGTCAGTGTCCTGTTTCATCAAATATAACATTCCCAGTGAGCTCACTACTGCTCCTAAAAGGATAAGCTTTGATGCTTGGGGGACAAAAACAAATTCCCACTCTTTCATGTGTAAGATACAACTCTATGTGGCTCTCAACCAGAGGCAGCGTATCTGTTACATTGAATTGCACTTGGGAGAAAACAGTGCCTAAAACACTGCTGATGGCAAGGAGCTACCATGAAGATGGCTGGAAGCACTAAGCACAAGGTCTGCCCAAGGGGAAATCCCCAGACTTCCAGGGAAGCCATAGTTTGCATTCAGCATTAAAGACCTAACCACAAATGGTCCAAGAGATGAAGTGGGCGAGACCCACACTCGCCATTGAAGGCAGCTCTGGGGCTAATCGAGCCTCATCGGCTTGCTTACCCTTTCATTGCTGTCACACCTTACACTTCCTCAGTCTGAGCTTAGGCTGCCACTCAAGGAAAGGATGTAGATACAAATCTCAGCTCCTTGCTATGTCCCCCACGCTCCCGCCAGAGCCTGCTCTACGGCTTGAAAACCAGCCAGTTGGGTTTGACATTTATAGCTTGGTAATGCCCCTTTATTTTCACTATCACGAAAGTAGAAACTCTGGGTCACTGCCTCATGACAAATATGACAGATGTTTTAAGTCCCCACCCCCTCTCCTTGAGTTTCCTAATAGAGTGTCTTTCAGTTTGGTTCACTGGAAAGCCATGTAGCAAAGCTCTCTGCTTGAGGCAGTGCCTTGAACTTGGGTGGTACCTAAAAGAGTTAGATAGAAGTCTGGTACATTGTGCTCTTGGTTGACTTTATTGAGACTAACACTCATGGAGGAGAATAGTAGTATACACAGAGTCTTTGATAGGTATCAATTTTATGTTACACAGTGTTCCTGTCCCTGGTTTAATAAGCTGGACACTGGCAAGTTCTAAGGAGGGTTTTTTCTGCACTGATGACTTCTGGGTATTATATCAAGTGGCATCATGATAGGTGAAGAGGGGGACAGGAACCAGAAAAGTTCTGTTAAATTAAACAAATGCTTGAGAGTTGTGACTCCGCCCCAGTGGGCAGAATGCAGCTGGACTTGAGTAGTGGGCAACTATTGCATGCAGCAATTCTCCCTTACCATTATAAATAAGGTGAATTGGTTATCTATTAAAGTATCACCTAAATGGTCATCTATTGCCCCCTCGTGTCCTGGGTAAATGATTCCATGGTGGAAGTTCCAGATTCCAGGTCAGGCTGACCTTTGTAATTGATGAATAGAACCAAAAAAAGAAATGAGTGCCCACAACACAAGGCCCCAGTTCTCACTTCTGCCTGAAGCTGTTCACTTGAGAAAGTGGATAGTTCATGCCTTTCATTTTTTAAAAGATTATCTGTCATCATTATTATTACTTCCAATATTAGCAACAGCTGCATAGCTCAGGATAGCCTTGAACTTGATGCTCTTGCCTCAGCCTCCCAAGTGCTGAAATTACGGGCATGCATCACCACATCCAACTCTATATACATTTTTTTTTTTGGTTTTTCGAGACAGGGTTTCTCTGTGGCTTTGGAGCCTGTCCTGGAACTAGCTCTGTAGACCAGGCTGGTCTCGAACTCACAGAGATCTGCCTGCCTCTGCCTCCTGAGTGCTGGGATTAAAGGCGTGCGCCACCATCGCCCGGCCTCTATATACATTTTTAAGAAGTGGAAAATGATATTAATTTAAAAACTTGAACCTAATATCACAGAAAAATTAATCATCAAATTAGTGAGAGGAAGAATGGCCAATGAAGAGAGTTCTATACCTGTATAACCTTGGGAAACCAGCTTTATGTTCCTGCCAGTGTCCGGTCAGGGGCAACATCTGCTGAAATGGATTTCATTAAATCTCATGAAGTTGAACTGGGCTCTAATTTTTAAACTTAACCTTGAGAAACACAAGATATGACCTGAGCACTCAGAGTGTCTCCTATCTATGAACGTCATGGTCAAAAAAGAAAACAATGAGTAAGATAACCCACCGTCCCATATATGTAGGAAGGATTGTGTTGTAAACGGAGGAGCGGAGGAAATGGTGAGCCTTCCAGGTATGGCCTTCAGAAGTGTCCACACACAAAGCAATGGTAGGAGCTCGCCTCCACAGGTCTCCTTGAAGGCACTCTTCTTGACTACTTTGCGCGTCCACTGCAGCTCTTTCCAAAATTGGTCACGAGCCATATAAGAAAGCCATCTCTTCATGGTCTTCCTTGCTGTTTCCCATATTTGGGTCTGAATGGCTGCTCCTGATTGCAGCTCCCCTTTGAGGATTGTCGGGTGTGTGCTCCAGGCTTCAGAGACAGGACTCCGCAGGGCCTGTGCTGTGACGAATGTTGAGCTCTCCGTCATGACTTTGGGACTGTGTGCAGGAGTGGGAGGACATTTGGCACAGCGCTCACTAGTGTCTGCTGCTGTCGTTGCTTTCCTGATACATAGCTCTCTACAGTGCACATACTGTTCATGAGGAGGAGAGCAAGAAAAACGTCTTCTCACTTTCCCTCTGTGTCACCGGCTGAGCAGAGGAGCATGTTCCTGGATCTAGCACAAGTGCTGTGCTGAGTCTAAGTGAGCCTAAGTAAGCATTGCTGTAATAGCATATTCACGACTTCAAGCAGTGGGCGAGTTAGAGAGAATAAATAAGGGTTTGGTTTTGTGGTGTTTTTCTATTTGTTTGTTTGCTCATTTTAATGTGCATGGTTGTTTTGCCTACATGCATGTCTATGTGCCATGTGGGTACAGAGCCCACAGAGGCCAGAAGATGGCAAAGATCCCCTGGGACTAGAGTTACAGATGACTGCGAATTACCATTAGGTGCTGAGAATTAAATCCCAGTCCTCTGGACCAGCAGCCAGTGCTCTTAACCACTGAACCATCTCCCCCACAATGTTTTTTGGTTTTTGTTTGTTTGTTTGTTTGTTTTGTTTTGTTTTTGGTATCTGACCAGAAAGACTTGGAATATTCTATAATAACATAGGGTCCTTTTCCTGGTTACTGGTGACATCATTTGTGACTTTCTTTTTTTTTATTTTCCGTTTATTTATTTATTAAAGATTTCTGTCTCTTCCCTGCCACCGCCTCCCATTTCCCCCCCCCCCAATCAAGTTCCCCTCCCTTGTCAGCCCATAGAGCTATTAGGGTTCCCTGCCCTGTGGGAAGCCCAAGGACCACCCACAAACTGCCTAGTAAGGTGAGCATCCAAACTGCCTAGGCTCCCACAAAGCCAGTACGTGCAGTAAGATCGAAAACCCATTGCCATTGTTCTTGAGTTCTCAGTAGTCCTCATTGTCCGTTATGTTCAGCGAGTCCGGTTTTATCCCAGGTTTTTTCAGACCCAGGCCAGCTGGCCTTGGTGAGTTCCCGATAGAACATCCCCATTGTCTCAGTGTGTGGGTGCACCCCTTGCGGTCCTGAGTTCCATGCTCGTGCTCTCTCTCCTTCTGCTCCTGATTTGGACCTTGAGATTTCTGTCCGGTGCTCCAAATTGGGTCTCTGTCTCCTTTCATCGCCTGATGAAGGTTAATATTCAGGAGGATGCCTATATGTTTTTCTTTGGGTTCTCCTTATTTAGCTTCTCTAGGATCACTAATTATAGGCTCAATGTCATTTGTTTATGGCTAGAAACCAATTATGAGTGAGTACATCCCATGTTCCTCTTTTTGGGTCTGGCTTACCTCACTCAGGATAGTGTTTTCTATTTCCATCCATTTGCATGCAACATTTGTGACTTTCCTAAAGGTTGTGTAGCTCAGGTGGTCCGTCATGGTTTAAGATTATCAAGCGGTTGCAACTTCTCTATGAACTCTTAGAAGGCCTTGCTGTGATTATAATGAACCTGGGCCTGGTTATTATCATTTACCGTATGAGGAGAGAAGATCAGGCTCACACGAAAAGGAAGGTATTTTGTGCAAAGAGAAACAGAATGTAAGAACAGCGAGAACACCTTAAAATGCAGAGAATACTTGAACCTGCTGAGCTGATGCCAAATAGTTGCTGCTTTCAAGAAATAAAAACTGAAAAGTGAACACAGAAAATGTCTGACAGGGCACGGGGATTAGGAGTGTGACCAAGGAGATTCCTAACATTTGAAGAGTCTACGCTAGTAACAAATTGTGCTTGTTTGTACTTTCCATGGATGGCATGGGCATCTTCCCTTTGTAATGGAATGGAGTCAGGTGTTTTGGGGATGAATTTAGTACACAGTGGTCCCTCATTACCCATGGCTACTTGCAACAAACTACCCCAGAGGTTTTAGAAGTGAGTAGCTCTTCTTTTCCATTTGTGTCTTTTCTGAATGACAAGGTGGCATGTGTACCGTCCTTCTCCTCTGCTGGAGGACGTGGCTGTCCTTTGGAGTAGCCCGTGCCTCACGTTGCCACTGCCCAGCAGTTACTGAATGGCCATTCTGCCAGGTTACTGCTTAGGTTCTTCATGCCTATGTTCACATGATCTTTACTTTGTTAATAACGGCTTCAGAGGCAGTGCTAGTGATACTGGTTGTCTAGGCAACTGGCATGAGCTGCAGGGAAGCCATCCAGGAATTCCTAGAGGATCTTCTCAACACTGTCACTAGAGGAGTGAATTCAGTACATGGAGATATTTGGGGAGAGAGCCACTTTTCCTGCAGAACTCTTTTTAAAGGTGTATTTGATTAATGTTTTTATGTGTATGTGTTTAGGACTTAGTATATGTATATATACCATGTGCATGCAGTGCCCACAGAGGTCAGAAGAGGATGCCAGATCCCTGAACCTGGATTTCACAAAGGGTTGCGAGCCACCAAGTGATTGCTGGGAACCAAACTGCAGTCTTTGACAAGAGCAGCCAGTACTCTTAGCTGCTGAGCCATCTCTCCAGCTCTTCAGAGAACTTTTATTATTTCAGTATTCTGCTTAAAATACTTGTTGTATTGTATTAATTGTCTTAACTGTGTCTAACTTATAAATTAAACCTTTTGTATATATGTGCTGAGTGTCCGTAACTGAAATGCTTAGGACTCAGTTTCGCAGGTTTTGTGACTTTCTGCATTTTGAAATAGTTGCACATATGTGTGCAGGCCATTCGTGCTGTTTGTCCGTGTCTTCTTATACCGTATGCGTATGGTCTGGAGGTCGTTCGAACAGTGTTGATAAAGCGCCTGGGCTGGCTGCAGAGAGGTTTCCTCGGAGGCACTGCGCTGGTGCTCAGACGGTTTTGGGGTTTGGAGCATTTTGCATTTCTAAATTAGGGCTGCTTAACTTGTTTGGGAAAACAGTATGGAGAGGATTTGGTCCCATAGCTGTAAGCATCTGGTGTTCTTGGTTCCTTGCTGGGCAGGGGTGGGGTGGGAAGAGGAGAGGGTTCCTTCTTATGCTTCCTGACGGATTTCTTTTTATAAAAACTTGCCCCTCCCACACTCCTGAAGTTCTAGAAGAATCGGATGAAGAAGTACCTTGATTCTTTCCTTCCTAGTTCAGTGTCTTTGTGCTGTCAGTGAAGCCACAGATGCTAGAACTAGTCTGAGCAGCCGAAGGGAAAGGCCCTTCTCAGTAGGAGTACCATTCCCATGCTAGAAACCTGGGGGGGGGGGGGATGGTTATTAGCAAATAAGAGAAGATTTATGTAATTCTTTTCCATGAGTGTAGCTTGCAGTGGGTGCACGTGGGCAGAAGTGTGAAGAACACCAAAGCAGAAAAGTCAGTGTATCCAAGCCTTTGGAGCAACACTCCATGCAGGCACTCTTCTTTGAATAAACAAACGTGGATTCCTTTCTCAATTGTATAAATGTATGTGTCTCTGATTTCCTTAAAATGTAAGCAGGGGACACAGTGAGCCCTCCGATGAGCTGACTGATCCTCCATTGTTTATCAGAAAGCACTGACACAACTCCCTCCAGCTTATTCTAAACTCTTGGCTCATTCTGAACTTTTTAAGGTTTTGAAATACTAGGAATTTAAATATATATAATGTGTGTGTGTGTGTGTGTGTGTGTGTGTGTGTGTGTGTGTGTGTATGTGTGTGTATGTGTATAAACCTATTTTAAAAAAATAAGTACGGAAGCACAGTGAATTCCAAGGCGCATGAGGACAGGGTGCAGACAATCCCTCTCAGTCACCGGATTCTGGTGACCAGCAGACCAAGGCAGGGGTGGGGGGGAGGTGGTTGGTTGTCTAGGTAACATGGGTGGGTGGAGCCATGAGTGAAAGCTAGAGTTTTGATGCTAAGCTCCGCCCCTTCCCAGTGTTCTTTTCTCACAGCTTTTTCCTGTTAACATCAGAGCACTGAGCATTCATTATTTTGCTGGTTTTAAAATCGTGGCTAAATACACATAAGGTAAAACAGTCAAAATTTTAAAAAGGGATGGACATAGAAAAACCAATCAAAAGTGCCTAGAGGTTTATAGTGTGTTGTCCGTTGCAGCTCCTCTGCCTGGCTCCTGGAAGGAGCCACTGTAAGAAGAGAGACACTGGTCGAAGATGCGCCAAGCCGAGCTCATATTATGTCCTTGCATGAGTGGCAGCCTGCCAAGTTTAGGGAATGCCAGGCTGTAGAGTTGGGATATGAGAGACCTCTGAATTAGATTTGAAAATTACCCAAAGTCCAAGTGATATCCAGTAATGAAGGGAGGGCGCTTGTGTTTGCTGTAGAGAATCTGCCGTTCATCCTAGCCACCCGGCATGTAAGTGCTCATGTGTCACTGACCAGTCCTGCATACCCACAGCTCAGAGAGAGAGCTACCTGCCCTCTGGCTTTGAAACCTTTACAGGAAGTTTGCAGGCCACAGTCCTGCAAGCCAGAGAAAGCTCAGCGCCTGTCTGATCCTGAGTTGAGAGGAGTGGTTGAGCCTCAGAGGCCTTGAGTCTGGGGCTAGTTTTAGTATATGTTCTAGGTGATTCTTGGATCAGTTCCAGATGCTCTGCCCCAGACCTGTCTTCGCTGTGACACAGACACCGTGGGAACCTTGAGTGCAGGTGGCTCCACAGTAGCAAGATGACAGCTGCATTAACCATCATGCCCCTTTACCCAATAGCAATGCTTTCAATCAAGCTGACTTATAAAATGTTCCTGACTTTAATCAACAGCATCTGTTAAAACACTGGTGTCGTAACTTAGAGATGGAGCCATGGAATGGCATTTGTGTGTAATAGCCTACTAGTTTGCCACGTTGGCCAGTATTTTGTTATGTAAAACAAACTCAGATCGAGAGAGTATGTGTGCCAGTCAGCTTTGTCACTGTTATAATAAAATGCCTGAGATAATCAGCTTACATGGCTGAACTTACTTTGATCCAGGGTTTCAGTCCACACTTGATCAGCCTGTCTCCTTGGCCCTGTCACCCCACAGTACAACACGGTAGGTTTGTGTGGTAAAGATGACTATTACCTCATGGTGGCCAGGAAGCAAAAAAAGAGGCCCACCCAGTGTCCCCTTCAAGGACATGACCCAATCACCTTACTTCCTCCAAGTATGTTCTGCCACCTCCTTGAACACACAGGCCTTCAGGGTACATTTCAGATCCAAACACTCTCTCTCTCTCTCTCTCTCTCTCTCTCTCTCTCTCTCTCTCTCTCTCTCTCTCTGTCTGTCTCCCTCTCTCCCTCTCTCCCTCTCTCCCTCTCTCCCTCTCTCCCTCTCTCCCTCTGTCTTTCCCTCTCTCCCTCTCCCTCTCTCTCTCTCTCCCCCCCTCCCCCCCTCTCCCTCTTTCTCTCTCTTTTATTTTTACAAGACAGAATTTCTCGTTGTAGCCTTGCTTGTCTTGGAACTCACCTTTGTAGACCAGGCTGGCCTCGAACTCACAGAGATCCACCTGCCTCTGCCTCCTAAGTGCTGGGATTAAAGGCGGGCGCCACCACTGCCTGACTAGACCAGCAGGGTGAGAGGTGGGATTTAGCAGAGTGAACCTTTGCTTGTCACTTCACAGTGTAAAGCCTAAGCAACAGCACTCTTGATGTCTTCTCTTCAGACAGGAGCCAAGGCTTCAGCCTCCTCAACTCGCTGGCTGGAGCAAACCGCAGCATTGGATCAGCAGAGAGCTGTCACTCAGAGGTAAAGAATTTTCTGGGTCTTTTCTCCTCTTTGACTTTAATATCTTTGTTATTATGGATCTCTACAGCCTTCATTTATTTAGTTTCTATTTAGAAGGCAGCAGAGGAGAATTCAGCAGCCATTGTGTCTGGCCCCTGTTGAGGGGAGGCTCGTCCAGCCCCCACGGCAGGCTCTCCCTCAGGGATAGCAGGGAGAGTTTTTGCTAGAGCACTTTTCAAGTCTACAAGGGTTTCCTTGCAGCATAATATTACTTTCAGATCTTTATGTAGAAAATAAAAATGAGTCTTTTTCAGTACTTCTTTACCAAGGTCCCAAGTCAACCCTGAGTGAACTGACAGACGGTTTACGCCTGTCCTCAGTAGCTCCATTCTGAGGCCCCTGGGTCAGTCAGCCCATAACATGGATCTTAAATGAGGCAAACCAAACATGTGTTAGTAGCCTGTAGTAACATTTCCCAGTTGTTCCTTGAGGGAAATAACAGCTGGGACAGTGACTTTGCAGCCTTGTGTTTGAATGTGACCTCGTTCCTATTATCTCCTCCTTCGTGTTCTGCTTTAGCTGGGGATGGGAAGAGTGAGTTCTTGGATTTTTCACTGAAATAGCTTACTGTTAAATTGTTGCTTCTGTGTATTTCCCCTCAGCAGCAGGCCCGGTTGCCAGCAGCTGAGAGGATAGAGTCCCTTCCGGGCCATCGTGGTGGTGCATGTGGCTCAGCAGGTGCACAGGTTGACAGCATTGTGGGTAAGTTCCTTCATGAGCTCCCCAGAGGTGACAGGCACCAACCAGGACAGAAAACACTGAGGGGAGAACTGACTTTAAACATGGAGGAGAAAATGAACATGAACGGCCTACCCACTAGACTGGTCCACTCAGTTAGCTCCTCTTGCTTTCACTCCCATTCTGACGTTCAAATGACTGTGAAGGCCACCTGTGGCCTCTGTGCCCTAAGACTAGTATTCCCCATCCTCACCTTCAGGACTGTGGGCGGAGCCTCACTAACAGTGTCTTCCCCTCAACTCCCCAGCAGTATCTTCTGGTTTCCCTCCTGCATGCCTTTGCAAGGTTGCTCTCCTTTCCCCAAACTGTAAATACTACTTTCTTCAGTGCACCATCTAAATTCCTCTTTTTAACATATTTTTAAAGCACAAAGTGACTCTGTCCTTGTCTCTAGCTCAGTTACCATCTCTGTGCACAGATAAATCAGAAATGTCATCTTTGGCCTCGTGCACCAACAACCACTGAACTAAAACACACTCTGACCCCAGATGCACTTGACAAATTGGGTGACAGTGTGATAAATGAAAAGGTTTATAAATCACCATCCCTGCCGTCAAAGAGTTTATTGATGGAAGAGGGTCATCTTTCTATCTGTTGTTTCATTGGTTAAGTAATAAAGAAACTGCTTGGCCCCTGATAGGACAGAAAATTAGGTAGGCAGAGTAGACAGAACAGAATGCTGGGAGAAAGAAGCTGAGTCAGGTCAGTCGCCATGGTTCTCCCACTTCAGACAGACGCAGGTTAAGATCTTCCCTGGTAAGCCAGCTCATGGGCTACACAGATTATTAGAAATGGGTTAGATCAATATGTAAGAGCTAGCCAATAAGAGACTGGAACTAATGGGCTAGGCAGTGTTTAAAAGAATACAGTTTCTGTGTAATTATTTCGGGTATAAAGCTAGCCATGCAGGCGGCCGGGTGCCAGGAACGTAGCCCGCAGCTCACACTTCAACAGTTTATGAACAGGTGTATAGAGATAGAACTTGTTACAGTCAAGGTTGTGGGCATTGGACCACCATGTAATTGGGTTCAGGTCAAGGCTGTACCTCTAGTGGTGATACAGCCTCATAGATGATTTCGCCTCAGTGGTCTGAGTTTCTGCCTCTGGCAAGCAGGAGTAAGCAGTCTGCCCTCCAGGGATATTGGTAAGTGGAAGTACATCCTGGTAGGTTAAAGTCCTCCATTTTGATGAAGGTATAGCTCAGTGTATAGTTCACTGGAAGAGTGCTTCCCTAGCATGTGCAAGGCTCTGGGTTTGATCCCTGGTGCTAAACGGAAGCAGTGTCCTCCACCTCTTTACAGTGCGGTGAGACTGGAAAGGGCCCCCCCCCCCCCCCGGCAGCCCAGCGGGCTCCGCTGTACAATCTGTGAAGCTGGCACCATGTGCCAGCGCTCTGCTGTTGCCCATGCTTGCGAGGGTATGCTGATGGTACCGAGCACATACATAAGTCATGTGTGGCCAACTCTGATTTCAGACCCCATGTTAGACTTGGATATTCAAGAATTAGCGAGTCTTACCACTGGAGGAGGAGATCTGGAGAACTTCGAGAGGCTCTTCTCAAAGTTGAAGGAAATGAAAGGTAATTGTCTCGTGTGTCCCAATCCTTTCATGCCGATGCTTTTCTAGTTTATGTGGTAGCATCTCACTCTGTAATGGCTAGATTGGATTCTGAGTTCTGGGCTTGAGAAATTTAGCTGCTTAGGAGATTGGACCATTTTATTGGTAAAAATTCCCGGGGGAAAAATTTCCTGTCTTAATTCACTTTCCTTTCTTCTTAAGTGTCTCTCTTTTCTTCAGTGAGTCTCATTATCACAGCATCTGTCAAATTCCCACCAAGTCACTCACATCCCATCTGGAAAATTTGGGAGACTCAAGCTTTCTAATGGCTGTAATGACTGTATCATGAGCATATGTCTTAGAATCCCATCTACCCTCTTCGAGTGTTAGCACGCCCATGCACTCCAGATTCTCCTGCTATTAGATAAATTTCTCAAGATCTATTTTCCCCCTAGACAAGGCTGCGACACTTCCTCATGAGCAAAGAAAGTTGCACGCAGAAAAGGTAAGAGGACACAGCAGGTGTTTCTCATCTACAAAAGGTCTTAACTGTGCCGTGAGCAGTGCCACGGGGCCTCTGTGAGTGCTGCACTGGGTATTGTAGCCAACTGGATATTTATTTGTACAATAGTAACACAGTTGCTACAGTCAAACTGAGATATCTTTAGTATATGTTACGTGACATGGAGCCTTCCCCAAGACTCGGGATACTTGCCTTCCTATTAGGCCAGAAAACTCCTAGCTGTTTTGTTTTGTTATTACCAAAGCAACACATGTTTTTGGCAGGAAACTGACATGATTTGGGACATCTCATTATATGAACTGTGTCATCATTTATTTGCCCAGCTCTGTTCCAGACGTTGAGGCCAACTGCGTGCTCATGTTTTTGCTTCTGTCAGTAATGAAGTTGGGTTTATCCCCACCCTTCACATTCATGTGCAGCCCTGATCGCAGGCTTAGCCCGGGTCTAGCACAGAAGTCTGGGTCAAAGGCTGCCCAGGGATTTTACTGTGTGCTGCTGGAGACTTCAGCCAGGTCGGGTGTGGCCTGTGAGGTGGGCTGAAGGTCAGCTGCTAGCCTGAAACGTGTCCCGTGCTTCACTCCATAGGTGGCCAAAGCCTTCTGGATGGCCATAGGAGGAGACCGAGACGAGATCGAAAGCCTTTCTTCAGACGAAGAGCACTAAATTCTTCCTGCTGGGTTTGCCTGGCACTGATGCCAGCACTGTGCACTCAAAGTGCTTCCCTGCTCAACCCGGTTCTGCTCTGCCAAGATTGCCATCATCATGCTGGCCACTTGACTGTTTGGGGTTCCCTTAGGTGGGCTTTTAGGAAGGAAATAGGGAGACATCTTTGTTCCTGGGTCATAAGTGAATGAGGAGTGAAGTGACAATATCGACATCTTCAGATCTGCATCTTCGGATCTCTATTCTTCGTTTTAAGAACCAGGGTAGAATGAGTCTTAGAGGTCTGTACAGGAGAGCCAGGTGTCAGCACACTGTGATCCCAGCACCTGGGGGTCAGAGGCCAACTTGGGCTCCATAAGGAGGCCTGCTTCTTTGCTGAATCGCCAGCATTCACACTGGCTGAAGGTCGGGAGTCTGTGCTGTTTCCTGTGTACTTTTCCTGGTCCCCACTAAGAGCCAGGCTCTGAGCTAAGGTGGATGTTGTTGAGAAAAAAACGAAGGCAGCTATAGATCTAGTGTGCGCCCGGTGGGTGGGGGGACAAGTGGCTCTGGGTTTGTCTCTAAGCAAGCCCTTATGGACATTTGAAGTTCAGTATCTGAGTTCCTGCCACAAAGAAGTAAAAGTCAGATGTCTGTGTATAAGAAACAAGCAAAGGTTTCCTTCTCTGGGGGGCGGGGGTAAAACACCCCTCTCCCCAGCTGCAGGACAAGGGCCCTTAGTGCAGCACGGTGCTGGTTCTGAGCACACTGCTGACATGCGGGCAACAGTGTGCTCTGACCAAGTGCTGTCCCTGGATATTTGAGATTTCAGAGCTGTGCTATCACACTTGACGCTCTGAAAGCAAGACAAGTGCTCCTTCTTTCTGTTTGGAAGCCAGAGATTACTGTCAAAGCACTTGAATGGAGCAGTGGGGGAAGGTGAGCCGTTAAACAGTCCTGAGCCACCACCATGGTTTACTCCGGGGCTGTGGGCTCCTCTGCACCCCTCCAGGGCCCGGCCCCTTCTCCTTTATTGTACTTGAGTGCATCAGTGCCAGGGAAGCACAAAGCAACGTTTTAAAGAAGAGCAAAGTACAGCAAACAAAGAGCCTTATTCCATCACAGACTCTTTGGGGAGGAGTTTCTGAGCAGGTACAGCCTGTGATAGATGGTGCCCATCATGGGCTGAGAGCTGGTCCTGATTTAGCATGGGAAACATGGGTGGGTCACAAGCAGAAACAAAGCTCACCTTCCCTGGGTACCACTGACAGGACTTAAAACAGATGGTTGGCCAGGCCAGAACCATCACAGGGAGGAGACAGCATCTCAGTGATGGTAGCAATCCAGCAAACAGTGGGTGCTGGCTTGCTCTGAGTCCCTGTGCCTACCCCCTACACCGATCTTGTAATCTTTGAGCTTGGGTTTACACCCTCCCTTCAGTAGGACTGAAACTTTGAAGTGAGTGTGTTAGCCTTTGGTTAAGAAGGAAAATTAGGGAAGTTGACTCTGAGTTGCCAGGAAGGCAGAACATGTTTTTCTTAAAACATGGAAGATTTTAGAAAATTTGTTAGGCTACATGATTAAGTAGACTAGAAAAGGCTGTATTTGATTTTGCTGACTAAACAAAGCCAGGTAATTAAAAGATGGTTTATTTATAAAGTCTCTAATGTGTATTGTTATGTTTGGGGAAGCCTGGTGTCCTCTGTAGTGGGCACACAAAGTGTCTAAAGAGTTTTGTCAATTATGTTTTAGAGTCTGCCTGTGTGTGATGTCTGCTCCTGTTTCTGAGACCTCAGCTGATCGTCAGGGATATTGGCACTTTGTAGGGATGCTGAGGGTCAGAGTCGCTGCTGAGCTGATGCTGTGCTAACAGGTGCTATCTTCAGATACGCCCCGTGCATGTAACTTAGATCTCCAGAGTGCACTGGGGGTGAGAGACTGGCTTCCTGTCTTAACGCTGCTGCATTTCTAGGACAGCGCTGGGTACATAGTAGGCCCACATTTTTTTGGCAGGTACGGTTTGCCTGTTAGAAATGACCACAGAGTTTGATGAGCCTTGAGTTCTGGAAACTAGAGAGAGACAAGAGTCAAATTTTTCTTCTCTGAGACAATCATGTTATGTAATAATTTCAAAGTGATGAAGGCATGGCTATTTTTGTAATTTTAAAATATGGCAGAGTATGAGAAGGTTGACAGAACCAACTGGCTTGCTCTCTATTTATAGAACTTGGCCACATCTGATCCAGAGAGACTGCAGATTGGGGGAAGCTGGGCTCATTTAGATGGTTGAGTAATGTAGGATGTGGCACAGGGATCATAGAGTACCAGGCCTTTTTGGGAACCGTTCATACATGAGGAAGGTATGTGCCCAGTGTCATCCCCCCACTGTGGCAGCTGGGGGAAAACATCTTTGCCATGCTTTGTCATGTTCCTTGGGACCATCTTTTTAAAGTTTATTTTTATTTTGTGGGTAAAGATGCTCTGCCGTTTTGCCTGTATGTATGTCTTTAGTCTGTATACTACAGGTATACAGTGCCTGTGGAGGCCAGAAGGGTACAATGGACCATCTGGGACTGGACTTACAGATGGCTATGAGCTGCCACGTGGGTGCTAGGAACAGAAGCCAGGTCCTCTGGAAGGGGAGCCAGTGCTCTTGGAATGGTCTCCGAACAATGACCATTGAGAGAACATGAGGTATGCCTCTTGTCCTGCTGTGACATGCTGTAGCAAGCAGGAGGATCGTGGTGGAAGGGTAAGATGTGGGCTCTGAGGACTATTTTGAGCATGGGTGTTGGCTACTGCAAACTAAATTTAACGTATCTAGAATGGTCAGGGGTTCTGGCTCATTAGTGCTCTGCTTGAAGGAGAGCTTAAGCAAGTGTTCTGATGACCCAGATTTGCTCGTCACACACCCATCTACTAGTGTTAGATCATTATCAGATAGTACCAGAGTGCAAAGGGAGAGAAAATGCGAATGCCTTCTCCAGTGTGCTGAACCGGGGATGGGCCCAAGGGCTGCTCCGTCTCTGCACAGCTCGGCTGGTGTCTGCTCAGTGACCCACCCCACACCTCTGGAACACACACTCTGAGTCTTGTGTTTCCCGCATCTGCTCTGTGTTTTTACTAGGAGTGAAGCAGGTTCCAGTGTCAAGAGAAGTATCTTGCTTGGTTCTGGATGGATTGTTCCTCTGATAGTGGGATGAACAGTTAACAAAAGAACCAGTGGCAGTCATGTGCACCTTTCTTTAGAATGTTAGGGAGCCCCATTCCTGTGTCCAACTGACTGAATGGTTCTACACCCCCCACCCCCGCCTTTTTAAGAAAAGAACAGATTCAAAACCTGGCCTTAAAATTATTACTGTATCTTTGGAACACAAGCTTGCTTGTGTTTTGTCATGGTGGTGATCTGAAAACCTTTGTGTGGGATTACCTTTTGTTATGTGTTCATGTGGGTGCTGCTTTGTGTATATGTATGTCAGAGGACAGCTTGAAGGAGTTTGCTTTTTCCTTCCACCATCTGGGTTCTTGAGATGTGGACTTGTCAGGCTTAACAGCAAACACCTTGACCTATTGAGCCATCCTGCCAGCCTTTTTTTTTGTTTTGTTTTTTGGGTTTTTTGTTTGTTTTTGAGATGGAGTTTCGCCATGTGGCTCAGACTGGCCTTGCTTCAGGCTCCTGAGAGCTGGGATGACAAGTGTGCAGACCCACGTGTGCACTGTCGGTGGCTCACATACCCCTTCCCTTGCCACCAAGAACCTGAGCAGCAGAGGTCAGCTTGCTAACCAGAATCCTCCCTGCTGAGCTTGTGAAAGTGGCGGCCATCATGGCTTTTGTGCTTCTGTTACCGGCCAGGTGGCTTTCGTGCTACAGAGATGTGGGCTCATTAATGCTCAGGTGCTGTGCTTTATGAAGGTAAATGTTGGTGGGAAGAGACATTGATTCAGCCTCAAGTTCAAGGACGTGGACTGTATCAATGGCCCATCCCTGGAAATCTCCAGGCATTCATCATTAGCACAGTTTGGTGGCCTCAAACTTGTCTTTCTGCCCTGCTGAGGCCGAAACAAAGACTTGGGAACCAGCCACCATGGGCTGTGACTGCTGGTGCCAGAACCAGAATGAGCAAGGACGAGGAGGAGTCGGTACTAAGAATGAAGTTTCTTTTCTCCTGGTGCCCAGAGGCAAGCAAGACGAGGTCACAGATGACAGAAGGCCAAGCAGAATGAGAAGAGGTTGGTTGCAGGGAGCCTACACTGCAGTCATTTCCAAACACGGGCCCATTCAGAACCACCTGAGAGGTTCCACCCTGTTCCCGGTGAAGCTGGTGTGTGGTGGGACCTGAAAAGCCTCATTTTTAGCATCTTAGGTGATACTGACACTCCTGGAGCATGCTTTGAGAATCAGGTAAGTAATGCTGGACTCCAGCTAAAAGGAATAACGAATTTGGGCACATAGGTAAGTAAGAACATAAAGATTCTTCCTGTAAGTCATGGCATGAATAGAGGTATAGAAATGAGAGCCCAAACAAGCATGCCGGCAAGTCCCAGGGCAGTCCCATCAGAAAAATGCTGGTGGCAGAGAAGAGTCCGCCTGTACCAGAAGGACTGAGATGCCACAGGCTGCAGGCAGAAAGGGCCTCCACCACGGGTGTACTCCAAGAAGGCTGGCAGCAACCTTGTGCACAGATACCTAATCAGCTGCGTGGAGGGGGAGTCTGGCTGAGCAGCCTCAGACTGTGACTAAGGGTTGTTGCTGTAGACAGATACGGGATAGTAGTCCTTGTGTCACAAGTGTGCCCCTGAATTAAAGGGACACAAATTAGAGTTATGGGACAGCTGTAATAGCCAGTGACCCGGAACTGGATTTTGGGTTACACAAAAGACTCACACTGAAGTAGCACAGTGGAAAGATGCAGAAGGCACAGCACTGAGGCAAAACCCAGAGCCCCTGGGTACACATACCCAGCCACAGGAAGCCAGGGACGGAAGGATACTGCATAGCCCTGCTCGCAGGGGACTTGGCACTTGCGAGGGGTGACAGGCACAGGTAACACACTGTAACAGAGGTCCTGAAAGGCTTCCTGGAGGAGAGCTGAGCTGAGCTGCAAGGCACAGGCACAGCGGGCTGGCCTGTGTGGGTCAGAGGAGCTGCAGTCAAAGGTAGACGGTATGGGAAGGAGGAGCAGCACAGGCAGGCATGGAGACAGGGTGAGGCCGTAGGCCCCACCACTGCTGCACTGGAGTTAGAGCAAGGAGTGGAGAGCTGGGCAGGAACAAAGGTCAAGTATCATAGAATGACCTTAGAATTTGCCGTGGGCAATGTTGGTTTGGGTTTGAAATGCTGGCCCTTAAAGAGCCGTGTGTTAAAGGCTGTCGGGCCCTGTTGGGAACTAGAGGGATATTTGAGATAGGCCTGACCGCACAGTCATGGAGGCCATGCCCTTGCTCTCTCTCTCTTTGCCGCCTTCCATTACAGGCCCACAACAGCAGGGACAAATGACTGTGGGCTGAAAGGTCTGAGACCATGAGCCAAAATGGTGTCACTACTAAGATTATTCTCTCAGGCATTTCATTACAGGACAGTTCTAACATAGGCTGTGTGGATTGTTAGAGCAGACTGGAAACCGCAACAGTCAGGGTGCTGGGGCGGGGTCCAGATCTAGGAGAAGCTGGCATGTAGGGCGGTGGGAGCAGGGGCTGAGCAGGAACTGGGAAGACTCGAGAGCAGATGGAGGTGGGGAGCCCCAAACAATAACTTTTGCCATACAGTTTACAGGGTGATGGTCTGCAATGATCATTTTGTAAATCTGTTTTCTGAATTGTGAGCATGAACAATTGATGGACCAGCAGACCTCTGTCCCCAAGTTGGAAGCTCAGGGCTGATACAGGAGACGCTAGCATTTATGTGGCTGGAAACCCTGAGGCTTGGTGAACTCATGGAAGATCGTCATAAGCACACACATAGTCTGGGAACACCCAAGAACAAAGGAGATGCAAGCTCAGGAAAAAGGCAGATCCAAGGAGAACTAGGAAGGCTCAGGGGGCAGGGCCTTTGCAAAGGGGAGGGTTGTTCAACTGTAACCTCAGAAGTAGGTGAGGGATGAGGCAAAGAAACACAAGGAGCTGCTGAGGGGCTGAAGGATGGGGAAGGTATTTTGGTACATCTCCTGAAGCCTCAGTCGGGACAGAAGCTGACGTCTCATTCTTGTTTTGAATTTAGGATTCAGAATGACATCTTGGGAGTTACAGGATTCCTTGTAATTCTTGTTTTTGGTTTTTCGAGACAGGGTTTCTCTGTAGCTTTGGAGCCTGTCCCGGAACTAGCTCTTGTAGATCAGGCTGGCCTTGAACTCACAGAGATCTTCCTGCCTCTGCCTCCTGAGTCTTGTAATTCTTGTGTGTCTCTGTGAGGATATAGTGGCATGGGGGACACAACGACACTATGGCAGAGGACAGGCTGGGGTAGTAGCCTGCAGTCACTTGCCAAATGCCTTGGTGTAGAGGGGGAATAGAGGGGTATGTATCTGTGGAACTCGTGTCATATCTGAGGGACCCCTGCTGGTCCTGTGTGGTCCCTTGGTGAGGAAGCGAGGGCAGGTATTCCTGGAAGACCATGGCAGTGGGGTCAGGCACAGTGTTGTAGTATTTGCGTTTGCTGAGTTCTGAAGCCCCCAGGACCTCACCGGGGCTCCCTTTTAAGTCTGTCTATCCAGAGACAGCAGCAGGAATAAGACTACTCTCCTGCCCCAGGAGCTTTACAGTGAAAAGTTTATTAGAAGGGCGCTTATAAGAAGAGGGGACACGGCTCTTTAACATTGGGGTACAATGCTGTAAGATACAAAAGTTAGAAAAATCTAAAACACTATAAATACATGCTTTTTACAAAGATACTAAAGGCCTGGATGGCTGAATAGTGACAGCGACCTCAGCCTCCAGGCATCCCCACACGAGAGTCCACACCAGCCCACCTGCCCTGGCAACAGCAAAGGCTTCTGGGATAAAGATGGCTCCGATTTCTATGTGAAGTTTTCAGCGCAGAGGACGTGCTCGCTCTCGAGGGCCTGGGCTTGACTAGAGCGGCCTGTTCGCGCATGCCATCACTTGTTGACCCAGTCTGGTCTGATGTTTGTGGATCAGGAGCCAAAAAAGCCACTGCAGCCTCCATCCGTGTTCAGGGCTGGCTGTGTTCCAGCTCTGCCCGTCGCTGTCCTGGGGGAGAGACCTTCACAACAGTCTTTAAGAAATTAAATACCTATCCATCTGAATGGCTTTAAAGACTTGTTACATAAATATGCAGACAGCAGAATGCTAAACATCACTTTTGTCTTAACACAAGCCAGCTGCAGGGGCTGTTTCGAAGGTGATAGCCATGCATCAACATGTTCCTCTCCGTCCAGTACCCCGTCAGCAATGCACACCTTCATGTTTGACCCGCATCCTGGTGTGTGGCTTCCTGCCCACTTGGGAAGTTGCTGAAAAGAGGCCAAGTGATTGGAACACTGACCACTCATGAGAAATACGAGTGCACTCCAACCAGGCTCCGGCTAATGTAAAGGCACAAACATCTAGCCACTTAGTCACACAGTGAGAAATACAGTGCAGCGCTGTGGCTGTGGCCCTCCTGGTGCAGGCGCCTTTCCAGCCTCTCAGGGACTTAGCCCCAAGCTGCCATTTCTGATTTTTTTCTAAGAATGAAGTCGGATATTTGCCTCTGCCCCAGACAACTCAGGCACATGTGTGACCACACACACTACTTAAAGAAAACCTTTCTGTGGTCAGAGTGAAGACATCAAGCCCTGGAATATATCCCGTCTCTGAGAAGCAGGTAGAAGAGCAAGACCACAGCACCCTGAAGCACCGCGGCTCATTTCAATACATTAACGGGTAGGCAAAGAATCACTGACTATAAAAATAAATACAGCACACTCTCAGGACAGTGGAGAAGTCTGCCAGCAGCCTTGTTCTTCCTAAGAGAGTCCCTGCTGTGCACTCCAGGCTTTTCTCGAGATGCCAGGTCTTCCACAGGCCTCCTGGCAGGTGGCCAGCTGCAATGACATGCCGGCACAGGCCTGTAATCCGCACGGCTGGGCTACCTGCACATGCACCGAGTGAAGTTGGAGGAGCAGGATACAGTTAGCTCCCTGGGCTGCTGAAGAGGAGGATCTCTGCACAGCGCCAGCAGAAACCCGAGGCTGGCACAGCACATGCGGTTAGGGCACCTGAAGGAACCACACTTCAAAGGCCACAGCAGCCAGCTGCACTGCTTTCCTCTTGACTTCCAGCTGTCCTTTAGAAGTGCTGTCCGTGCAAGACAAGATGGAAAGGTAACTTGGGAGGACACTTAGATTACTCGTACCCAAAGGACCTGTATTCTCCACGATGGAGTGGCATTTTCTAGATTCCAAAGCCTTTTATTTTCCAGAATGCAAAGAGTACTTGCCTAGAATTTCTTTGTACATCCTCTAGCGACTGGCCAATAAAGCAAGGGGGCCAAGGAAGTAACCTTTGGCAAGAAGAGAAAATAAAAAGATACTCTCAACTTTGTGCCTCCCAGGAGCAGCAGAGTAGCCGTCCGCTGAGCACTGCAGGCTCCTGTGCATTTCCAGATACAGAGCAGGCTATGGATGGCTCCATTTGTGCTGCGTGGAGCTCTTCTCTGGCCAGGCACCTAGGGAACTGGGCAGCAAGTAGACAAGACAGGTCCCCATGAACCACCGCCTATGGCTTCAGTAGGAGCCATCAGAACATCCTTGTGCTGGGCCTGACTCAGAGCTTGGGTGACATGCAGGCAGTTCCAAGGACTTCCTGTGTCTGAAGCAGCAGTCCACAGACCGTCTCAAGCCTGGCACAGCGTTCACACCCACTGTCTGTGCCCTCTCGGGAGAGGAGGCATTCAGGACTGCCTTTGGGTTCTGTAGCAGCAGCTTGCGGAGGAGGTGTCTGAAGGAGGCTTGGGGAACAGCGTGCCTACTGGAAACATCTTGCCCAGAGCTTCAGAGGCCAAAAGAGTCTGCAGGAGAGACATCAGAATGTGCCCCAAAGTCTCTGAAGCATCAGAAGATTGGTCACATTGGAGGGTGCACTTTCTTCCCTTCTGGAACAAGACAGGACTTCCACAGGAAATCCATACGAAAACGTGGATGGTCATTTCACAACAGAAGCAGCAGCCAAGAAGAAAGTACCAATTGCAGGTAGCGATCCTGTGTGCTGTGTTCTACAAAAGCAGGGAAAGGGGCTCTTTTTCCAGTTGAAGTAATTTATACTCATTTTCTCTGTCATTGCCACTGGGAACAGTGCTCACTGCACAATATCACTGCAGCAGTTTTCGGTGACAGTCCTTTACCAAAGTTGGGGAATCTTACATCCCAGAGTGAAGATGACAGGCCTCTCTGTGCCAAGCCTGCAATTTCCCAAGGTGTAAAATAATTGTAATAGCCCTTTTTCATCTGCCCCTGTCGGATTGCCTAGGGATGTCTTACCTTCTGGTGAATTGGCTTCTGTAAATCTCAGCTTCCAAACCTCAGGGCAAGCAGCAGTTGGTGGGTCCGCTCTGGTCTTCCAGCCAATGTACACACACAGCATTGTCTTTATAAAACAGAAGACATTGCAAAGAGCCTGTGCTAGGTGACTTCATTAATGCAACTGGCTCTGTAAACCAGCACACCATATGCATCCAAATACAGTGCCAGCTTTCAGAGACACATTCAGTGTGGTGCCACCTCGCTCGGACATGCGCTCCACCACTGCCCTCTCCGCTTTCTGGGAACACTTGGACAGCATCCGTATCTGAGAGCACTGTGACAACAACAACTATTCATCCCATCCAGCAGAGCTTCAGCAGGTCCTTCCGAGGGAGAAAGGACAATGAAGAAATGGCTCTCACCAGCTTTTACGCACTGGCATGTTCCCATCTGCATTCTGGGGGCGGGGAGAGTGCCACTGTAGGCCATCCGGTTCACCAGGCACACCCTCTGTGTGGAAGTGGTGGCACAGGGCATGCTCCATTGAAGTTTTTATCCACGGATTCCGAAAGCCAGGATGCTCTTCCAAAGGTACACTCCAGCCCTTGAGAAAGGCACTTCCCTCTTTGACGGTCACATCCCAGCTCTCTGACATTGAACAGGAGTCAGATGGCGACGCACCACCTGCTAGCTCAAGCCACCAGATCAGGAGCCACGATTTGGGCTTCAAACTGGGGCACATATATGCAGACACAGCTGTTCATAAAATCATCCCTGGGAATTTTTTTTGTTTTTTTTTTTTGTGGTTTCAGAAACAGGTTGGTGCCTTAGTTGAGAGAAATTTGTTGTCTTCTTTGACAAAAACAAGTTGGATGGAGTTCTCTTCCAAGGCCATTTTCCCCAAGCCCACCCTCCCCCGCCCACTCCCTCCATTCCCAGTATCTCTAAGACACACTGGAACAGCGGATACTGGGGGAGCCCATCTGGGTGAGGACCTTGTCCAGCCACTGCAAGGGCCCATTCAGGTGCAGCTCGATCCAACAGGGGGTACTGGTCACTGTCTGTCTTCTGTAGAGAGAGGGAAGAGATGGGGAGACTTTAAAATATTCAGAAGGACACATGTACATCAGGACACTGCTTTTTGCCGCCTCAAGCCAGAGATCTTTTCATGCTAGATACTGCCAAGAGGTGTACCAATAATGCAGCCAAGGAGGGCTTTGAGTCAGGTTCTGCTGGAGGGAGAACTGTGACAGGCCCCCATGTATGGCCTGCCTGAATGAAGGTCTCCCTGGCTCCCAGCTCTGCCCCTGGGTAGGTACCCTGCAGCCCCTCCCCAAATCCGGGCCAGCCCCACAGTTGTCACGCCTGTCTGTCTGATGGAGGGTGTTTTCACAAAGTGCTGACAGCCCACATGCTCAGGCCCCAGTGTGCCGCTATAATCCCATCTACAGCTTATTTTGGAAAATCTTACCAGCAGAGCTAGCCGGGGAACAATTACTGGAAAAACCAAGGCACACCACACATTTCTTTTCCTCCAGAGCACTTTGTCTAAATTCAGACTACTTGGTGACGCAGCTCGCAGGCAAGCTCCCAGAAGCCTCCAGTGAGCAAAGGCTATCTGCTGTGGCCACATGCGGGTGCCAGCTGGAGGTGAGGACTGGGATGCAGGCCCACTTACAGCTGCTTTAGAAAACCGGCCTGAAACCTTACTCTGTTTGGCCCACAATGCAGGAGGGCATGTCTGTTCTGGGAAGGGGCCGCACCCGCCACTCGGCTGCTGTGCCATGCTGCCAGGCGGCAGTGACGCAGCGAGCTGTGTAGGACGGGGTGTGCTGCCATGGTACCCTGCATGGTGATACAGTGCCCTAGAGAGGGGCTTCTGCCAGCACATCCAGGGCCACTATCCCGAGAGTCCCCCTCTTTGATCATCAAGTGCTTCGCCTGAATACTTAGGGAGAAGACCTAAGACCTGAAGACCGTGGACCTCCCCAGTTCTCTGCCTTGGGGGATTTTGCTCTAAAGAATTAGTTTTCTAACCTTTCACTCGCATTTCCTAAATGATGTAAATCCTGAACTAAAAGGTTGGCTCAGGCAGTTCTCCAGCCAGACCTCTGGGCCGGGTCATCAGAACATGGCTGGAAGTTCTTCCACAGTCTGACCGTTTGGGTTCTTGCTGGTTGCCCTCTCTGGGTTTCAGATTAAAGGGCCCAAAGTGCTTGGCTCACTGACACCATGAGGCATCCCCAGAAGAACAGCAGCTCTGAGAGCTAAACAGAGAAGGTGGATTTGACCTCCATCCTCTGCTGGGAGTCCGACTTTCCATAAGTCACGCTCATCGGGATTTCATTATGCACGGTGGCCCGGAGCCAGTATCGAAATGGGTTTGGCCAGGGTGCAGAATGACTGCAAAACAACTGATTCCAAACATCTGGAAAAATGGAGAAGGGGCGAGGAACTCGCAAGGCGCTGGCTGCGGCTGATGTGTGGGTACCTCTGTGTCCGTCTGCTTTGGGAGCTGGGGAGGAGGCATGGAACAGAAGGGCATGTGGCCCTGCCTCCGAGAATGCTCCTGTCCACTATGGGGAAAGGAGACTAGATTCTCATTAGCCCAAGTCTAGACGGTCTGAGGGCCTCGTGAGTAGACCAGGTAGGCCTGGCTGTTACTGGTGCTAACTGGAATGTTTTTTTTTTTTGTTGTTGTTCTTTATAAACACTCAAATCTCCTCCTTTGTTGAGTTTAACAGTGATGGAGCCAGTGGTAGTGTCAGGGAGCCAGTCACCCTGAGAGTCTGTCCCCAGAGAGACTGAAAACACAGGAGAGGCCAGGATGGAACATGTCTTTTCCACTTAATGCATGTTCTTATCTCTCTATAGGCTTTAGTTCCCACATCTCTATAAGAACAATTCCAGTGTCCCCACACTGAGCCCAGAAATGCTGAGCCACTATGCCACCCCACTATGCCACCCCACCATGCCACCGTACCTGGCCTCCATACCTGGCCTCCCTGATCCCTGAGGACCTAGGCCAATGGCCTAGAGTTGGCTCCTCCCCAACACCTGCTAAAAGCAGCTCAGTCACTGACCTGTACTCGGCGCCCCAGCCTTTGACGAAGCTCATTCGGATGGTGCACATGCGAGTCAGCTGGTAGACAGCCTCAAAGCCCTGGTTGACAGACTGAGCCAGGAGGGCAGCGAATTCCTGGTTGTTGAAGATCTTCAGGTTGCAGCCTGCCAACCACAGACAGTCAGATACAGCAATCCTGGGCCCGCCCAAGTGACCCGATTCACTCGCCTCAAGTGGCAAACGGTGGCTCCACTTGGTGGCCACCTGCTTTGTGCTCACGTAAGGATGGGCCTTCTCCATTCCTACACTTGATCTGCACACCCCTAGCAGGGAGATGCACATGCAAGGGGCACCAAAGGCTGGCCCACAGATGCCACCTCCTCCCGCTCTGGGGAGCCACATACTAAGAAGGAAGCCTGGAAGTGGGCTTGGATGACACAGGGATCGTCTGGAGAGGCTGAGGCAGGACTCTGGTTCAGAGAGGCAAGGGACCTGAGCCTGGTGGCCAATGCCTTGTGGTGTAGTAGCCACCTGGACACAGGTGCTCCTTCACTGGTATAGCAGCAGGGCATGGGCAGCGAGGTGGGTGTGGGGCCTACTGACACAAGGATGGATACTCTCTCGAGTCGAAAGCACCTTCCTCTAGGCTCCTCCGATGGCCCTGCCTCATGCTGGGGTGGAGGAAGAGAGCTGAGTCACATGGTGACCTCTCCATTCAAGCTTGGGCCAATGTGACAACAACAAAGTACCTAATTCTCTACAATACAGCTAGAAACAGGCACAAATAATACTGAAAATAAACCTTGTTTGAAATCCTGCTGCCCAAATGCCAAGAGAGCATGACCCAGAAAATAAAGGCCAAAGTCCATGCCAGGAACCAGAGAACCAGCAGAGACCCTGTCTGCTGTGTGACTCTGCTGCCTCTCCTTGTGATCTGGTGTGTCTGGTGGGGGTGGGGAGTTGGGTCCTGACTGTCCCTAAGCTGACAGGACACTACCAGAGACCCCTCAGCCTTCAGGGATGGAGGTGGACAGGGTAGGTGGCAGGCTGGGAATACCACCCAGCTTCCACCTCCACCCCTGCATGCTCCCAGGGGGGTGGGTAGAACAAGGCTCAGTCCACACCCATTCTCAGGGCTGCACCCCAGCTGAGCCAACAGACTGAACACCGGACTAACTAGTCGGCCAGCCTTCCGTGGCTTCTTCCCAGCTCTGGGACTTAGATGCGTGGTTCACTCTGAATTCTCTCCCTAGCCTTTCTTCGAGCCCCAGGGGCTACTGGAGAGGAAGAGTGAGTTCAGAGGAGTGAGTGTGCTTTGTGAATGAAACCACAAAAGCTGCCAAAGCAGAGCTCCATTCCTAGCTGAAATTCTCGGCGTTCTTTGGTTTACCTGGCCACAACCCACCACTCCACCATCACCTACTAAGCACAAACGGGAAAAGGAGCTAACTACACATATCCCAAGCAATGGCCCGGACACACAGGCCACGTGCTATATATATGAGGATATATATATATATATGAGGAGTGTTTTGGCTTTCTGCCGTGGTGGAGTCCAAGCCTAGACATTCTTGGGGTCCAGGAGACATCCTCAGAAATCCCTCAACTCCCCAGAATAAACCCCAAACTTCCTCCCTTCACCCAAAGCCCAGAAAGCCTTTTAAACATCTCCTGCCTTACATGGCGCCTCCAGCCAGTATCTCGCCCTTCGTTTCTATGCCCTTGTTGTGGTGTTCTTCCTGCCACTTGCCCTCAAAAACTTTACCCCACCTCTCCTGGCACCTAATGTTTCCTCCAGGATGCCCTCCCCGATTTCTCCCTATCAGCTGCTGGCCTGGGTCTTAGCGCCCTGTGTCACATTCCCCGTCTTCATCTTGAATAGCCTGGGTCTATACAGCTGTGGTGCAGGAGCATCCCTGTCCACTCTTCATCCTGCTCCAGTTCCTGCCACAGACCCTGCGTCTCCTCTGTTTGCTGATGGAAAGACACCAGTGCACACCCGTGGGTGTTGGAGGGTGCCCTGGGTTAGAGATTAGCTAGATAGCACCTCTGATCTCGTGAGCTTCCATGGTACAGGAGGACAGACAGGTACAGAGTGTCAACAATGCAGACACCAATGTGGAGGAAAGGCAAAAAAGCCCCAGGGGCCATGGCCCAAGGCAGCACCTCAGGGGCTTACCTACCTGGGGGGATCTTGCAGACGGTGGCAGGGTGCCAGCCATAGCGCTGGTTGCAGTTGGGTGACTGAACAAAAATCGCGCTGTCACTGAGGCACTCTGCAAAGACCTCCCCTCCAATGTAGTAGAGCCGCACGCCTCTCCCTAGGAAAGTCAAGAGACACTGGGTCAGAGAGACCGACCCACAGGGCAACAAGGCTAGCTGGGGAGGGGGCTGCTCCAGATAAGAGAAGCCCAGAGCCCAGCCCAAAGCCAAGTGGGAGAATGTGACGGGCAGCTCGGGGTTCCTAAAGCAGCTGAAATAGGTGGCAAGGGAAGGAGCCTGTGCCCAGTCCCAGCCTAAGCTCCTGTGTAGAGGACAGTGGTAATCACCTACCTCAGTGGTGACTGCCACAGTGTCTGGTGAGGACAGCTGCTGCCACCCCACTGCTCTAGTCCCACCCCAACAGCGGGCACAGAAGTGCTCTGGTGAAGCTAGGGTGCTACTGAGACATCACCCCTCTCTGGCTCCTTGCCACAGGGCCCTCGCTTCACGTGGTTCCCTAGTGCAACTCTTGCCTTCCCTTCATCACCTAAATCCAACCCAGATGGACAGAAATTAATTTTCAATTGGCTCAGCACTCCAGCGGTTATATAAACATTGAGCTCTGCCCAGTGGGGGATGCCCCCTTATGCTTAGGAGAGGCCCAGAGTGCCAGGAAACAGCTGGACTTGAAGACCAAAGTCCTGTGTGTATGCTCAGGTGACATATCTATACACTGCCTACTCCACACTCCCACCTCCTCTCATCTAGGTCCCATGGCACTCGGTGCTGGGGGCGGGTGTCTCCCCAAGACGCAGCCGTGGGTGTGGGGGCCCATTACCAATGTGCCGTCTCGTGAGCTCCACAGCTGCGTTCCGGTTGACATTGGACAGCAGGCCCAGGCAGAAGCGCTCAGAGTTGGAGGGATCAGTGAAGCCATCCACTGTCATGGATGGCTGTGAGGCGTGGAATGTCTCCCCAACTCGCTGGTTTAGCTCATAGTAGGAGATGGAGCACCAGAAGGCCGGCTCGCAGTAGGTCACTGGCTGTAGGTCTGCAGAGACATGGAGTGTGCCAAGTCAGATGGTACCTACAGAAGCTCTAAAAGACTTTCTCCTCCGTTGCCCCCTCCTCCCAATTTCCATTGCCATACCAGGGACTAAGGTCCTCAGGGTCTGAGGGAGACCCTGCCAGATTCCAAGGGAAGCAGTACTGGGTTCTTTTCTTTTGGGCCTACACATACCCTGCTCCATAGGGTTTAGCCTTCCTGTGAACAGAAGCAGCCTTTGGAGACAGGCTAGCTCAGACACGAAACAGGTCAGGACCAGCCAGCACCAGGTGCAGCACTATGAGCAGCCCTAGGTATGCTCTGGATGTGGTATGGGGCCGTGCCACCTTCAAAAGTCACCTCCTACTCTCTCTTCTGGGATCCTCAGAGGAGCCCACGTCAATCTCTGCCTCCAAAGGGCTTTTGTTTTGGTGCCACTTGGCCTGAGGAGCAGCAGTTTGTTCCTCTGGCATCTGTAATGACATGGCCACAGTGGCCTCACGAGTGCAGCAGCACCTCATGTGTGAACATGCAGACCAGGGTCCGGAACAGGACTGGCCATGTGTCACAGCAGAAACCAGGGCCCATCTTGACGTAGCTGCCAGCTGTTGGGATGACGGGACACAAAGCAGCTCTGAGGATTTTGTTGTTTTTGTGGTTGTACAGCCTCAACTAGGTGCTCCTCAAGGTAAGACTGACCACATGAGGGCCGACTCTCTCCTATGACAGCTGGGGACTGCTTCAAAAGAAGTCAAGTCCTCTCAATAGCCCAGCTTTCCACTGGAGCTCACGAGGCGGCACATTGGTAATGGGCCCCCACACCCACGGCTGCCCTGGGACCAACAGCCCTGCCCCAACCCGCACACCTCTACAGCATGCCGCTGGCAGGGTCCCCTCAGCAGGCTGGCTTCTGCCAGCTCTTCCCTCAGAAGCCTACAGCCTCCTGCAGGACTTCCTGCGAGCTAGGCACCACCCCCAGATGCTCCTCCCACTGTAGCTGCCCTGCTGGCCCTGGGGAGGAGCCTCAAGCCCTGCTCTTCGTGGCCACCCATCTCAGACCTACACCCCCAACCTGGAATATTCTCGTGTTCCTGCAACCACCTGGTGATTGTGTGTGCCTTTGTGAGGGCTAATATCCGTAAGTGACTATCTCACTTGACTGTGAGGTCCTAGAGTCCCCTCTCCTCCGGTGCATGGGGCTCTAGTAAGAAGGGAATAGGGATGGCTCAGCACTGGCCTGAGAATCCTGTCTGCTGAAGTAGAGAGCTGCTGGGACCTGTGCTCAGTATCTCCTAAGTGCCCAGTCAAAAAGAACAGCAGATGCTGTGTTGCCCACAGGGGAGGGCCTGGATGGCCCCTAGTGGTACAGTGGCCAGGATCTCTTGCAGTGCAAAGTAAATGATCCTTGTAAGAGTGAGGCGGGGACATAGCCCCCATCTTCACATAGTGCACACTGCCAGAGCCAGCTGCAGGGTCAGCATGCCCTAAGCTAGGGCAGATGACTGCTTGGGAGAAAGGTGGGCCAGGTATTATGGGATGGTCAAATGCATCCTCAGCCTCCAAGCCACTGGATACTAATAGCATATATTTACCTCATCCTCCCAAGTCCTGACAATAAAAACCATTCCTAGACACTGCCAGATGTGTTCCAGGGGTTGGAAGCACTCCCCACCAAAAAGCCACCACCCTTTATGTTGAACCAGATCTCGGAATAATTCATTCACGCTCCCTGTGTCAGGCTCTGTATCGCCCCTGCCCATGGTCACATCCTCTATGCCACTGGAGCTATTGGTGGATTCCCTGAGCTAACTCTAGTAATAGATGGGCATGCAGCAAGCAGTATAAGGTACCAACAGCGATAATAACCTTGCCTAGGAACCTGGGAACACCCTGGTCCTGTCTTGACCTTCCAGATGCAGATGGGCAAAGCTTCCTCCCCTCCTTCTCTTCTCACGGTGGTTGAGCGGTTGAGCGAGAGGCCGAGGGGAAGGAAGCAGAGGATCAAAGCTACCGTGCAGAGAAGGGGAGCGACGAGACAGGAGCAGCTGTGGCCTGTGCCCCTGGCTCCTGAGGCTGGACTGAGCCACAGCAGCCACGTCCGGTCCTGGCCTTGCTCCACGCTTCCACATTCCAATGAGATAAGCTAGATTCTAAACAATTTAGCCACTAGAATGTGAGCTATGCTGCTTTGGACAATTTGTTAATAAAAGAAAAAGAAAAAATAAAGCCCAGTGCTAGCCAAAGTTTAAAATGGGCAGGTGACCTGTTGGTGCTGCTAGCTGCTACTGCCCAAGGGTCACCTATCTTGAACTGTGTCCCTGGGGACATGACCTTCCACTCTGGTCTGTTTCCTCATTTATATCAAGGATGGTTCTAGAAGATAGCTAAAGCTGGCCGTGTTAGTCCCTGTGTTTCTGCCATGTTTCAACCTAAAGAGGCAACAGCTTTGGCTGATCCAGGTCATCCCTGGCTTCCTTAGTAACGTGTATAACAAAGTCCTCACCCCCAAATTCCAAAGTCATGCTTAGGATTTCATAGGCTTAGTCCAGGCACAAGAGAGCTGGTGTTAAGGTTCCCAGGAACACTGACACCACCGATCCAAACAAAGCCTGGCACCCCCCCCCCCCCAGAGTGTCTGTCATACCTGGAAGAGCAGTGTTCTGGGGAAGGGGAAGCTTCATGGAAGGCGGCCCTTCCAGGCAGATCTATACCCTCTCTCCCCCAAACACCTCTGTGACCCCTCCCTCCAGGCACCCTAAATAACCCAGTAGAGAATCTGGACTCAGATGGACACGCCTTCCGGACTCATAGCAGCTATGTAATGGCACCAGGGCACAACAGCTCAAAGGTTGCCACTTCAAAGGGTGCCTGTCTCTCTGACTCAGTAACAGGGCCAACTAGGGTAGCCCCCTTTTAATTCTCTGCAAGGCTGTGCCTTTGAGTTCCCTCTCTCCCTCCCTCCCCACATATCAGCCCTGGCTTTTTCCTTCAGGCACTTTTGCTACAGCGGGTGTATAGCAAAAAATATAGTTACTATTTCCCCCTGCAATGGTAGCCCTTCCCACCCCCCACAAATCTTTTCTAGAAAAAGTCAGGACTCTGGAGAGACAAGAGCCATGGCTGGTACAAGAATGTGATAGCAGCCACTGACCGCACTCAGCTCGACTATGAGCTTCTTAGAAGATCAAACAAAAAGGGAACAGAGTTGTTAAGGTTTGGGCCTAAAATGTGCCCCCTAGCCTCATACAATTGAATACTTGGTCCCTAGCTGGCGGTGCTGTTTAAGGAGGTTATGAAACCTCTGGGACACAGGGCCAAGCTGGCAGATGTAGGTCCCTGGATGCAGGCCTGGAGGGTTACAGCCTGCCCTGAGTTCTGGTTCCATGCTCTGCTTCCTGATCTACCAAGGTTTGGACAAACTGTGCTTCAAGATCTAGCCAACATGGGCTTAGCTGCTCCAGCCACCATGCCATTCCCTCCCCGAGTGAGAACACCCCAGGTCCCAGAGTCCCCCAATAAGTGCAGAAGTGGTTTACAGAGGCCCTGAAAAGCTACTGTTCAAAGGCCCATCTGGCAGCAAGACTGCAGGAGATTGGGGGCTCCATGGATGACACCCCAAGGAATATATATGGGTTTGCTCTGCCAGACCAAGGCTTCCACACACCTGGGATGTTAGAGGAGACCTTGACTCCATTCAGCCCAGTCCCTGCTAATCTCTTCCCAGAGCGGAGGTGTTGAAGACACGAAACCTCCGCACTAGCCATCAGGGCCGCCACCTCCACCAGCATGGTGTCAGCCAGGCTTCTCGACTGGCATGGGCACTCAGTTCTCCGCTGGCCCCTGGCCAGCCTAACGCATTGGCTGGCTTCAGTTCTGAGCCCCATTCCAAGCTGGCACAGACTCTGTGTTTTGTTTAAGGAAAAGAAAACAGAATAAAACCCAGAAGGCGACACTTGGATTAAGGGGTGCCTATTAAAAACATGTGCAAAAGATTCCAGTCGGCAGAAGCAGAGGAGAGGAGGGGGGGCACGTCAGCTTTCTCCTGAACCTCAGGCAGGCGATGGGTAAAGGTCTGTACGGTGGGTACCACAGTACTTGAGGTCAAAGCAGAGATGTCCTGGCTAGTCTGGGCCCTCCCCACCCATGAAGGGTGACTCTGCCTCAGTCTTGAAGATTCTACCTTCTGACCCCATAGCCCTTCTGGCTGTTTCTTCCTTAGCTGTTTGCTTCCACTGGAGAGTCCATCCCCATCGTATGACCCTGACCTGCAAGGGCCAGTACCGGTGACATGAGACATTCCTCTCATGAAAGTAATTCATGCCCAGCAACTAGAGCATCTCCTGTGCTGGGGGGCGTTGGCCTTCCGTGGCCCCAGCACCTGGGTCCTCACTTCACCCTGCCTCCCAGGTTGAGGCAAAGAGCTAGGACATATGGAGGAAGGAGTAGAAGCTGCTCTGACCTCAGACAAGTTTACTAAGTCAGGCAAACAGCAGGGGCTGAAAACCAGACCCCTGTGGCAGCTGATTTCCTGCCATCCTGTTTGTGTGTGTGTGTGTGTGTGTGTGTGTGTGTGTGTGTGTGTGTGTGAGAGAGAGAGAGAGAGAGAGAGAGAGAGAGAGAGAGAGAGAGAGAGAGAGAGAGAGAGAGAGAGAGAGCGCGAGCGATATGCGCATGTGCCTCAGGACAAACTCAGATGCCAGTCCCCACCTGTCTCCTGTTCAGCTGGCCAGGAGTCTCTTGCTGTAGGAGCGCTGGGAGTGCAGACAAATGCTCCCACATCCAGCATTACATGGGTTCTCGGGGTCTGAACTCAGGTCCTTGTGTGTGCACAGCTATACCTAGCAAGTCCCTTACCCAAGCCTCTGCCTGTGTTTCCATAAGCCACTGAAGGCTGCAGCTGGCCTTTAAGAAGTACTGTGTCTGGCAGCATGAATCCTGCTGGCTTCTCGTCATTCCAGGGGGTGAGGAGGTGAGGGGTGGGGGGAGAGGGGTGAGCTTCGGATCCTGCCACCCAGCCCAGACCTAACCCAGCAGAGGAAGGCTCACCCTGTCATGGGCACTCCTGGAAGCCATTACCACAATAGGCTCAGCTCTCTGTTATGTTGGGCTCTTACAAGGACCTCAGTTTCCTCAGCCCAGGCACACCCTACATGTGTCACTGTGACAGGGAACAACTTACTCACCAGAAGGTCACCTTTCCCTAACCTGCTGCTTCCTTCCCCTGTTTTCCTCAATCTTCCTGACTTAGACACTTGGGAAATTTCAGGTGACCCACCCAGCATGATGTGTCTGAACAGAAACATGCCCAGCCCAGCTCACAGCCCCTGCTCTGCAAAACAAAGGGCCCAGGGGTTCCCCAGGGTCAACCTCTGCGCA
Source organism: Microtus pennsylvanicus (assembly GCF_037038515.1). Classification (NCBI taxonomy): domain Eukaryota; kingdom Metazoa; phylum Chordata; class Mammalia; order Rodentia; family Cricetidae; genus Microtus; species Microtus pennsylvanicus. The sequence continues at coordinate 56,994,944 of NC_134581.1, read as the reverse complement.
CCATGCCCGGCTGGGGCTCAGTCCTGCCTTTGGGCCTTGTCTCTCATGTCACTGCACCGCTGATTTTGAGAAGTTCATTCTTCCCCAGACCTGAGCTGGGGCCTGAGCGGGGAAGAAAATGGAAGCCATAACCAGATGTGGTACATTTTCTCTGCATAATAATCTCATAACAAGACCTTTCAAAGACATACCTGTAATCTTGAGATGTCCCCATCTTTTTCTAGAAAGCACCCTGCTGGCTAGAATTACATCAGCTTGATATAAGCTATAGTCGTCTGAGAGAAGAGAACCTCAGCTGAGAAAATGTCTCCAGAAGAGGCTAACCCTGGGGAACCCCTGGGCCCTTTGTTTTGCAGAGCAGGGGCTTTGGGCAAGCCTGTAGTGCATTTTCTTTCTTAGCGATGGGTGTGAGAGGGCCCAGCCCATTGTAGGTGTGACCATCATTGGGCTGGTGGTCCTGGGTTCTCTAAGAAAGCAGGCTCAGCAAGCCATGAGGAATAAACCAAGTTAATGCCCCTACATGGCCTCTGCATCCACTCCTGCCTCCAGGCTCCTGCCCTGTTTGAGTTCCTGTCCTAACTTCCCTCAGTGATGGACTATGATGTGGAAGTATTAGCCAAACAAACCCCTTCTCCCCAATCTGCTGATCATGGTTTCATTGCAGAAATGGTAACCCTAACTAAGACAACACTCTTGGTGTTCTGATCTCCATTCTGCAGTTTGGGGTACCTAGTCACCAATCACAAAGGGTGCGGCTTTTGCTACCTCAACAGCCCCCTTCTGCATGCCCTTCAGCCTGCGGCTCTCCTGCACCACATACCTCTGACTGTTCTGTGACGGTTGCTCCCAAGCTCCTGATGCCCCTCCTCAGCTCTTCTGACATCTCATTTTGCACTCCTGAGAAGTCTCCTCTGCTGTCACTGGCTTTCAGCACCTCTACCTCCTGGCCACTGTGCCCATAACCCTATCCTCCTCCTGGCCTCAGGCTCTTGTCTTCTGTCCCCAGTGTCCCCTTCCGCCTATGTCTCTGGCTCTCTCCTGAGCCAGGGTCCTCTCTCTACCCAATCCACCCACTCCTATGATGTCAGCCAAACCTTCAGTGGCATTCCTGAATGGACTTGCTGGAATGGTCAGTGGGTAAGGGAGAGAAGTACCTAGCAGTCTTTGTGGGAAGGACAGGAGATGGACTGGACCCCTTCCTATGGGCTTCCTGGAGGTCTTGCTATGCTGCTCACCACAGAACTTGGGGGTGGGGGGCTTCACACAGGTAGCGTGTGCTCTCTATCAATGCCTTGGACTAACAGCAAACACAAAGCAATGGTTACAACTTACCTGCCTTGGGCCCCTGCCTCCCAGACTTCCCAGGGAGGTTCCATGGAGCATAGAGACCTCTGGCAGTTCTCTCTAGGCCCATCACACCTCATCAGGGCAGGCTTCCTTATGGTCCCCGTCCTGTGCGCACAGGTCCACAGCCACTTCTTGAAACGGCCTTTCGTATTTCTCTAGCGTGTGAACCTTAGCTTCCCTTAGGACGCCCACCAACTACTTGGGTTTCTTTCTGGTTTTCCTCCAGGAACGCCTCATCAAATTTATAGGCTACATAGTGGTCAGATTTCCTCTATGATGGTGCTCTTAGGATCTCACCACAACCCCTCCAGCACACCCACAACCTCCTGCTGTGAGGGCAGGGAAGCAGAGTGACATTGCATTCAAGACGCAGCTGCACCTTGCCCCTGCCCTTCCTGCTAGCTGATAACCACATTGGTGACTTCCTCGGAGCACACCTGCTCCTCCATCTGCAATGTCCCTCATCTCTCATCTCGTTCTATTTTCCAATGTCCACCTGGCCCAAGGTGAGTCTGGGCTGAGTCTGCCCAGCACATTGCTTATGGCTTCCTCTTGGGCATAGTCCCCGCTTCTATGCCTGCTCCCTCAGCTCCATAGGGAAATACAGGTGTGGTCATGTTGTGACCATGTTTCTAGCATGGCTCTAGACCAGTGGTTCTCAACCCACGGGTCTCAACCCCCTTGGGGGGGGGTGTCAAACAACCCTTTCATGGGGGTCACCTGAGACTATCAGGAAACACCAATATTTATATTACGATTCTTAACAGCAACCAAATTACAGTTATAGAGTAGAAACAAAGATAATTTTATGGCTGGGGGTTACAATATGGCGACTATATTATAGGGCCACAGCATTAGAAGTGTTGAGAATGACTGCCCCGGATCCTAGTATCTACACAGGGTATGAATCGAGGAGGCTCTCCTGAGCTGTGACATGAAAAGTGACCACGCTTCTGCCATGGTTATGAAGACCAGCCTTCAGGGTACCCCGAAGGGCCCCCAGGAAACACTTGTCCCGTCATTATTCTGCCCTGGCTCACCCTCCTCCCAGCCTGCACCCCAGGTCGAAGATTTAAATGCACATGAGGGATCCTAAGTCAGAAAATTCTAGCCTGAGGCTGCTGCCACCGGCAGACTGGTCTGTGACCTTGATGGCTTTCCCAGTGGCACCTGCCTGAACACTTAAGGTGAAATGGCTCCAGAAATAAATCTAAAGCAGCTCATCCCCAAAGCTGGACGCCCCTGATCGGCCTTTAGTGGCATCTAGTCTTGGTTTGTTTTCAATAACTCGGGCCTCCACTATCAAGAATGTGACCTTCCCTCAGCCAAGCTCGAGATTACACTCCAAAGATTTAAACTGTATCTCAAAGTCATGTTTTGCTCCGCCCACCCGTCGGCACTTTTCAAAGACTCTTTACGTGTTTCCCAGTATTCCGAATGAGGAGTTTTCGCCAACATTATCGGCCAAGGTCTTGAAACAAATGGGCACACCAGCCTGTCCAGTGTGCTCTGCTCCAAAGTGTCCCACCATGATCAACTGCTTTTCCTGGGCCAGAGAGCAAGTGCCAGCCTTAACCCCAGCCCTGCCCCGCCCCCAATGAACCCAAACTACAGACCAGAATATCCAAAGCTACCTTTGATAAAAACACAGACATCTCATCTGTTCTGAGCCCTTCTGCCGTTTCTAGCCCCAAGGACTCCTGAAGAGTCTCCCTCCCCTACGCTGGAAGGATTCTGGCAGGCTGGCAGGGTGACCCTCAGAACGCTGACCTGTGTCCAACAGCTGAAGATTGTTGTGGGAACAGTGGGGTCAGCTGATAGAAACATCGTGAGATAGTACAGTGATAATCAAGACTTCCAAATGGAGAAACGCATTTGTAGAGGATCAGACGGGCCATGGCTTCAGTGGCACAGTACACATGTATACACTGCCCCACAAACACCAGACAGACCATGATAAAACAGTTGTGCTGGGCAGTGCGATCGTGGGCACATTGCTTTTCCCCCAAATTCCTTATATGTTGCTGCTTTAATAACAAGTTATTATGAGATGATAAACTCAGCTGAAATCCCACCGTGTGTCTGAAACAAGCTTCTGGGAGCCGGGGGCTGAGTCTGGGCAGCCGCCTGTGGCTTTGCCCCAAGCCACACACATGCGTTTGGCTGGCTGAGGCCCTGTCTCCTGGGCCTGAGGTCTGGGAGATTTCGTTCACTCACGTCTGAATGCCGCCCAGGGGAAACACGAACCCCAGCATAGGCTGTCTTTCCTGACACCACTGATCTCGGGTTTCCCTGTTCTGAGGTGACCCCAGGATCACTGTAACCAGAAACCCCATGGGTTAAGCTGGGCTGGTGGTGACGGAGGGGGTCAGGGCTCACCTTCACTGTCCCTTCCCACTCAGGCAATCAGCTGAGCTACAGCCAGGAGTGGAACGGCCCCCAGCTTACCGATGAATACTCACCCAAGTTATTGTGTGCTGGGGACATCGGATTCGGGGATAGGTTTGGAGAGCCTGCAAGGTGATACGCAGTTGTAAGATGTTGTTGGAGTATTCTACAGTCAAGACAGGATCCCTCACCATGTCATAAGGAAGCCCTGGACCAAACCTTAAGCAACCCAGCCTTGACCTGGCCTCATACACTCCCCGCCACACATCTAGGCAAGCTGCCCTCTCTGTGGAATGGGTGGGTTGAGTAACCAGCCTTAGAGGGCCCCTCCAGCACAGGCTGTGGTGGGCTCGGCTAGGCCAGCACACACACCTGCCCTCAGGGACAGCTGACTATCCTGAGGAAATGAAAGGGTAAAGATACACATTCCTATGCCTCACAGCCCGGTACTGTGGAGGGGCAGCCTTCCTCTCTCCCTCCCACACTGCCCAACTCCACAGTCTAGCTCTAAGGTACCCGAGATCACCTCAGGAAATTCACAGACCCAGCCTCAGAAATCCTGCAACTCAGCAACTGACTTGATACTTTGTGCAAGGCAGGATTCTACCGAATTCACACTTTGATCTTCTCTCTGCCCCAGCTACCAAGAAAATTTACACACGCACGCATGCACGCACATACACACACACCAGTCTTCAAAGAAAGCTAGTGGCGGCCTTTCCACAGGGCCCCATCCTACCCTCCTTTGTTCCCGTGTGCCTTGGAGTGCAGTTACTTATTTATGAATGTCTTGCAGCCTGGCCCCACCCCCTGACATCCACCAGACCTTGAGGCTGAGCCCTGAAGTTGCCTTGAGCTGTCCCTGGGGCTCTTTTATTTCACCCCAACAGAAGAGCTCTGAACTCTGAGGGTAAAGACCAGGTCACAGGCTTTCTCTCCTCCCCTGTGGCAGCACCTGACCCGGTGGAGATAAGAAACAATTCTGGAGGCCATAATGGTGCTTGAAAAGCTTGCTACATATAGCCATAACTTTGGCTGTAGTTTTGGTAAAAATATATTACATTATGGGGCCTTAATTTTTCCCCTGGTACAAAGAAGGGAATAATCATCTATTGAACTATATAAATTAAGTATAAGATGGTTACATTAAAAAAAAAGATTAATGCCAGGATTGGCATACAGGAAACCTTCAATAGTTGTTTCCTATTTTGCAGTAGCTCAAATCATGAAGGTCAAGGTTTTCTGAAAGGGCACATATGCTGCCAGGCAAGACCTGAGGGTGACTTTGGTGACCCTCAGACCAGAGACACCTCCACACCTCACCTGATAGAGAAGACAAGCCCATTAGCAATTGGACTAGGAGCCAAACAGGCTACTTTGAGGAAAACCAAGGGACAAAGAGAGACCTTTGCCCATCCATGCCTAGGTTAGCTGGGTACACAAACCCTGGCCCCCCAGAGCTTTGCATGGAGAAAGAGAGAGAGATAGGAGAGGGGACACGGTATAATGGGACAGAAAGACAATGAAGGGTGCAAGCAGCTTGGAGCCAGTGAAAGCATGCCTGACTAGTCCTTCCCACATACAGACCTCTCTGATTATGTTTGTTTATAATGGTCTTTCTACACACAGGGGGGGGGGGGCTGAGGAGAAGCTCTGCAGCTGGAGGGAGGCTGCCTAGCTGGCTCACTGCCCGTAGCTGCAAGTTTGCAGTGGTCACTTGGCACTGAGTACAGGAAGGTCTCCCGTGCACTCAGCTGGGTCCATGCTGCCAGCCACAGGCCTGGATGGGTATGTCTGGGGGCATGCTTGACCTAAAAGCACAATACCCCCGTGACTGTGCTTCTGCCGCATATGTAACCCTCTTCTACCCTCCTGTGGATTGTGTAAACTCTTGTGGTCTGTGCGTGAGGCAGCCCGCCATCGTGGGAACATCTGCTCTCTCCCTCCTCACCCACCACACAATGCCGAGCAGGTCCCGTGTGGCAGCTGGGGCTCTGTTCAAGAAGCTGCTCGTTTGGAAGCAATTTGGTCCCATAACATATGACACAGGAAACATCTGGGACCGCAGCAAGAGAAAACTCGGCCCAGTCCCTCCCAGCAGGGGCTTGCCAATCTCATTTGTCCACTACATTTGAAAAAAAAATAATAATAACAGTTGCTTCTGGTGTCTTTGCTGGCCACCAGAAAGGGCTGTTCCTCCACGCAGGTTTTCCTCCCTGCTCACCTGCACTGCTCTGGGTGTGGGAGCCCTTCTCCCACCCTCTGCCAGCACCTCACCCACATGGCCAGGCTACACTGTCAGGAAAACAACTTTGTGCCCCTGTGTATCTCCAGTGACGTACGAGGCACACGAGGAGTGCTCTATAGACAGCAGGCAGGCAGGAAAGCAGGGGGGCAGAAGGGAGGGGCAAGTCACTACTACTGACCTGCGTCCATGCTGTGGTTCATCTGGTGGTCACTAGTTTCTCCATCTTCACTCAGGTAGCCAGGGGGTGGGGTTTCTGGGGATTAGAAGGCAGGCAGTCCCATTAGAAAGAATGTAAGGCCTGGCCCTGGCGCTCCATTTGCTGGCCAATATAGCATGCATTCACTTTACCGCTGAGTGCAGAGGGCCTAGAAGAAAGCTGGGCCTCAAGGGCAGGTGTCAGTTCCTGGACTCTGCCATGCTCAGGCCTTTTCCAGCGCTGCCCTCTGCCTCCCAACCTGGATCCTAACACACTGACTCCCAAATCTGAAATGCCTTGCTCTAGGACCACGGTTTAGCTGGCTTGTCCCCATCCTTCAAGGTCAGGTAAAGAAGGGAGGCTTTAGGACATGCCTACTTTACCATCTCTGTCCCCTGGGAGCTGTGGCCTTGAGGCTGTCCCTGTGCAAGCTGGCTGTTCCTGCCACTGTTGTCTCTAGGGGATGTGGCTTAACTCCCCAGTGAGGCTGCCGTTCAGTGGTGGCGCCCTCAATGATCCATTTCTCGGAACTCGACCTCACCTTCCCACCCTGCCTTAGCCCTCCAAGGTCTGCCATCTGATAGGGAGTGGACAGCTTAACCACCCCCCCCCCCGAGACTAGCACTACCTGCAAGGATCTGAGAAGCCAGACAGCTGGCCTCTGCGTGCATGCGTTCTGACCCAAGACACGGGCCACAGCTAACCTCAGCCCAGTAAGCCAACCCAGAGAGCGAAAGCCACATCCAAATTAGAACACTCTAAAAGGAACACAGCTGGATCATTGCCCCAAAAGCAAAAAGTGGCCCTGACTGGCCCTAGCATGGCCAAGCACAGCTTTCCTGGATGCCCAGAGTGCCCGGCAGTGATTCACACATGATCTGCATGTAGATGAGGGGCTTCCAGAAATGCTGGCACCATGACAATGAGGCACATTCTATTTACTGCCTCAACTCCCACTCTGCCCAGTCCAAAGCTCAGGGTACTTACAGGGCCCTCTGCTGCCTCATTCCACACTCTGCAGCCTGTACCCCTCAGGGACCCTGCCTGTATGCCAGCCTTGTGGGCTGGGAGGGAGAGCAGAGACACAGTGTTGCTATTTCCGCTTTCAAAATAAATGATGGCACCGGAGCCCTGCACAAGGGTCACAGGGTCTCCCATGCCAAGAAAAACATCGTTAGGGGAGTTTGGGCCACCGATCATTCCCGGTTGGGATATGGTTCATAATCAGGGCCCACGAGCCTGCTGTACGCACGATGACGTGGAGAGAATGGGGAAATGGCGCCATCCCTGCCTCCTGGCTGCCTGTGCAGCCGCCAATGCCTACCTGGAATATTGCTTTGGGGCTCAATGCCAGCGGGGAAGTTAGTGTTCTCAGGGATGGAATGGCTGTAGTCATCCAGCGGGGGGAACTCGGCCGGGATCTCGGTGTGGCGTGGTACCAACACTGGAGGTAGAACTGTCCCCAAGGAAAACACAACAGAGGTGGGTCAGTGCCAGGACGCTGAAGTCCCAGTCCCTGAGGGCCCCTTAGACCCTCCAGAGTTGGTAGGACGGGGAGGGCAAGGCCACACACACACACATACCTGGTGTCTCTACTCTCTGATAGTGGTAAGGATTTACGCACACTTCATCCTTCTTCATGTTGAAGGCGAACTCACACAGCTCCATGGCCCGTAACTCATGGTGGCTGTGCAGGTCAGGCCATCGCCACAGGCGGCAGTAGATGACGTGGGGGAGCCCCTTCCGATGGGACACCTGCAGCCGGCCATCCAGTGACCTGCCATGGCAGAGAAGGGACAGGAGGTGTCAGTGGTAGAGGCTTGGATTGCTGTCTCCCATCTCCGGCCCCCAACAGCTCCTGGGGAGTTCAAGTTTGCTGGCAGACACTCTCAAGTTCTTTCCTCCCCCACACACAGGGGACCAGGAAATCAAAGCATCACAGCTAACTGTTCTTACTGGACATGTGCCCAGCTCCCAAAAGCAGCAAGGAGGCCCACCAAAGAAAGCCGAGGCTTCCCAGGACAAAAGAAAGGCCTTGCATCCAGCAGACCCCAGAATTCTCCAAGCAAGTATACCTGCCACCAATCTTGCCCTTGTAGAGACGACCACTGGACGGGGTAGAGGCTGCATAGAGGAGGTTGGGTGGCAGGCAGAACGAGTCTGACTGTTCCCCAGAAGCAGCAAATGGCCTCTGAGATGTTTACATGGGCTGTGTTCATGCACATGGATGAAAAAGGCAAATACTGTGATAAGTCTGACTGCGTGTGGCCCACAGGTTGCGGGGCGGCGGGGGGGGGGGGCTAGAGTAATGGAGGTAGGACTGCCTCTTCCATAAGAAGGCTTGTCGTCCTAGGAGCTCCAGGTTAGGGGCATGATGCTTCTAGTAGCTGAGTCAAGCCAGTAGAGGGCCACTGCAAACTGATCCAACAGATTTTATGATGCTTTATAAGAGAGGGGGCTGGGTAGATGTGCCAACCAGAACCAAACAGGGTCCAACCAATCTCCAAGGCACTGGCCTGAAATGGGGAGGGACAAAGGTCAGTGCTGGGCTTGGTCACAGGGACTGGCCGAGAGCTGCTGACTAAGGGCCTGTAGAAGGATGTAATTACCTCCCCACCCCCCTGAGGCCCAGACCAAATAGCCCCTGCAGCTGAAAACAGTAATTACTGAGCCGAACAAGAGAGGACAGCCTGAGACTAGTCCTTGAGGCACAGAAGGAAGTCAGCCGGATGTGCTGCCAGAAGACCTGGAGATGTGGCTCACGCTCCTGACTCTGCAACCCTGGGCACCAGGACTCTCAACTGCTGCATCTGTTATGATGGGGACAGTCTCCCTCTTGCCTGATCTCTACTAGTAACTGCTTTACAAAGCTCCAGCCCATGGTGAGCATTCCTCTCAGTCACTGGTGACTGTGGTCATTCTCTAAGCCAGCCCTAGGCAAAGCGGCTGAGCTGTGGGGTTGACAAAGAGAAAGGGTGAGGGGAAAGTGAAGACATAAAATCCTTCAGCTCTCCTCTCTTTCAAAGCTACTGAATTCCCCCAAAGATAAGGGAAGAGGCCACACTGACTCTTCAGGGTATGACAAAGGCCCTAGCACAGGACTGGCTAGATGGTGAGGTCACCTCTCTGGTGGGAAAGACGAGGACAGGAGAGAAGTGGCAGGAGAAGGACCATGCCAGCAGTGAGGAAGAATGGGCCCGACAGGCCCACCTGGATGGTGGGAGGGGTATCCTCTTGCTTTAAAAGTAACAAAGAGAGCTAGGGAGATGGCCAGCCAGCTGTGTCACAGGCGCGAGAACCGGCGTTCAGTCCTCGGAGCTCAAGGAAAAACAGCTGGCTATGGTAGCACACTGAGGAGGCAGAAACGGCCAGATCGCAAGAGTCTGGTGACCACCCTGCCTCACCTTCCTGATGAGACCCAGGCCAATGTGACCCTGTCTCAAAAAAAAAAAAATAAAAAAAAAACAAAGTGGACAGCAGCCTGACCTCCACAGCCATACACAAACATGTGCATAGGTACTGCACACATCAGCATACCTGCACACACAAACCCATACAAATACATGCATAGAAAATATAGTTCCAAAAAGCAAGAATGCTACCCTCATCAAAGCAATGTGGCAATGCACTCAAAACTGACCAGCATACCCATGGGACCCAAGAAAGGCCATACACAGTCACATATACATGAAGGCTGACTTTCAAAGAAGGGCCAAAGACACACTAGCTGGGAGAGGTGGACCTTTCAGTAGGTGGTGCTGGACCTACTGGAGAGCCACACCAAGAAAAGTGAACTTCAACCTACACCTTACACCTCTGTAGGAATGGAAGGTCAAAGTACAAAACTCAAAACTACAAAACATCAAGTCAAGACAGCCAGATGGTGGTGACATACGCCTTTAATACCAGCACTCAGGAGGCAGAGGCAGGTGACCTCTGTGAGTTCAAGACCTGGTCTACAGAGTGAGTTCCAGGACAGCTAGAGCTGTTACACAGAGAAACTGTCTTGAAAAACAAACAAACAAAAAAATCGAACAACAAAAAAGTCAAGACAAACTTTGTAAGATCTCTGTGACTTGAACAATAACTTCTCGGTTACTACACCAAAAGCACAATCCATTAAAAATCCAAGTTCATATATCGATAACTAGGAAATCAGGGTAGAGGCTCCTGATCTGCAGACTTAAACAAAAATAACAGGTGACATTGGCAAAGACTAAATCTCACAGAGCTTCAGTTTCTAGGGTAAAAAATGCCAAAACAACCGGATCTGGAATTAACAGGTGAATCATCTAGACAGATGTGAGTCTGAGATGACAAGATGTTCTATTTCATTACTAATTAGAAAAGTACCGGGGGCAGGGGACTAAAACTATAAATCTGTACAGTGGATTAAAACTACCAAGGGACTCTCCAGCTGGCTCAGCAGCTGAGAACACTTGCCATTCTTGCGGAGGTCCTGGGTTTGATTCCCAGCACTCATGCAGAGGTTCACAACCACCCATAATTCTAGTTCCCGAGGGTGGTATGCCTTTTCCTTGGGCCATGGAGCACACCATCGTACATAGACATGCGTGCAGGCAAAATCCCACACACGTAAAATAAAACTACATATGATGAGATGCCACCACACAACTATGGGAACAGCTAAATTAAAAGGACTGTGTGTGCCTCTTGGTGGCAACGGTGTGGAGCAACCGGAACTCGTATACATCACTAACGGGAAACAGTGATACAGTGGCTTTGACCATTGGGGAGTTTCCTTCAAAGTCCAACGTAGAAACCTACTATACTAGTTTCTTTTTCAGTTGCTGTGATTAAATAATCTGACATAAATTGTGATGGTCTGTCTAACGGTCAGTTTGACAAATATAGAGTCCCCTTGGGAGATGGGTCTCTATGTATGCCTGTCACAGGGGTATTATCCTGACTGGGTTAACTGAGACGGGAGACCAGCCTGCTAAGGGTAGCACCATTCTCTGGGATGGGATCCTGGACTATTGAGAAGGAAAATGTGAGCGGGGAACAATCTTTATCTCTGTTTTCTTCCTGACCGTGTCTGCACTATGACCAGCTGCCTCAAGCGCCTGCTTCATTGACTTCCCACCGCGATGGTCTGCACCCCACTCCTGGTGCCAGCTTTTGTCTTAGCTAATTAGTGGCTGTAATAAAGTACCTTGACAAAAGCATCCTAAGGAACAAATAGCTTCTTTTGGCTTCCGGAGACCTACAGCCCCTTCACTGCAGAAGAGAAGACAAAGCAACGGGAGCCCGAGGTCAGGTGGTCATATTGTATCTGTACTCAGGAAGCAGAGTGAACAGGAAGTGGGGCTAGGCTATAGGGCCTCAAAACCTACCTCTAGGGACTTACTTCCTCCAGTGGGACTCTCCCTCCTAAAGGTTCCATATCCTTCCAGTGCTGTCAAAGCTTGAGACCAAGCATTCAGACATGTGAGCCTATAGAGTATATTTCATACTCAAGCCACAACACCTACCATAGGATCTACCTATTCTTCTTCTAAGCATTCCCCCAAGAGAAACAAAGCAGTACGCCCACAAATGTACGGACACCTAAGTACTTTGCTACGTCCACAAAGAGGATGACTGACAATATTGGCCTCTGGAGCAATGCATGGATGGATCAAGGTCATGAGTGAAAGGAATTGGGTCGTTCTGTGTATGTAAAATTGTTATTGCTTGGTTTTTTATTTTGACACAGCTGTCACTCTAGCTTTGGTGATGGCAGATACGGTATAGTCCCTGGGCCAATTCAAACTTGTATGATCCTCTTGCCTCAACCTCCTAAGTGCTTGAACTACAGCCATGCATCACCACCATGCCCAGCAAGCTATGCCTGGGAAGGTGAGGCATGCATGCAGAGATGGGAGGGATGGAGTTAGCAAGGGAGACCTTGGCGGGATACAGGCTCTATTTATTATCTTGACTGTGGTGGTATTATGGACAGACACGTGCTGAAATTTACCAAACAGCACACTTTGGGTATGCACAGTTGATTTGTAAATTATACCACAATTCCAAGGGGAGGGGGTCAAAGAAGACTTTGGACTTGCCTAAGCCTGGATTTGCCATTTCTGTGTCCAACAACTCTATAAATTTGAGCAAACCTCAGCCTTCGTATTTTGTCTGAACTAGAAGTACCATTGACAGCCTCTTGAGAGGCCTGGGTGACACTCCATGCAGCCCCGGCGCCGTGAGAACACATCAGACATCAGCAGGTTTCTGCATTAGCACCAAGGCTCCACACTGCCTCACTCCCGTGCATGATGCTAGGCTAAGGAAGGAGCCTAGCTGCTCAGAAGTCAGTCCTTCCTGGCTTGGGTGATCCAGGAGCGTAACAGGAGCAGCCACCATGGGGCTTCCTGTCTCCCTGGTGCCTGTTCCTGGTTCATCTTAGGTGGTCTCCACCAGCACCATGCTGTATGGTTCATAAAGTAAGTCTCCAATGCTCCTGGCTCATTAAATCCAACCTCTTAGACCAGTCCAAAGCAAAGGTGGGACCCTAGAGCCACGCAGTCTGTACCAGGACTGCAGCCAGAGGCCAGCTCTCCTAACTGCAAGGCTCTTGAGCACATGACCACCTAACCAGACTTTCAAGAAGTCATCTGGTCCACATCCCTGCTTCGAAGCCATAAAATCATTATATATATCCATATATCCCAAGATGACAAAGGCATCTCATTCATTCTTCACAGACCATTGTGGCAGCTCCTCTTGATTCAAAGTCTAAGCCGTTCTTTCTCCCTCCCTTTGTCCCTCCCTTTCTCTTTCCCACTCAAAATGCTTACCAAATAGTATGAGTGAACTGGGCGTTCCCGCTGCTGGGTTTAACACAGCTGATGTGTCCAGAACACGCCCTCCCCAGGCATGGCTTGGGGCCCATTAAGTAAATCCAGTAATTAAGTCCCCATTCTGAGCTCATATTGCCACGAGCATGCTCAGTAACAGGAAAGGCTGTCTTCATGGCTAGTTTCTCTCTCTAAAGCAGGCCTTCCTTCCTCCCAGCGGCCCACCGATTGATGAGAAGGCAGACCTGCTCCCCAACTGTGACTGAGTTCTCTTTCCACACCCAGTGTCTTCCTCATGGTTGACCCCCAAACCTCTTAGCATCTCCCTCCAGCTCCCTGGACAGAAGGTTTTAATCTTTAAACATATTCTTCCCCAGCCAAACAATTTCCTGTGGCAGGAAATGAAGCTTCCTCCCATTGGCTCCAAATGAGACCCGTAAAGTGTCCCAAAATGGTGGTGGGAGCCACAGCCAAGGATGTGGACTTGCCAGAGGCTGGAGCCAATGGTGAGGAGGGTGTCGGCCAGAGCGCTGCCTCGGTGAGAGGGCTGGGCTGGGGTCCACCTTAAGCCAATACTACTCCTATCTATGGTCCAGTAGCCATGTGGGGAATGGCAAGGGGTCCCAGGTCAGGGGCAGAACACGCAAATTCCAGAAACATGTCGGTACCTATTCAGCATGGACAGGTGCCAGACCCACCATGTGAGAAGCCAACACGGCAACCCGTCGTGAATCCCTGCTACTGCCGAGCTCAGACCTCCAGGGCCTCGCCTAAAGCCACATAGTTTGTGGAAGGCAGAGGCAGACTCAAGCCTAGACCAGTGCTGAAAACAGAAGTGAAACAAGGGTTGCTCCATCACCCTCAGAAAAACTCACCTCAAACCATTACTAAACTCCAGCCGCGTCTCAGAAACCTGTGCCCTGAGGTGAGACGATCTGAAGGAAGTGCTCGCCTCCCTTCCTCTCTCCCGCGCTCTCATTACTGAACTCTGGCCTCTCACAGGCAAGCATTCTCTTTTTCGTTATCCTGTGGAGCACTAACAGTGACAGTGAGGGAGATCGCTGTTCTGAGCCTTCTCAGGATCCTGCCTCATGTATACGCATCACCAAGAGGCGATGCTGGACAATGCTGGTCACTGGCGACTGTGACATCTGACCCAAGTACCCTGCCCTGTGGCTCTGCAAAGCCTGTCACGGGTATAAATACTGTCTTGTCCCTTGACCTCTCCCAGACATCAGCAGAGGCACTGTGCACTTCCTCCTACTCCCCCGTACCTCTGCGAGCACCATGAAGCACCAGGTGGCTGCTGCCCCATGGCCTGCTGGGGGATTGGCATGGATTCTCACACAGCACTAGCTGACTAATACATTGACTCTGCCACTGACTGGTCTTCTCAGTCAGCTCGCAACACCAATTCCTTCCTCTTCTGAGAGGCTGACAGACTTTCCTATGCTCTACCCCCCTCCCCCCAAGTTCACATACAGCCTGTGGGACTCACCCCCAAACCCTATTCCAACTGCATGATCCAAGCAAGCCTTAGCTATTCCACGGGGACTTATCTTTAGTGTGTGGAGAAAGACTTTCCTCTGGGCCTTCCGGGTTATCTACAAGAAGCACGGACTGACTCTAAAGGTTCCTGTGAAGGTTTTGAACTTGACAAGAGTAGAGCGTTCACCTCACAGCCAAACCTCCACCCCCACCCACCTCATTTTGGTTTACTTCTCACAGTTTCCCCAACACCTGCTAGGCTTTGGTATAAAAAGGAAAAGGCTCTTTGCCATTTTGGATTTGCCAGTGAAAGGCACACCTATCTACCAACTCCCAGGTCATGCCTGTGCCAGCTGGAACACCCATTTGTCTGCACAATGTAATTCCCAGCATGCCTCAGAGCTTCACTAATTTACATGTTTTTCTTGAATTTTGTATTATCTGTGGGTTTATTGTCTCCTCCCCCCCCCCCCACCCCGCTTTCTGGTCCAAAGAGCAAAGCTAAGTGACTTCAAGTTTTGCTTAGATGCTCTCATCAGATAACAGGGGTTGGGGTGGAGGGTGAGATACTGGTGCCTTAAACAGCTCCTTGCATTGGTCTTGGGACTATGGACAATCAGTGTGGGACCTCTCCATAAGTGGCCCTTGGAGTACTCATATCAGAATTTTCCTTCTATGCAAAAGACCGCCCCAGCAATCCTGGGACCCAGCCTAGCTCTCTCAGAAGTGGACCCCACACACAGACCGATCCTCTAGCCCTTGGGCTAGCCTGGGGGTAGGCTCAGGGTACGGCCTTTCAGGAAGAGGGTGGTCAATGGGATCTTTGGTCCTGGCTGTGAATGAAACAAGCCCAGCTTCCCATGTGTGAGCACTTCGGACATGGTGGCCGTGGGATGGAGAAGGAGGGGTGTCGTCACTTCCTGTGTCCTGCACAGCAATCAGCAGCACCCTGGCCTCACAGGAAAATCTAGACATGAGCAGCAGCAGAGGCATCTGCTTCCCCACTCCCCTGGAGAGCCCAGGACTAAGGGCGAGCCTACAGGTGGGCACAGGTGGAGGGAAACAGATGCAATGGAAACCTCAGGGCGGACCTTGTCCCAGCAGTTCTCATGAAATTCAAGGGTCCTAGGTGTGTTGGGATGGGGGCCTTATTCCTGTTTTTAAGTGAAAACCATATATGGTGTGAGGTGACATCCAAAGTCACCAAGAACAAGAGGAAAGCAGAGCCCGCTAACCTCAGCACTACACTGCAGAACCCACTTTCGATGACTGCTAAATAGTGTATTTGAATTGCAGATGACCTCCTTTGACTCTGAGAAAATTGTCCTTGTCCCCTCTCTTCTCCACAAGATGCAGGGTAAAGTTTGGAGAAGAGGAGGGGGGAGAAAGAGGACAGAGAAGGAGGTGGAGAGGCTGATTCATGAGACCTGCTCAGGGTTCTGCTTTTTATAAGCCGGCTTTCCCTCCGAGCCCTATGGCAACAAGCATGCAGCTCTTCCGTGCTGCGGGGACTGCAGACCTTTCTAGCTACGGAGGATGCTGCTAAGAACCAAGCTAATTCTGCTCACTGCAAGCCAAAGGAATGCTGCCAGGCCCCGGGAACCATCCGCATTTTCACTGTGTTGGAAAACTCTGCTGCCTGCACTTGATCCAGAACTGGGACTGAGAATGCTCATTGGTCTTTTAGAGATAACTCACAGAGTACCCAGGATGTTCCAGCCCTTGGCAACCTGGCCGACTCAGTCTCTCTCTCTCTCTCTCTCTCTCTCTCTCTCTCTCTCTCTCTCTCTCTCACACACACACACACACACACACACACACACACACACACACACACACACACACACACACACACCCCACACCCCTTCCAGGCAGGAAGATAGGAGTTCTGAACAGAGGCCTTCAAACAGCCAGATGGACAACCTGTAGAAAGAGAAATGACCACGCCACCCCATCCAAGCTGGCCTCCTGCTCAAACAGTTTCCTGGGCAAAGCCTGAGCTCCCAAAGCAGCCACTACAAAGGCAGAATGACTTTAAGGCAAGGCTCCCTCCCTTGGCTCCAGAACACTCCATTCCTTCCAAAGCTGCCCGTCCCACACTGAGGCCTCCACAGCATCCTATCTGTGGTTCTTCCTGCCCAGTGGCCTCCCGCCAGCCTCTTCTCCTGCATCTTAAAATCCCTACTACCTCCACTATTTATCTTAGCCCTCGTGGCCTCGTGTGATCCAACTTCCTGTCTATCTAGGTCAGGAACTCCTGGCTGGCAAGGAGACCCAGGTGACCTTCCCCTGTACCTGGAAGAGGGGTACTAATGGTTACATCAGAAGTATGTCACAGACATAGTACTTAAACTCTGTGTATGAGCAGCAGGCTGCACTCCATGTCTCAGAACATGTAGAAGATACACACAGATCTTAGGCCATCCTATAGCCAATCGAGTCCAAAGAAACCACAGACACACAACACAGGCTGCCACCAGAAGTGATCTTTCAGCAACAGCTAGTCTGAAACTGTGGAGGAGTGACATGGAGGGCAGCCGAGAAGGACCGGAGGCCGCAGTTCTCTTGACTGGGGAAGCTGACCTGGCAGACAAAGTCACCTGTGGCTAAGGTGCAGATAGACATTGGACAAACTAGCAATGCGGTCAATGCCTGGACCCTGGCAGTCCTGAAAAGCCAGACTCAGGTACCCAGTCACGACAGCCAATCACATGAGTAGCGAGCACAGAGAAAGATTGCTTCCATGTGACCACATTGGGAAGAGGAACAAATTAAGATGTCTTCCAGTGACCTCCCTTCCCCAGTCCATCTTCAGAGACTTAAGCAGCAGCAAGACAGGTACACAGCTAGGCAGCCCCGCTCAGGGTTTGGCCCCACCTGTGACTGATCTACCATCAGCTTCGGGCTCTCCAACAAGGTGGTCGGGCAAGCTGTCACAACAGCATGACAACTCTTCTTTCTCTGGCTGGCACCAGGCTTCAGCCTCTTCCTTCTACCAGCCTGAGACCTCTGGGAAATGTCAGTTCCTCAAGGTCTGCTGTATCAATAGCCTGATCGCCAAGGGAAGGGGCAGAAGTATTTCTTTAGATACCTCCATTCCTGCCAGGATGGTTACAGAGGGCCGTGCAATCATCAACCTACCCGGCATCATCTACTGGACCTTCGTAAGCATCAGACTCAACAGCCTAGAGCGCAGAGCTCTGGGCCAGCATCCTAGGGCAGGAGCAAGGCGCAGGCCCTCCCTAGGAGGAGGGCTCAGTGTTTTCCTTCGGGCTGTGCCACCCACTGAAGCACTAGTCTCGAAGCGTGGGTCATCTAGTTCAAAAAGCAACATGTTCAACTGATCTCCAGGGACTCTACTTTCTAGAACATTATGGCATTCCAAGTACCAGGGAGAGAAACTATTTTGTAGCATTGTAGACTGTAGCTCCCCGAGTCTGCCCCTCAGTGCCTGAGACAGAGAGGAATCAGCCCTAAAGTGGAGCAAACTGGGGCAAAGAGTGAGGACACCTACAGAAAGGCCTTTCTCTCCACTAGACACGAACAGCATATTGACAGGGAAGCTTCGTGACTTCCACCACTCCTACAGGACAAAAGCAAAACCCAAAGAAATCCAAAGTGCAGCAACAGCAACGAAACCTGTCCATCAGCCTGCGTGTAAGAGGCCAAACTAATACTAACCGCTTCCTGGAGCTGAGGCTACCTCATACCAGAAGGGTGAACAGGGTTACCTAGGGCTAGCCTCAAGTCTGGGCTCTTCAATTGATGGGGTGGGTCAGACGAGCTCATAGCCATGGATGGCTTTGGTGGAATCTACTCTGTGTCTGAAACTGAGCAGAAGGGGACCTGTGAGATGTTTCAGAGCTTGGGAACCACGGGACTTTGGAGCGGGGGGGGGGGGGGGGGGGGGGACACATCTCGGCATCACCATAAGGAAAGGAGCCCATGAGTGGATGTCTACCGAAGATAGTTCAGAGGGAGGTCTAATGTTTTCCTTTACTCCAGAGAGCTATGACCTGAAACCATCAAATGTCCCAGAATTGAATACATTGAAGCACCACCACAATGGCTAAGGCCACAAAAACGCAGAGGCCCCTTGCAACCACTCATCCCCATGGACCCTGCTATAAGCCCTTTGTCACTGCAGTCTGTCTCTCAGGAACGCCAGCTGCTTGAGAACAGCCTCTCAGACCCTCTGGCCCTCAAGGATGGGTAACAGTGGATGGGAGTGTTAAACACCAGCTGAGAGAACCACACAGGCTGGGAAGAAAGGGGTGAGTGATGGAGGAAGGTCATTGGTTAAAATAAAAGAAGCTGCTTGGCTCTCATTGGTTAGGAGATAGGTGGGAGGAGTAAACAGAACAGAATGCCGGGAGGAAGAGGAAGTGAGGTCAGACTCGACAGCTCTCCTCTCCAGAGCAGACGCCTTCAGAGAGAGACGCCATGCTCCAGGCTCCTGGGCAGACACATGCGATGAAGCTCTGAACTAGAATCTTCCCGGTAAGACCGGTGCTCACAGATTGTTAGAGATGGGTTGATTGGGATATCAGAATTAGCCAGTAAGGGCTAGAGCTAAGGGCCAAGCAGTGATTAAAAGAATACAGTGTCTGTGTAATTATTTTGGGGCATAAGCTAGCCGGGCAGGCGGCTGGGGGTTGGGGACGCAGCCCCGCCACAGCTCCAATATTACTACAGGTGAGGGGCACCCTCTTTCTTCCTACCCAAGGACTTCCTCCAAACTCCTCCTGAGACAAGTGGGGTGGCAGCTTTATGGGTCAGGAATGGTCCCTTGAAGCACCCCAGTGTATCCCACACTACCCAGTGTTCTGTTACCTGGGCTGAATGGGAGGTGATGTGGGGGAGCTTGTCAACGAATTCTAACCCCGCTGTCCCCATACCCCTTAAGGAGGCAGCTACTGGCTTTTCCTGAAGAGAGAACAGGCCCTGGCATGGAAGCACCTGCTTCTTTAAGGAAGTGCCCTCTGCACACAAAAAACACAGACTTCATGGGAAGAGCAGCAAATACCAGCTCTCCTTGGACTGGACTGACCCCTCTCGGCCTGCGTCGTGAAGAGCCCTCCAACCTCACTACCTGTGACCAGCTGGCTGCCCTCACCACCCTTTACGAGGAGAGCTTGATTATTGGGTCTGTCTCCATTAAAGTACCTACTATGTGCAAAGCACTCAGTGCCTGTGTCTTCCCAACTTCCTTTGCTTGAGATCAAGGACAACAAATAATCCTGTTTTGTTTCCAGCTCTTTTGAAACTAGCTTTCCCTACCTCACCTCCTTAAAGAGATAATCGGAGCAGCTGCTTCACAGAGCGAGCACCACGCCAGGAATTTTATAAATAAAGTAGCTTAAATACATTAATTCGGCAGGACGAGGACCGCGTTTTCCGAAAGAAGATCATGAAGTTGAGAGAGACTCAGCGTCATCCAGAGACCACATGGCGAAGGACAGCAGACAGGAAGCCTCCACTGTTGGTCTGCAGGCAGACATGGTGGGAACACAGGGCTGTGGACCTGGGTTCCAAATCGCGTTTCTCTCCTTGCTACTTGGCGGACACCTTAAGCAAGGTTTCCCATCTCTCTCAGGAAGTTTCCCCGTGGGTAAGAGGGGCCATTTGAGAGACCTCTCGCGCAGGCCCTTCCTTGCCTGAGCAGTGTATGCCGGCATAAAATGCCACAGGTTACTTTTCCCTTGCCTTCTAGAAAATACCATCCAACGGTGAGGATAAGCAGTCGCTCTTGAATGTCAGTTATTCCTCGAACAAGATCAGGGGACGTGAGACTATTCTAGAAACACTGGCATCTGGGGTCAATTTAGTCTTCTTTTTCTTTTTTTAATGGTGCAAGCAGCTATGAGATCAGACTGAAAGGGACACCATGTCCTTCACCGGCTTGCCAAGTTCTGCCACACTTTCTTGAAATTCTCACCTTTTACCAGGCCTGTTGGTACAGGCTTGTAATACCAGACAGCCTCTTGGGAGGCTGAGGCACGGTGATTGGAAGTCTAGAGCCAGCCCAGACAACTCAGTGAGACCCCGTCTCAAAGTTTAAAAAAGTAAAGGCACGGATGGGGGGCTGGGGAAATGGAGATCAGCGGCAGAGCATAGGCCTGTCCTGCGTGAAGCCAGCGCATGGAAACCATGTCTATGTCCTACAGGGTGGCAAGACAAGGCCAGGCGAGGGGTCAGGAGCGAGATCTCAGCAGACTGAGAACGACAGAGATCACAGGTGAGCTCTCGGGCTATGCCACACAGACGGCCAGGTGTCACAATGACGGGGTTTCATGAACCAATCGGCCAACAACGGGGACATGACTTCCTCTGGCTCAGAAAGAGCCACCCAGCCTGGCACTTACCAGACACAGCAGGCAATGAACACATTTCCTCAGTGATTTGACCAAGTGAAAACATGGGGATAAATAAATGCTAAACAAATATTTGGGTTTTTTTCAAAACACAGTTTCAGAAAATTAAAAAAAAAACACTCCTATAGTAAACTCTTTTAAAATGGAAGCAAAACACCCCCAAACTCAAATAAAATAAAAAAATTTAAAGTCCCCAAGTGTCAACATCCATTTTTTAAGAGATTTTATTTTATTTTTAATTATGCATATGACTTTGTTCATACACGAGCGCAGTGTCCACGGAGACCACGAATGGGCATCAGATTCCCTGAAGCTGGAGGTACGGGAGGTTGTAGCTTGTCCTGTGTGTGCTGGGAATCAAACTCTTGTCCTGTTAAAGAGCTGCAAGGGTTCTCAACCAGTGATCCTGCTCTCCAGCCCCGGCTCATCCCTTTGTATCCCTGTGATGAAACGTCACCCAGCCATAGAACAGAATTCACTACTCAACACACAAAACATGGCCAGATCTAAAAGTACGCCAGGTGGAAGAAACCGGACAAAAAGAGAATGTGTCACATGACTCAGCCCCTACAAAGTTTCAGGAGACGCAAGCTAGACGCAGTGACAGGGCACGGGCTACCTGGCAGGCAGTACGGCAACGGAAGGGCGGTGGCACCAAAGGCGGAAGGCTACCGCGAGCAGTTCAGTGTCTTGATTGTTGCGATGGCTTCAGGTGTGTACACGAACATGAAAATCACCACACTGTGCGTTTTAAATGTGTGCCGTTGACTGCATGTCAATCACACCTCAATCTAGGCATCTAAAAGAAAGACTCCCCAAAATTCTGTTGGGGGCCAATGAGAAGCCACATTTTAAAAGGCACAGAACAATCAACGGATTAAGCCACAAGTGCCCCCACCCTTTGCTCACTGCATGGCCAACTCCACAAAGAGCCAGAATTGACCCTCTAGTGATCTGGAGGGAAAGGCATATCCAAGAATAGTGCTGGGGGTCTGAGGATTTCTCTGAGGGATGATCAGGGGTCGGATGCTGTGCTGTCCCTCAACATGAGATGTCCCCTACCGACCCACAGAGCTTCTTCCATGGACGCCACAAACCCTGCTGCACAAGATCTTCGGTTGTTTGAAGGCTGTGCTTTCGAAACCACATGGAACAAGAGTTACTTGGTGCGGCAGATTTTAAACGTCGTAAGAAGCCACGAGCTTCTGCAGTCACTCTGGCCACTGACACCTCAAGCCTGGCCTCTCACTCTAAGCCAACTAGACAGTGCTCTCCTGTACATCAAAAGCCAGGGTCAGCAGCTAAAGAGTTCAAATAACTCCCAGTAGCTGCTGGAAATCTGGCAAAAATAAAACCCGAGGCCTTGGGGAGAGGGTTCGGTAGAGGAAGTGCTTGCCATCCAAGCACGAGGACCCAAGTTCAATCCCCAGAGCCCTGTTTAAAACAGCAAAACCAAGCAACCAAACAAAAAGGCCCAATAATGAGTCACACTTGGCATAGAAGCACCAGGGAGACAGAGGCAGGCAAATGTCTGAGACTCCCCAGACATCCAGCCTGACCTGCTCAGCAAGTTCCAAGCTAAAGGGGGGGGGGGGCCTGTCTCAAACAAAACGAGGGCACCTACAAAATGGCACTGGAGGCTGACCTCTGGCTTCTACACAAAGATGTGCACACATACAAGAGGCACAGGCACACGTGCACATACGTGTGTACACACACACAGGAAAGAAAGAAGTGGAAGATGAGAAGAAGAAAGGCAGGCTCAGAAACCTAAGGTACCTCTTCTGAGTGTAGAGCGTTCTGGGTAAGGAAAGAAAGCCGATGGATTAGCAACCTAGCAACCAGAAGACACAGGGCACAGGTGGGCAGATAGACAAAGTGCAAGAGTGAGAGACTTGGGGACATCTTCATCAAACCCATCCCTTCAAGGCTCAGGGATCTATGCAGAAGAGGAGGTAGAAAGACTTTTAAGAGCCAGAGGTGATGGATGACGCCAAGGAAACAGTGTCTTCCACACACAAAAGAACTGATTGCACATACGAACTCAGAGACTGTGGCAGCACACACAAGACCTGCCCAGGTTCAAACCAAACAAAATCCCAGCCCTGGGAAGGGAGAGTGGACACAAAGTCCTACTCCTAACCAAGAGGCTATTTACGATTGATACCTACTGGGAAAGGAAAAATCCATTTTTTCCAGTAGAGTGTCACTGGGTGTACTAACTACACTCCAGAGCAGGCCCCATGGCCAATATAAAAAGGACTCCATGGTTGTTCTGTGAGTGTATGTGTGTATGTGGTTGTTCATGTCCAGGAGTAGTTGGCCAATATAAAAAGAACTCCATGGTTGTTCTGTGAGTATATGTGTGTATGTGTGCACAGGCATGCCATGCATTTAGTTTGTTTTGATCTTCAGTTTTTGTGTTTTAGGGAAGTTTGCATTTATTTTTAAGAGAGGGGCTCTTATTTTTAAGAGAGGTGGGGATCTGGGAGGAGTTGGGGGAGAAGAAAGAATTTATTCAAAACATTATATGAAAAAAATGAATATAAAAGTAATTAAAAAATAAAAACCACAACCACACAAAGTATAGCCCACCCCATGCAGTGCTGAATGTTGTTCACTTCTCTTCCTCTGCTCCTGACATAACCTCCATGACTTGCAGGGAAGATGTACCTGGCAGGTTCCCTCTGCTTCATTCCAGCCCTTTCCTGATCAGAAGACAATGCCTACCCTGGGGTTTCTGCTTCCTTGCCTGGGCTCCCAAGGGCCTTTGAGGGCTGGAGACCTGGTGGGTCCAGGTTATCCCCTCTCCTGACCTCCTGAGTCTCTTCCTGCTGCCTCCATCCTAGCTATACCCAGAGAGAAACACAGAATCTGAGCCTGCCAGCACGAACAAGACAGGACTCCCCCTAAAGCACCAGGCAGGAAGCCGGAGGAACAGAAGGGCTTTGAATACAACCCATCCAATAAATATTTATTGTACAAATGGCTGACAGGCCGAAGCCAAGCCAGAATGGCCTTTCTCTCCCTCACCTCACCGCCCCGCTAGTGGTCAATCCTGGAGACTTCCGGACGCGTCCCACTGCCGGAAAAGGACACACAGAAAAGACAGCTATCCATTAATTGGTCTGGGCCGGAGGTCAAAAATAGGCAGCAGCCCACAGATGTTTTGTTTGGCCTGTGAGTGTTTTTTTTTTTAATTTTAAATTATTTGCCAACTTTTAAAAGCTGGAAGATTTCATATGTAAACCTAGGCTTTGGTCTCAGAAAATGGAGATCTGGTGAGATGCTGCACCCACTGGCTGATACCCAGTTGCCAGTGCTCCCCACTGGACTTACGATGAACCTCAAGTCACATACCCACTTCTGACAGAGGGCCCCCACTTCCCACCCTCTGCTCATCCTGTAAGCACCGTGGTTTGTAGCGCTTGCTGGGTTCCAAACAGGGAGTCCCCACTCCATATGAACAAAATGGAACCCAAAGAACTGGTAAGGCAGCTGTACACACCAGCTGGTTCACAGCCGTAGGAGTCGCTCTTCCTGCCCTGTGGAACCATCAGTACTACCCTCTTCTCTTCTGTCACTGTTCATCTTGACTGGCAGCTTCACTGGACTTTCAGAACTGCTCAGTAGGCCACTCTGGAATAACTGTAAAGTACATTCCTAGAGAACTTTAACCCAAGAGTGGGCCCCGCCCTGAAAGTGGGTGGTAACCTCTGAGGGGCTGGGGTCCCCAGGTGAACGAAAAGAAAGTGAATGCAATAAGCCTCCCCTCTCTCCCCCATCTTCCTGATTTGATGCAGAACGGCCAGCCACCTCATGCTCTCATACTTCCGCCCCCACAATTCCTGCCATCCTCAGATAAACCCTTCCTTAACTTGCTCTTGTCACGAGGGGGGGGGTACCAAAGAGTGGGGCTGTCACTGTGACAAACCTGACCGTGTGGCCTGTGAGGCGAATGTGCAAAAGTAGGAAGAACGCTAGAGAAGCCCTAAAACACTTTGAACAGAGCAGCATAAGGGGCCATTCTGATGGGAGCGCAAGAGAGCAGAAGGCCAATAAAAATGTAAAAAAAAAAAAAGCTCCTGGGCTTCAAAAGGGAGCAAGGACCTAGAGAACCAGACTAGAGACTATTCATATGGGTTTGAAGAAACCTGCTGTGTTTCATCCATGGCCCACTCACTCAAAGGAAGCTGAATTCAAAAATAACCGGCTAAGTTGTCTGCTGGAGGAAATTTCAAGATAGTATAACATCCAGGCTGTGCTGTGGCTACTGTCCGCAGCCCTTTCTCACACTTAGGGTGAGTGAAAAAAAACCAAAACAGTGTGAAAGAGTTTGGTGAGGAAAGGAACAGAAGCAAACTTAACACTGCGTGCAAGGTGGACACAGCGAGAGAGGCGGAACTCTTAAAAAGGCTGGCACTGTTTATTAGAGAGCCCTCAGTAATGGGAAAATGGGAAAGCCACCCCCAGGACCAGTCCCCAACCATCACAGTTTCTGCTTATGACAATGCAAATGTATTTGAGAGGAGAGACCATGGGCTGAGAATGTTGCTGAACTCTGCATCCTACAAGATTCTTCACAAAGGTCACTGCTATCCAAGCAGGGCTGGCTCCATCTTGAGCTGGGAGCAGAACTTAGTGTCATCTCACTATGGTGTCATAAATGCATGCACTGGAGTTTCAGAAAGCCACTGAAACCAGGCAATACTTGGCAGGGTCAGATTCCTTGAGAGGTGTGACGGGAAGGCCTAAGTTTCAGTGGAGACCCCAGGACACTAAAGATGCCTAGACTGTGGGATGTAGCTGAGGAAAGCTGCAGTCTTCACAGAGAAAGGCAGCCTAAAAAAGTCTGTGTTTGCTTTGGTGAAAGAACTACAGGAGTGTGGTTGCCCAAGTCCAGAGGCAGAGCCCAGATGATTCCACCATGAGCCCCACATGCTGAACATGGAACTACAAAATTCCTTGCCCTGCCCCCATTCCTCCCTTGAAGGATGGGAATATTCACTCTGGGCCACTGTGTATTGCAAATATATAACTTTTTATTATTTTATAGGGGCTCACAGTTAAAAGAGTTTGGACTTTGAACTTGTGAATGTTAGAACTGTTAAAATTTGGGAGACTTTCAGAAATAAGCAAAACACACTTTGCATTCTAGGAGGAACATTAGACTTTAGGGGCCAAGGTAGAAGGTTATGATTTAAAAGTGATATATTTAGGTATGAAGTTGACAAGGGGTGTATTTGCGACAGTTAAACTTGTCAACAGAAGTATGTTTAGAATTATATATAAGACACATCTTTGATCATGCCTATGAGGGTATATCCATAGAGAGAGGGCTGAGACTGGAAAGCCCATCTTGAATGTAGGCAGCACTACCCTATGGGCTTGCGTCTTGGACTGAATAAAAAGGAGAAAGTGAGCTGGGCACCAGCATCCATCACTTTGATTCACAACTACAGAGGGAAGATGACCAACTGCCTCATGTTTCTGCCGCCATGCCTTCCCCAGCATGACGGACTGTATGCCCTTAAACCTTGAGCCAAAATCAACCCTTCCTTCCTTAAGATGCCTTTGTGGGGTCTTCTGTCATGGAAATGAGAACTCCCAAAGGCCCCTCTGGATAGTAAGTTCCAGGGCCTGAGCTCTGCCAGGATTAGACCAGGTGGCTCATGCCAAGGAATATGTGGTCAGAGTCCTCCGCAACTGTGCTGCTCTCTGGGGTTGCACAGCCTGCCAGTCTCCTGATGTCGCCTGGCAGGGTTCTCTCCAAATACCCTAGCTCTAGACAGCCATGCTGAGCCTGTGGCTGTATTGGAGACACGAGCAGGCCCATACATTTGAGATGAGTGAAGGTAAAAGGGGAGACAGAGAGAAAGCAGAGGAAAGAAAAGGGCAAGAAAAAGGAGCAGGAAACAAAGCTGTGCACATCCACACACCACACGAGGGACATGGTGACACACGTCACCAAATCTGTCCCCACTGCCTCCCTCGCTCCCGCCCTCTTCTATCAAACAGTTGTCACTTAGGGAGCAGTTTCTACCCACGCCTACCTCACGCCTGGTGAGTCAGGGTTAAGGGAAAAAAACAAATGGTCCCAACACTTTGGATTTGTTATCCTGTCCAAGGCCTCAGCTGCAGGTGAACTCAGCTTCAGAGGGAATGCCTGAGAAGGTTCATGGAAGGACACAAATAACAGGAAGGGCCTCTCCTATGGAATGTAAATTCTAGCTGCCACCTAGCTCCAGGGCCCTCTATTCTGGCCTGGGGCAATAAGGACTCCTGTTGTTAACACTGAATCCCTGAAGGCTTAAGGACTAGGGAGAGATGATTTCAAGAGGTAGCACAGTAAGGAAACACTCTGCTGCCCTCGGTGAAAGTCTTGGTAAAAGCCAACAGGGGTAAAGCAGGGCAGGTAAACCACCTTTGCTGTCCTGACGCTTTATCGGAACGGCTGACGACACTGGAGTGCACAGTGCATCTGCTGCTTATTTCTTCCCCAGATGCTATAGAAAGACATCCAGTTCTTAGCATCTTTAAGGTTCAAGTGACCTTAAACCCCTAACCTTCTTCTTTTCCAAGATGAGAGCATCTCAGTCAGAATGAGTGTTCAGGTCTCCTTGGGTACCCCAAGCCTGCTTTACTGGGCAGCAGAGACCTCACACAAGTCATGCTCTATGCTAACTGTTTTTTCAACCCAGGGCTTCTAAAGATTATTCTGTAACATGCAGGGGATCTTTTTGAGGTGGGATGGGAGGGCTGTAGTTATTTCAACACTACCAAATTCCACAAAAATGTCAAGACAAAACACTGAAAAGCTAATACTGAGGCCTGATAGATGATAGCCACCAAGCCTGGGGACCTGGGTTCAGTTCCTGGGACCCACACAACTGAAGGAGAAAAGAGACTCCCCACTAAATATTCTCTGACCTCCACCAGTGCATTTTAGCATCCATGTGCAACACACACAGAGAAAAAAATGCAAAACCAACAACAACTAATATTTCACACCTTCCCAGATGAAGTCAACTAACAGCCTTGGACTGAGACCCTCACGCGGTACTTCTCACCCTTTGAAGGAGGGGAGTTTAAAATTTCAGCTGGGTTGTCTCTGGCTGCTGTTCTGTATGCAGATCCCAGCACTGATGCATGAGACATGACCTGTGTGTGCACGTATCCATCTGAAAATATGATGCATGTGCATGTGCGCTGAAAACAGTCCCGGGTCATGCGAGGGTGAAAGAAAGGGGAAAAACAATAGGCGAACAGAACGCCCGGCCCTGAGGAGTGGGGCTGCAGCTGCTGAGCAGGACAGCTCCTTCAGTTCCCCTGGGCACAGCCACCCCAGGGAAGCCCTCAGCAGCAGGGAGGATTCCCCTGAGGACCCTCCCTGCCATGTTGTTAACTAATCTGCATTACCAGAAGGCTTAGCTCTAATGTCCTGCGAGGGAGCAGGGTCCCAGGGGCCAGCAGTATGTATCAAGTCAGGAATAAGGCTTCCACTGCCCACGTATGAGGTTTCCTCCAGGAATAAGGTTTCCTGGCTTCCAAGAGTCTGCACCCCACCCACAGAAAGATAAAGCTTGGAAAATTTTTAATAGCCCTCTGACCAGCAACTCTGAGGACAGATGGGTAAACAAACCCCAAAAGATGTTGTGTACCTGTGAGGGGTTTCTGACTCCCCATCCGCCACAGTTCTTCCTGTGAGAGCCTGGAGCTGCCCTTCTGGAATTCAGCCCCTGGGTGTTTGTACATCTAAAGGGAGGGATTGCCATGAAAAGGCAGCATAGCACTCTCTAGAACCACACTGGACCCTAACAACCTCTGTATTTCCTCTGCTGTGTCAGGGAAGCTCTGGGCACACAATCTGGCAAGTTCTCTACACTCCAAGAAGAAGCAAGACAAATGGGCCAGATGGTTCAGGCCATGAAGGTCTGAAGGCTGAAGCAGGAGGATCACTAAATCAAGTGTCACTTGAGCTAGAGAGCACCTTCAAGACAAGCCTAGGCAAAACTGTCTTTAAAAGTGAAAAGACGGGTAGGGATTAGCTCAGTGGTAGGGTGCTTGCCTAGTATGGGTGAGCTCCTAGGTTCAATCCTCAGTAATACACACACACACACACACACACACACACACACACACACACACACACACGCGTGCGCGTGCACAAGCACGGACATGATAATCTGGTTCCATCCTGGCCTCTTGAACATTCTGACCATATTACCCGGGGGGGAAAAATCAGATGAGAGAAATTAACAACCTCAAACAAGACTGGTAATGGCTAAAATTACACTTCTTAAACATTTGTTGAAAATAAAAAACAG
Organism: Microtus pennsylvanicus; assembly: GCF_037038515.1. Classification (NCBI taxonomy): domain Eukaryota; kingdom Metazoa; phylum Chordata; class Mammalia; order Rodentia; family Cricetidae; genus Microtus; species Microtus pennsylvanicus. The sequence continues at coordinate 56,965,770 of NC_134581.1, read as the reverse complement.
ACTGAAGTAGCAGATTTCTTGGCAACATCAAAAACTGAAAAATTGACCAGAGAAAAAATAAATTCCACAAGGGGGAAAAAAAACCTCAACATAAAAATAAAACAGCAGTCACTGAGAGCTACCGCCTGATAGGGACAAAAGGAGCCAAGTCACACAGAGATGGGCACACGAGATGTTACCAAGGACAACAGGATTCCCGTTAAAGAAAATCTCACCCTCCACGCAAAACCCTCTCTTCCTCTAGAGTCCACCATTTGTTCCTCGGGAGGAGGGCAGGGCATAGGCTGCCCAATCCCATCTCCATGTTCCTAGCACAGCCCAAAGATGACATGTCCCTACCCTACAGGACACAGGCAGTCTCTGAAGGGCGGGCAACCAGCCAGCATCCCTCCCCACCCTACACACCCCACCACACACACCCCAGCTCGGGTCCTTGTCCACAGAGAAGGTCTTACTGCCTACTGCCCACGTGGCACATATGCGGTGCACAGCACAGTCGGCTCTCCGCAGGGAGAGCACAGCATCAACTTAAAGTCATTACCACTGTGGGATGGTTTTCCGTTGTTTTTTTTTTGTTTTTTTCTTTTGAGATAACGCCTCACTGTGTAGCCCTGGCTGGCCTAGAACTTGTTGGGCAGACCAGGCTGACCTCAATCTCAGGGATCTGCCTACCTCTGCTTCTTAAGAGTGGGGATCAAAGTCATGAGCTATCCTGTCTAGGGTCAGTGGTTCTCAACAGGAGCCTATAAACCCAGCTCTTCCTAATACCTGGCTCACGGTCTTTGAAAGCAAGTATACACGTGGAGACCTCCACTGCCCACTCCCCACACGATACTTAGTACTACAGGGACTGAGCTACAGTCAAGTTCATCAAGGAAAGAAAAACCTTCAAAACCTTAGCATGGCTGGGAACCAAGGCCACGCTAAAGTTTTGAAGGCATTTACCAGGAAGTAATAAAGACTTGTAAACTCTCAACACCGGTCACCTCACACTCACACTCCAGGGTGACAGGGCACAGCCATTCAGGGGACAGGGCTGCCAAGGCCTTTGCTGTTGCCTTCTAGTAAATGACTCTATGACAACAAAGGCTTAGGATATCAGAGACCAGGGGACAGCAGGGACCACTAAAGCCCAAACAGAGACAGAGTCTCAGCTAATGAACCCAAGGCCAGTTTCCTTCAGAGCAGCAACAGGAGGCTATACCTCAGGAAGGGAGAGGCAGCCTGGGGGATAACCAGTCTGCTTAAAGAAGCTGGGACCTCAGTGGGCAGCAGATGTGGAAGGCGGCAATGTGACGAGTCATTCCGTCACCCGCACTCACAAGAGGGGCACCATTTTACACATAAAACCTAGGGCTAACCATACCAGTCACATACAGGCCAACGCACAGTGGGGCAGCTTGTGGACAGTTGAGCGGTGACAGCTGGAGACCACGGTCTCAGAATCCCTGGGCTCCAGCCCCAGCACCGACCTTTCTGGCTGTGTGACTCAAACCACGCTGTGCACCATCCCTGAATCTTTCTGTTGCCGCATCCAGAAGATCAGAATATTGGGCCGGGAGTGGGGAACAGGTTAGACTTTGAAGTGCTTGCTATGCAACAACGAGACCTGAGTTTGATCTCCAGAGCCTGCTTTAAAAAAGACAAAAGCAGGTGCAGTGTGTGTCCGCCTGTGGTCCCAGCAATAGAAGGAGACAGCTGGATCCTTAGGACTCCCTGGCCTGCCATCCTAACTGAGAATTGACTCAAAATACAAGGGCGGGGGCTAGAGAGATGACTCGGTGGTTAAGAGCACCTGCTGATCTGCAGATAACCCACGTTTAGTTCCCAGCACCCACACGGTGACCCACAACTGTCTGGAAGACCAATGCTAAAGCTCAGATGCCCTCTCCTGGGCTCCAAAGGCACAGGCGCTCACACAGAACATAAATGTACATGTAGGAAAAGCATTCACGTACACAAAATAAGTAAGTAAATCTTTTTTAAAATAAGTAAATCTTTTTTAAAATAAGTAAATCTTTAAAAAAGAGAGAAAAAAAACCCTAGCTGGTACCCAGTGATTCACAGTGAAGCTGTCCTCTGACCTCGTGTTAATACACACACGTGTACGGCCTCATACAAACACGCACATACACACAACATAAAAAGAAGAAAATGAGGAGGCCTCACAGAGCACTGTGAGGTCCCTGCTGGTTTTCGGAGCCTTGTTAGCAGAGTGCTGTCTTCTAGAGAGTGCCTAGTCTGTCTCGTACGTACCCCGAAAGCCACAGGCTAGGGGGAACCAATGCCGCTCCTGTGCCCCCTCCCATCTGCTTCTGTTAAGAGTTTGGCGTGTGCATTCCCTCAAAGGTCCTCCCAGCCCTTTTCTAATTTGTAGTTAATTACAAGGAACCATACTGACATTCATTTTTTTGGGGGGTTCACAAATGGAAAACACTAATGACTTTGTAAATTAATTTCAGATTTCCCCCATCATTTCTGGCAATAAAATCATATTCTGTTTTCCCTCTCATTGTTTTCAGAGGCAAATGGAAACATAGCCCACCCCTAAAAAATACATTAAAAAATTCCAATTAAGTTTTTCTGGAAAACCAACAATATCTTATTGACATCTGGAGCAAACCTTACATCACCGTGAGGAACATCACAGCTGTAAGCTGGGAACCGCCCAAATAGACCAAATGGGATGTGGCTTTCCTCTGGCAAGAGCAGAGAAACATCTAGAAGAAGGGCTTTTCCGATGTTCACGGAAGCTCGGCCAATACTCCCATAAAGACAGCTTATCGCAGACAGCTTCCACACTGGCTAGTGGGGAAGGTCCCCAGACCGCTGGTGGGGCTGTGGCATCCAGCCCTGGTAATCAACTGGATGGGCTGAAGGTGAGCGGGACAGTGATTTAGGTGAAAGCAAGAGCGAGCAGAAGGGCAAGGAAGGGCTGCAGCGCTGCCAGGGAGAAGAGAGCCGCCCCAGCAGACAGCACAGGACATCCCAGAGAGGAGAAGCTTCGTAAAGCGTAAAGCGCTGGGTCAAGAGTGGAGGAAGTACACACAGGGAGGCAGGCTCTGTTCAGCCCCAGAAAGAGTGTACTAGAACAAAGAGAAATCACTGAAGGTTGCCAGGAGTGCTGAATAGGGGTCCTGGCAGCTTACAAAGAGCTGGTCTTTCCTATGAGCCACGCTTCCAGGTCACTCAGAAGGTTAAGTACAGATCCACAAGGGCAACAGCTCAAACCCTATGTGTGTGTCCTCTTCCTAGATACAGGCACAGGAGCAATGCTAGCCATACAGCTAACAGGTAACAACAGGTCCAGTCAAGGAGTTTCCCACAGTGCCCTCTGCTCCTAACCCTGATAGCCTGTACCAGAAGAGAGCGAGGAGCGGGTATTCCAGTGCCCTGCCAGGCCCCTGCAACAAACACTAGCTGGGATGTAACTCGGTGGTAGAGTGCTTGCCTGGCAGGGACCTGGGTGGAGGGAGAAGGGAAAGGAGGGAGGGGTGGGAGAGAGGAAGGCCGGAAGAGGAGGGGGAAGGAGAGAGGAGGGACTAGAAAAGGAAGAGAAGGGAGAAGAAAGGAAGAGAGGAAGGGAGGAGACAGGGAGGAGGCAGGAAGGAGGGAAGGGAGGGGGAACAGGGAAGAACAAGGAAAGAGGAAGGGGAGGAGGAAGAAAAGGGAGGAGGAAAACGGGAAGGAAGAGGAGGAAGAAGAGGAAAGTGAGGGAAGGTGGATGGATGAGAAAGGAAGGGAGAAAAGGAGGAAGACAGAAGAGAGATAGAAGGGGAGAAAGAGAATGAAGAAGTGAAGGAGGAGGGGAGGGAAGGGAAGGAGGAGGAGGGAGGATGAAAGTAGAAGGAAAGAAGAGGGAAAAGTGGGGGGAGAGGAGAGGAGGGCATTCCACTGCTATTAGCTGCTCTGCCTTCAATTTTGTCCGTGAGAAGGGTCTGAGGGTCTGAGAAAGGGTGAGGGCACTCTACAGTATGGATGGGTTAAGTTTTCATCTAAGCAGAAGTAAAATGGTGAACTATCCACAAAGATGCTGGTGAGGGCTGTGGGGACAGAGTCATTCGCCTGGGGAGTGTTTAATTCTCAACATCCACTTCCTGTTCCCAGCAAAGAACACTGCTCCTGCTCCATATAGGAAGGTAAGGTAAGCCTCGCCATCTCCACAACCCTCTCACAGATCCAAAGAAAGGCTCGCTCAGCTAAGACGTCTTCCTGCCAGGCAGTTGCTGTCTCTAAGTGCAGGGCCATTCGTGGGCATCCGTCTGAGAAAGGTTTTTTGCCAGTTGGCGTAGGCTGTTAGTTCCATGAGAGATGACTATTCAAGGTCCTCCAATAGCTGGGGAGGGCTACAGCCGGAGCCTGCTCTGCAGGCAAGGGGAGAGAAGAGAAATGCCTTAAGGGTGTGTGAGGGGAGGGGGTTCTCACCCCATCTCTGTCCCATTAATGCAAAGGTCTTAGGCAGGAAGGCCCTGAGAAAAACATGCAGGCTGACTCCTGAAGAGGAGGTGGCTCGGCCACCCCCGCCCCATTTCACACATGGCAAAATTGAGGGCCAGACCTCTGTGGTCCAGGACACTGTGTCAGGACCGGTATTCAACCCATGGCAGGTGTAGCTGGGGTACAACAACTTAGTCCAGGCTCTGGAGGGGCAGCCAGCGAGTTGTGCAGGCTTCAGAAAGTCACACATCCCTGAGCACCGGTCAGTCCCCCCACCACACACACACACACACACACACACACACACACACACACACACACCCCTCACATTCAAGAGGACTGGGAGGAACCCCTCAACTTGTCTCTGGCCTCACATCCAGACTAATTGTTGTGATGCTTCTTAAAAACCAAGCAGGCACAGCGAAAAGCCCAGAAGCCTGAGAATGTAGCTCAATGCCCAGACTTCCTGTTGGCTGATAGCTGTGCAGAAAGAGAGAGAGAAGGACAAGTGAGTCAAGGCCCTTAGTCCTGAAGCCCCGCCTCTTCCAGTCAGTGGCCATCAGTCCAGCAAGGGTTGGCCACTCTAAGCTTCAGCTTCCCGCACAGTATTAATGGAGTCGCTGTGGGCCGCTGTGAGGCGGAAACACACTGGGACAATGTCTGCGCAGGACACGTTAACAGGCTGATATTCCTGCCCAAAGCACACAGTCATTAAATTCTTGCTGAGTGAGTGGATGGTTGAGTGACCGTGCAAATACACGCGTTCAAGGGCTTGCTCAATCCCGCCTCCCACATTCTTGGAGGTTCTCCAAGCAGAAAGTCCCACCGTTCGGAGTCTCATGAAGCGCTCAACACTCTCAGGTGTCAGGGGAAATACAGCCAGCCTTCCAATGTCTGCCCCTGTCTACTACACCCTCCTCACGACTGCCTCCTGCCCCACCTGTTACCTCTAACCAGCCCAAGGCTGAAGCATCAGGAGCCTTAATCAAATGGAATGCTTTGACCTGCCCACTGACCCAGCCAGCCAACTCGGGCTTGGACCTCTGGAAACAATACTCCAAGCTGCTGATGCCACAGGCTCTCCACCTCTTAGTCCCTAGCCTGGGAAACTGTGTGCAAACTCTCCTCTGTGGAGGGGATATCTGCTTTGGAGTCGGGAGGTCCTGGTCCAGGTCCCAGCTCTTATGTGGCCTTCGGTGATCTCGAGGGTTAAAGGGAATCCCGGAATTGTAGACCTCCACTCCTAGGACACAGGAGACACTCAGCAAAAGTAAGTTTCCTTTCTTCCTTCCTGGAGAAAATAAGAAGTTCCAAATTCCACCATGTTCCTTACCGGCTGTGTAACTCAAACAAGTCACAGCCTCTGGGAACTTCATCGCTACCCTCCAAATAGCAGAGGACGCTAGCTGGCCCCATAGATGCTATGGAGGTACTACTGCAGAGTACAGTGACTCAACGCCACCCCCACCACCAGTCACATGTGGCTACTGAGCCTCAGTTTCTTTGGCTAAGGCCAAAATACTCAAAATGATTCTACAACTCATGATAGATAGATAGATAGATAGATAGATAGATAGATAGATAGATAGATAGATAGATAGATAGATGGATGGATGGATGGATGGATGGATGGATGGATGGATGGATGGATGGATGGATGGATGGATGGATGGATGATGGATGGATGGACGGACGGAAAGACAGACAACCCTGGTCCAGAATGCCTTTCCCCAGATAAACTGCAATGTCTCCTTGAGAGAGGACTCCGGCTGGTTCCTATTTCACTTTCCCTCTGGCCCGAGCACACATCAAGGCACAGAGGAACCTTACAAGAAACTCCAAACACTTCAGAAATGACGAGCAGTCGTTACACACCTGAAGAACGCTCAAGGGCTTTACGCACACCAGCCTTGCCAATCTTCCCAAAACCCCCACAAGGAAATCCTACCCGTTGGAGACTACAGATGAGGAACATGACCGAGATGGGAAGGCTGGAGCACTTGTTCCTGCAGAGGACCCAGATTTGGTTCCCAGCACCCACATGGTGGCTCACAACCATTCAGAACTCCAGTTCCAAGGGATCATATGCCTTTTTCTGACCTCCGCAGGCACCAGGCACAGACGTGGTTTGCATACATATCTACAGGTAAAATACTCATATACATAAAATCTGAAAAAGAAAGAAACCAAGGGGCTAGAGAGATGACCCAGTCAGTTAAGGGCCTGCCACACAGAGTGGGGGCCTGAGTTTGAACGTCTCCAGCTCCCCACATCAGGGCCAGGGGCTGCACTGGGGCAGACATGGGTGGGTGCTTGTCAGCCTAGCTGAATTATATCAGTGTAGCTGAATTAATGTGAATTAATTTCAGTAAGAAAGCCTGTCCTAAACAATATGGGGGAGAGTAAGAATGGAAGATGTCTGACATTCATCTCACCTACACACACATGCACAATACACATACATGCATACACACCTACACACATGCATAATACACATACATGCATACACACCTACACACACATGCATAATACACATACGTACACACCTACACACACATACATGCATACACACCTACACACACATGCACAATACACATACATACATACACATACACACCTACACACACATGCACAATACACATACATACACACATACATAATACACATACATACATACATACACACCTACACACACATGCATAATACACATACATACATACACACCTACACACATGCATAATACACATACATACATACACACCTACACACACATGCATAATACACATACACATGCACCTACACACACATACATACATACACATACATGCATACACACCTACACACATGCATAATACACATACATACATACATACACACCTACACACACATGCATAATACACATACACACGCACCTACACACACATGCATAATACACATACATACACACCTACACACACATGCATAATACACATACATACACAGAGAGAGAGAGAGAGAGAGAGAGAGACAGAGACAGAGACAGAGACAGAGACAGAGACAGAGACAGAGACAGAGACAGACAAGAGTTAATGACTTGGCCAGTGCTATAGAATAGATCAGGAGCAGAAGACTGGGATCCAGACTCGGCTCTGAGTTCTGAGTCTTACCCACATGCTCTTCCGCACAGCCCATTTAACAAGCGGGCAGCCAGTGCACCATTCTCTAACTACACACATCCTAGTAAATCTTCTACCCAGAGAAAGCCAACACCCACCCACCCCCACCAAAAGATTTCCCAGCAGGTCAGGAATAAAGACCGTAAAACAGAGTCCATGGAGAACCGTATCCACGTCCAGCTGGGCCTTGGCTAGTCCAGAACTTGTCAAAGTTCCAAAGCGATGGGGAAGGCAATTTTATTTTATTGCCTTTGAACTTCCTGGCCAGCATACTGGCCAGAACCCAAAGATAGAAAACCTGTGAGGTGTGAGTAGATACACAACCAGCCAATGAGCCACGATCCAATCAACTCTAAGGCAGGCACAAAGGACACGGCTTCCAAGACTAAGACCAAGGATATCATACACAGGACAATGAGAACCTTGCAAAGAAGTCACTGTCAATGGCAGGGGGAGGCTGAGACTGAGCAGCCTGCTGCCCTCTGCAGGTCGCAGCTCCGAGAAGAGCAGGAACAGGTGGCCAGTCACCTGCCTCAAGGAGAGGACCTGCCTGGGGAGGGCCAGGACTGAGGATTAAAGACATGCTTTTTTTAAAGGTGTCCAGCCAGCCAACAGAGAGGGAGGAGGCAGAAAAACAAAACGCCAGTAGACGGTTCCCATTCAACCTCAGACAGGGTAAATATTTGCTCGTCCACTGTGAACTTGGCTCTGAGAGCATCTTCAGCTTGGCTGCCTGGGTTCACACTGGCATCTGGTCTTGATTTGAGGCCCAAGGCAGCCAGTGTTTAGCCCATGGCACAGAGTCCAGTCTCCTGCTTTGTCTGAGAGCTAAATGGATCCCACTGGACGGCAGTGAGAGAACGCCCACCGTAGTGACCCTGTTGCTCACACACAGGCACCAGGCCATGCTGGCAATTGGGGCCGCCCATGAGGACTGTGCTCATCTCTTCCCCAGGGAGCAGCATGGGAGGTACATGGCCTTCAGACCACGATGGAACCACGCCACCACTGGGGCTTATCACACTCTCCACAAACTGAGGGAGACACCAACACACCAACGCACAGTTCCCGAGGGCCTACTGTGTGCCAGATATTGTCCAAAGTTCTCAATGACAGCCGTGGATAAGACAGGGAAGAGCCATCCTTAGGGAGTGGCCATTCGTTCAACACAGAATGGCAAATTACAGTAATTTCATGGCTGCCACAGATTGATTGCCTGGAGGGTTCAGCTCCAAGGGTGGGGCATCAGTCTCTGGTCTACTTGAATACAAGCCCTAACGATCACTACCATTTATATTCAAGATGTATATTCCCAGACTCTGCCCGAAGCCTAAGGAGAAACAAATAAAATCAAATCCCTGCTGCAGCTGCCTGGAGGCAGAAGGTTCCAGAGCCCTGCAAGTCTGGGGTCTGGCCCAATGCCTCGGTTGTACCCCACCATACTCAAGGAGCAACAGGAGGCAAGAATCACAGTCCACGCCTCAGTCTCTGTCAGAACACCTGGCTTAACCCACCTGACAAGATGGAACTAAGCCCCCAGAAGGCCATCAAGGTGACCTGTGCTCACTAAAAAGTGAGTCACGTAAATTCTGACACCAGATCACCATCGAGAGCAGAGCTAGGATGGGAAAGATGAAACCCAAACAGCAGCCCAGGGACTCAGGCTGTCCATCAAAGGTTGTTTCTCAGGGACGACCGCCCCCGCACACTGGCCCTGCCAAGACAGATAACTCTTACTCAAGCAAGTTGCTTAATTCGGCCTGTGTGTGGGTTCCCATGCCATGGTCCCATCCTGTGGGAACCCAGAATGTGGGGCTCCCGCTTAAGTGAGCGGCTGGAATCAATCACCCCACGGCCGCAGCTCTTACCCACATGTTGCTCTTCTGGTCAGCGCCCTTGAGCCGAGCGGTGACCTAAGCCAGCTCAGTGGGCTCTGCAGCAGCCTCTGTCATCCTCCTTCGGTGAGCACAAGGCTCATGTTTCAGGCCATTTGCTCCCTTGGGCATGACTCAGAGGAGTCAGTTGTCTTTAAAAAAATGCTTTTCATATTTCCAATCAAAAATAAATACCACGCACTCTGGAAGCCAGCCATCACAGATGTCTGCAGAACTATAAAAGTGAAAGGCCCAAGGAGGCTGAGAAAGCAGTGGGTCATGCTCCCCTGTGCTGACGGCCTTCACCTACAATGGGCTGGAAGAGCGAGCCTGAAGCCCAGGTCCCAGGCTAGTGCCTGGTGTGACCAGTGACAATAAAGGCCAGGGCACACGCATTTACTAGCACCAGAGTTAGGAAAACAAGGGCCCTTTAGGCTTGTCCCCATGAGAAGACATTGTAGATCTAGGTAGACACCAGAAATGCCAGCTCCCAGAAGACCCCTGCATTCGCACTGACAGCAACAAGCCTCAGCCAAAGTATACAGATGGCACAGGAGCCTCCAGGCTGAGGGTAATGATACACACAAATAGGGTGTTGGGGGAGGGGTGAGGTCTAGCGACAGGGCCTGGGTCTGCACTGTGCACAGAGGTGTTACCAGTTATCCACCCACAGCCGCTCACCAAGTTTACTTCTGATGACTCTGCCTCCCTTCACTCCGCCTCTGTGCCCTCTGGCTTCCCTGGTGGGTGCCCACAAGAGCCCATTGTGGTGACACAGTCATGGTGACACACGATCTGGGAAAGGCTTGGCTAGGTGACTGAGGCTGAGTTACAGCCTCACATCTAGGCTGCCTGCATTCTCCGCTATACCGACAGGCTAGGAGTGACGTGGGAGCTAGGCACATGAATGCGATGGACTCCAGCTTCTCAGGTTACAGTGAGCAAACTAATCAGAGATTACATCATACTCAGGAGAAAATGGTATAGCCGAGAGATGTATAAACACGGGGTTTTTGACTCTGACAGCAGAGTGTAGAGTCATTTGTAGGCAATGGTTGCTCTCCGTCTCCCTCAGTGAAAAAGCTTGTGGCTTCATTTGTGCTCCGGCTACTTGATGGTCAGTGGAAGCCAGCACCCCTGTTTCCAAAACTCACACAATGAGGCTCCAGATCACTAGGGAACACTCTCTACCATAATAAAAAATATAACAAATATGAAAAAGGGTAATAGCCACGGACTATCATTCTCAAGTTTTGCGTGCTGTGTAGGATTATACTACTCTGCTTTTATCCTACTGGAGAGTAGGGTTTTTTTCACGCCCACATCACCTGATATGTGAGTGCAAGATAGTATGCTATGACAGCCGTGACATCACTGCTCAGTGCTAGGAATTTCTTCAGCTCCATTATAATCTTCGGGGACGGCTGTCACACATACAGCCTGCTGTTGACCAAACATCATGATGTAGCGCTTTTCAGTGACCACCTCATGGTCTGACTTGTCCCTCAACTCCTTGCTAGTCAGTGAGCACCAATCACCCTGATTCCGAGTCTTCCAAAATGAAGTTTCTGAATCTTAAAGACCAGGCCCCGGGTTCCTACATTTGTCCAAGTCAGGGCATCTGGCCACCAGCCTCCCTGGCTGTCCTTGACTGACTCTTTCCCAGGCTCGTCAAATGCCCTCACTTGGGGGCACCGAGCAGTGAGGTTTTCAAGGCCACATGGAAACCAGAACTGTACACAGCACTTTCTACTCCGGCATTCGCAGGCAAGGCTCTGAGGCTCCATGGGGCTTGCTGGCTGAGCAGCCTAGCCTACCCCAAGAGTATGACTGGGTAGAGAGAAACGTATCTCACTATCCCAGCAACAACTAGGCCCTTTCTTTTCTGAATTCACTGTGAAAATATTTCTAGAATATACCCGTCTAAATTTTTCTCAATAAGTTTATGTTTTTTCTGAAGGTAATAGAGTCTTAGATTCTCTCTCTCTCCCTCCCTCCATTTCTGCCTGTATATGTGCACACACGTGCACATGGTGTGTATGTTCCTATTTGTGCATGGGTGTATATTAGCACGCATGTGCACGTTGAGAACGGAGGCCAGAGGCCAACTTCAAGTGTTGTTCCTCAGGAGCCAACCACCTTGTCTTTTAAACAGGGTTTCTGGGGCTGGAGGGATGGCTCAGTAATTATGAGCAATGGGTGCTTTTCCAGAAGACCCAGGTTCAATTCTCAGTAGCCACTTGATGACTCACTACTGTCCTCAACTCCAGTTCCAGGGGATCCGATGCCCCTTCTGGCTTTGTGGGCGCCAGCCATGCACACAGGGGGTAGACTTACAAATATGTAGGCAAAACACCCATACATATAATTAAAAAATAATCCTTACAAAATAAAACAGGACAGGATGTTTTTTAGTGGCCTGGAGCTTGCTTCATAGACTAGACTGGCTAGTGGGAGCCCAGGAATCCACCCGACTCTGCCCCCCAGCACTGAGATTACTGAGATTACAAGTGTCCACCCAGCTTCCATATTCCCATTATGGAGTAGAGCAATTATTCTAAACCTTCCTAATGTTGTGACCCTTTAAATAGTTCCTCATGTTGTGATGACCCCCAAACATAAAATTATTTTCGTTGCTACCTTATAACTGCAATTTTGCTACTGCTATGAATCACAGTATAAATATCTGATATGGAGGATATCTGATATGAGACCCCTGTGAAAGGGTCGTTTGACCCCCCCAAAGTGGTTGAGTCCATGCCTGGTTAAGAACCACTGGAATAGAGGCTCTAGAGACTGATGCGAACACACAGGCGCTTTGGGAAGATCCTGAGAGCTGTTGGAGGCAGCTGGGGAGCCGACAGCCTTTTGTGTCCTTTCACTAATGTTCTTAGCAGCAGATAAGAGCCTCTACCAGACCACACTCTGGAGACTGAACTCAGGTCCTCACCCCTGTGCAGGAAGAGCCTTACCAGCGAAGCAATCCCCCTGCCGGGGATAATAGATTAGTTTATCCCCCCCGCCCCGAGATTATCAATCCTCTGTTCCTTGAGCCCAGGATGAAGGGAATATTTTCACTGCAAGCCTCGAGTCACCCGGCACCCTGGACAGCCACTGGCCTCAGCTTCTGTCTGTCACAGGACACAACCTCTAAACAAAGCAGACAAGAGCCTAGCCACCATTTCAGCTGTACCTACAGTGTACCTACAAGCTGGAAAATGGGGTGCACTCTCTCCTCTTTTTTTTCCAGGCTTGTTGGACACCATGGATGCTATTCCTGTCATACTGTCTCATAAGCGGTGGGACCCTCTAAGAGTCTGCTACCCAAGAAGTCCAAGAACTACAGCAGAAACATACCCGGCCCCATTCTTTAGGGCTCTCCAGGGAAAGCTCAACCTAACCACCCCACTTTGGGGTACAGCACTGTGCATCGGAGGTGGTGCCATGAAATGACTGCTGGATGAGGGAGAGGTGACAACAGCATTATGACCATGGTCACACAGATATCCTGCAACAAGTGCTTACAAAATGCCAGGAATTGGGCCGATCTCTGAAACACAGAGGATTTAGCCCTCCAAACCAACTCACAGGGTGTGTCATTCCAGAAATGAAAAAAGAGGTCTAGAAGGCCAAAGTCACCACTGGCAGTCTTGTGACCTCCTCTTCATAGAGCAGGGTCTGGACTGTGAGCTGCACAGCCCCCAAAGCTCTGTTCCCTTCCTCAGATTATGAGAGAGACCCCAGTCTGAAAGCAGCCACTGGAATCCTTGGGACCTGAGTGGACAAGACCTGCCGTCCTGTCCTGCTTCCTTCAGGAATGTTCTCATCAGCAAGTAAAAGAACTCGAGTATAGCTGCCCCTGACTGAGCATAGCCATCTCGTGCCCCAGCTCTCCTCCTCCACATACCCTCCCATGACTTCCAGGAGCCGCCTGCCCATCTATGTCAGGACAGAGGCAGAAGACACACACTCAGAGGGAGCAGGGAACTAAAGAGTCTTTAGAGTTCAGAGGCAGGCTGGTGACTGGGGCCGGAAGTGCCCTAGGGCCCTTGCTGGCAGCCAAACTGCATCACAGGCTGACAGGAAACAGGAGAAGACAGTACTGAAGCCGCGTGGAAATCCCCACTGGGCTCCACGCCGGGCTGTGACTCAGAGTCCTAGGCAGCCAGAGAGCTCCCCTCCCACCCCAGCCCCCCAGGCAGGGTGGAGAGGCAGCCGCAGGAAGTAGGTCACTGCATCTACACACCAAGATGCAGGGGCTTGACATCCACCAAGCTACAGACACTGAGATGCGGGGCACAAATGAAGGGCATGAATCTGGGGATCCTTGGTCTTGTTGCGACCCCAAGATGCACCGTTCTAAAGGAAGCACTGTGTCAGCAGCTGCAGGGACCCACCCCTCTTTTCAGGCCTGCTCTCAAGGGGCAATGTAAAGGATGAGTCCGACCCCTCAGATGCCAGGCAATTCCACTACCCAGAGTAGAGCCCTCTTATCCCCTAGGCTGGGCTAGCTGGCTCCCAGATCCTTGGGGCATCTCCTAGGAGATTCTGCCCAATGACAGTTACCGTCCTAATCAGGTCCTCTCCCAGGCCTCCCATTTAGTCACAATGGCTGTGTGTCACAGAGGCCACGCCTTTCGTTTCCAAAAAGGAAACAAAGGGGCTCAAAAACAGAAACAAAATGTGTTATGAGACTGCATGACAAGGCAGGGGCTCGCGCCACCAGAAACTCCTCCCCATCTCCAAACACATCCTCCGACACATTAAAGAGTTCCAGGTCCCTAAAGTGCCCAGCATCCCACAAGGGCTCCTGACTGAGAGTACCATTTTTTTTGTTTTGCCTTTTTAATTTTTTTTCGAGACAGGGCCCCCACTGTGTAGCCCTAGCTGTCCTGGAACTCACTATGTACACCAGGCTGGTCTCAAAGTCACAGAGATCCACCTGCCTCTGCCTCCTAAGTGCCTGGGGAAAAGGCTTGTACCATCATATCTATAAAAATAAAAGTAAAACCTCAGCATTGGGCTGGCAGGATGGCTCAGTGGGTAAGGACAGCTGCCCTATTGTCACCTAGTGGCCTCTGTGTTATCTTGAAGTCTTACCATGCTGGGTCTCCTATGATTATCAGCCTGTTACCTCTGACCTCACTTCTGACCTCCAGGAGCTCTATGTGTATCCACTCAAGGCCAGATGCCCCCCACCTTTTTAACCTCAGAGAACACCCTGGTGAATCAGAGGCAGGCCAGACCTCACCTGGCAGGAGATCCTGAGGTACTGGGACACTGGCGAAAGGGTTGAGCCTCAAAGGCCGGCTCATGACAGCAGCACTATTAGCCCAGGGAGTGGGGTGCTTATTATAACCTGGTACCCACAGATACAATGCTGAGAACAAAAACCTCTCTCTTATTGGTTTTGTTTTGAGATGGAGCATTATTGTACAGACCTATCTATGCTGGAACTTGTGACCTCTTACATGCTCTGTCTGTCTGGTCCCACACCTGACAGCCAGCTGTTTTCACAGCTGTATGCCAACCCACACCAGGTGACAGATGCCTAGGAAAATGCAATCTTTCTGACCAGAGCTCTGTTTGGTGTTTTTGTGATCATGGTTGATTCCTTTTTTTCCACCCAAATTTTAGTTGAGCATGACATGGGAACAGACCTGAGTCTGTTGAGCCCAGTTCTCTACATATATCCATCAATATCCATCAATAGGACATTGTTTTGTTGGCAATCATCAAACCCAGAATGGCCATTTGTCACCAAAAGGCACCTTAGAGCCTTTATCTTGTTGTGGTAAGGTGCACTAATGGTGAGATTGTCTCTATAGGAGCTCCATCACACTGTCATGACCACGCCTACTGGTATATGGGATCTCCTACTCCCTCTAGGCCGGTAGCCTGGCCCCTGGCTAACCCAACCTAAGCATGCTAAAGAATGAGTTCCAGACACTTCCTTGGGAACCTCAAGCATAAATGAACCCCCACCTGCATACAATGCTATTTCAGACAAGGTTCCATGAGTCCCGGGCTGTCCTCAAACTTGGGTACATAAGGAGCCAAGGAAGACATGAACTTCTGATCCTCCTGCCTCCACCTCCTGAGTTCTGGCATTACTGACGTGTGCCACCATGCCCAATTTTTGTGGCCCTGGGAGCTGGACCCAGGGCTTTGTGTATGCTAGGCAGTATCATCCCAGACAAAAGTATCACTAAAACAGCATCCAGCACATTGCCAGGTCTATGGATGCTGATACAAGATTTCCATAGAGAAAGTTCTCCCCCAGGGCTTGGAGAGCTTCCTAGCAGGAGGCAGGATATGGGCATAGAACCTCAGTCTCTCTCCCTGGTCCACCTGCTCAAAGTCCATGGGTGATCGGGAGGCTATGCAGAGAGAATGGCACAGTGTGAGGCTTGGGGTGCTGCTTTGGGGTGTGATATTGCTGGACCAGCAAGGTGGCTCAGTGGGTAAAAGTGCCTTCTATCAAGCCTGAGTTCCATCCCCAGGACCCACGAGGGAGAAGGGCAGGAAAAACCTATTCCTCTTCAGGCTGACCTCTGACTTCTACACAAACACCTGCACACATTTGCACATAGGGATAAACATAATTTTTTAAAAAGGTGGGGGGCTTGTTGTTGTTTTTGTTTTAATGAAAGAGATGGGCTTACTGCTCTTGCAAAGAACAGACTTGGTTCCCAGCACCCATATCGGATGACTCATAGCCACCTGGAACTCCAGCTCCAAGGGATACGATGCCCTCTTCTGGCCTCTGTGGGTACTGAATGGATATGGTACATATACAGACACATAGGTACACATACATACATAAGTAAAAATCTTTTTAAATGAATGAGTTGAACTTTTGAGAGCTAGGATCCTGCTGGTTCTCACATCCAGCTCTTTCCGACCTTCCCAGTCTTACGTTAGGATAACTTGGGGTCACCACCACCTGAGTGAGAAGAATATCATCTTGGAAGAATATCTGGCTTGAAGTCAAAAGATCCAGATCTGTCTGCAGTTGGGCCTTTCGACTTGTGATTCTCTATAAACACTGTGCCCTCCAAAGAGACTATTATTTTCCCCTGGAACCCATCAACCAGCCCATTCATAGCCCCAGTTCTCAGAGGGTGGGCAGAGATGCATGGAGACGGATGCCAGTCTGACTGCCGGGAGGTGGAAAGCCCAAGCAGACAGAACTGGGTGTAGTCCAGAATGGCTTCCTGGAGGAAGTGAGCCTGGGGATTTCCAGGCAGCTCACAAGCTTTATCAAGATAAACAACCCTGACATAGGCGACAAGCCATGTGTCCTGTCACAAGGTTTGACAACCATTACATAGCGAGCTGGCTGGCTTCCTGGTGGCCGAGAAGCTACCTAGTCCCAGCTTCCTAAACACAAGTCCATGTCCTGCTTGCCTAACACCAAAGGTAATCGTTTCCTGGGGCCGAGAATTCCAACCGCTCCCGAGAATGCTCCCCCATGTCCCGCAGCACCTACTGGGACCAGACAGATCTGAAGGCATTCCCCAGTAGCGGGTGCTTTATTCTGAGTTCACCACAGCACTCACTGTCAAAATTTACCTGCTATGAATAATGTCCTGAAGACCCGTGACCATTCCACTAGCCTGGCACCCGTTATGTCACATCACAGACATGCCCATGGCAATGCCCATGACACTCTACAAGATGCATGTGTTGGGCCATTTTTATTAACTTGATCCCAACCTAGGTATCCCTGGAAGAGGGAGTTTCAACTGAGGAATCTCCTCCATCACACTGACCTAGGGCCACTTCTATAGGCATTTCCTTAACTGCAAACTAATGTAGGAAGACCAGGCCCACTATGGGCAGTGCAGTCCCTAGGCAGATGGTCCTCAGCTGTCTAAGAAAGGTAACTGAACAAGACAGGAGAACAAGCCAGTACCAAGTGTTCCTCTGCGGTCTCTGCTTTAGTTCCCACCTTGACTTCCCTTCCCCGCAATCTGTAAGGTGTAATAAACCCTTCGCCCCAGGTTGACATAGTCAGTGTTTCATCGGTGGCAAGAGAAAACAAACTAGAACAATGGGGTTTACTGTTGGGCCTACTGTAGCCAGAGTGGATGGAAAAGCCCAAGACCTGCGACTGAGGCCACATGGCTAACCTATAACCCTTATAGAAGCGGAACACTTCGAAGTACCTTGCAAGGCCAGCTGTGGACTTGCACTCTAAGGCAACACCCTCCGTGATGCCTGTGCCCCCGCTGTGGGCACAGAGCCACACAGCCATGCTGTGCTTGCGTGGCTTCACTGCTGCTGGGCCCGGGTTGACCTGGAGGCTACTCTTGGGCCCTGTGGATCCCTGCCATGCTCAGGCCCCAGGACCTGAGAATGCTCTGGGACCCAAGAGAGACTCAGAAAAGGCCTCCTGGGGTATAACTCGATTGGCAGAGAGCTTGGTCAGTGTGCACAAAGCCTTGGGTTGGTCACCAGCAGCACAGAAAACAGAATGTAATGATGCACTCCTCTAACCCCAGCACTCAGCAGGATCAGGAGTTCAAAGGCCAGCCTTGACTACATAGCGAGTTTCAAATCAGCATGGACTACATGAGAGCCTGTCTCAAAACATAAAAAAAAAAAAAAAAAAAAATGAAACGGAAAGACCCACCAGACTAAATGGAACAGGAAACAAGAGAGAAGGATGCTCAAGATCCTGAAGTCCTATTTTCTGGTGACTCCTCGTCCCGTGCTATGGCTCCAACCCAGTGTCTCTCACCAGGCTCCCTGTCTTGCTGTCACTCCGTTCCTGCAGTCTGCCATGCCACTCCCAGAGACCCTCCTCCTCGCTCACCGCTGTAAGCAGCCCCCAGCACCACTCAGCGGTCAATAACAGCAAGGCCTGTGAGTGAACAGCAGATCTGATGGCTGCCACCCATCACTCTAGCAGGGAGGCTAGCCAGATGTCACCATCCCCCAGGGAACTGTGGTTTCAAGGTCACATGTCCCTCTCTGGGCTGGGGGACATCCTTCGAGATGATGACAGAAGTGTCCTCAGGGGACAGGGACACTCATTCCTTGCTAGATTTGTGTGTCAACCAGAAGAAAACTCAGAGGTCTGCCCAGTGCTCTGAGGGCAGAGGCCAGACAGCTCGCTTGCTCAGCACATTTCTGTAAGAAGCAAGGCTGTGTGTACCGTGTGACTTTCCTCTCGGACCCCTGTTCTGAGAACACCACTCAGTGCTGGAGAGACACAGCGAAACCTGTGGGCGAGACGTGACTTGCGTGGGAGAATGGGTGACTTTCCTACAGTTGCGTCCTCTGAGTGACACCGAGCTAAGGTGTCCTACGGGCATTCGTCAGGGTTCCAGGAAGCCCAGACTTGCCGTTGTTACCTCACACCCATGCTCAGTGAAGGACCGAGACAAGAGCACAGGCCCAGGACAGCTTCCTGCATGGCCCTTGACAATGGACTCCCTGTGGGGACAGGGGTTAATGACACCTGCTCTGCCTTTTACACAGGGCTATGGCCAGGCTCCACGGAAATGGGTGTGAGCGCGCAGTCACCAGCTGTGGAGTTATTATGAGACTCTGCCAGCAGAACGTGTCAGGCCCCACATGGGGGCAGCTTTGGTCAACAGCCTCAAACATGGAAGAGACTCTACCTACCCATCCTAAAGTCCCCAGCAAGGACGAATTCTGGCTCCTCACAGGACACAGCTCAGTTAGTTGGCACAAAGCCCTGGGATCTGTCCCAGGAACACAAGCCAGGGCAGGGGCCATGGTGTGCTGCCTGCCATTCTAGCACTTGGGAGGTAAAGGCAGGAGGATCAGGATTTCAAGGTCATCCTCAGCTATATTTTAAGTTCATGGCTAGCCTGGGGTACATGACAGACTAGGATTTCTTGTTTGTTTTTTGTTGTTGTTTAAAAAAAAAAAGAGGCCAGCCAATGAGTCCATGGATTCCAACCAAAAGACTCAAAGTTAGATTCTTTACTGAGGTCACACTTTTCTTCATGTCACTAGCCCTGTGACAGACCCACATTCTATCCATTTCCTCAATTGACAATGGTGAAATAATGATACGCCCCCAAGCCCCGCTAAAGATCTATCATCCTATCTCCTAAGGATGAAAAGAAGATGCTACTGAGAAACAGCGAAGCCCTGTTTACTGGGGACTGGGCCACCCACGATGACAGATGTAGTGAGTTAAAGGCTGCTTGTTCCCTGCCCCCCGGAGGCCTGTCTGGGTGGCCTCTCAGCCAAGTGCCATGCCCGTGCCAAGCACAACCAGAGGTGGCAGTAGCCCCAAATCCATGAGAAGTTGGCTAGCTTGGGCCAGGACCTCCCTCACACACGCTGGCTTTTTCCATAAGGTAGGGAAAGAGCAAAGCATGGCAAAGAGCCACACTGATGACCCTCCAGTGCAGGGGGGGGGGGGCGACAGACAGGCAGAGCAAGTCACCACTGTCCCAGGACAAAGGCGCACACACCCAGCTGACAGTGTGCCCACTGCTCAAGGTAAGAAGTCACTAAAGCGCAAGGAAAGGCAAGGTTGCCACTTGTACCTCCAACTGGTCCCAACTGGTCTCAGTTAGCCTCCACCTGAAGACGGAAACAGATAGAGAGGTATCTGTCTAAACTGTAGAATTTAGGAAAGATACTTTTTTTTATTATGTGTATCTGTGTGGAGTTGTATGTTTGTGTATGTGCTTGTATGAGGTACTTTTTAGCATTTGTGTCTATGTGTGTACTTGGGTTCATGTATTTGTATGCTTGTATATGTGCGCTTATGCATGTTGGTGTGAGTGAGGGCATATATATACCACTGTGCATGTGTACAGCTCAGGGGACAGCCTCGAGTGTGGCGCTCACCTTCCACCTTCCTTGAGACAGGGTCTTGTGCTGTTGGCCACTGCTCATTCAGCTGCCCTACAAGCATCGAGGGATGCTTGAGTCTGCCTTCACGGTCACCGCAGAAATGCTGGGATGACAGATGTGTGTCCAGTCTCGGCTGAACGCTGTTCTGGGGACCTGGCTCAAGTCCTCACCTGTGGCAAAGCACTGTCTTGAGCCACCTCCCTACGCTAAATGCTTAGGTTGTTCTGTGCCCTGTCCTAAGCAATATGGGGCACATGCGGGAAATAAGATAGGGTCCCAGAGCTGTCAATCTAGAGGGGTAGAGCTAAGAAAAACATAGCAATCGGTGTTTAAGAAGGTCTGAGTCCAGATCTACAGGAGAACTCTTGAATCATCTGATTCCTCCCTAGAGGGAAACCTTTTCTAAAATTCTGAACAGGTATGTATAACTAATCACAAGTCACATTTCCATTTTACCTTTGGCTACTAGGAAGCTCAAAGCCAAATGTAAGGACCTTCTCCAATAATCCCACGAAACATTACTGTAGCACTGAGTGCTAACTTCTCGGGTGTCACCTTTTCTCCCTAGTTCTCTCCTTCCTTTGACTACACTATATATGTGTGTATGTGTGTATACATATATTTATATAAACACACATATACACATACTACATTTTTAAAGAGTTTTGGCAATTTTTGTGTATCTGGAACAGGTAGGTTAAGAAAACATACTTAGGGATTTGGGAGAGCACTTGTTGCTCAATTATGAAGACCTGAATTTGAATCCCCAGTACCCCAGAAAACCAAAAGCTAGGCATGGCCATGGGCTCACCTGGAACCCCAGCACTGGCAGAGACAGGTGGATTCGAGGAGTTCACTGGCTGGCCGGCCACTGAGGCAGAAACAGTGCGATCCCAGTTTAAAGAGAGGGAAAGAGAGAGAGACTCAGTGTCTTGCTCTAGCCTCCATGTGTATGCTCTCACATACGTACACACATACACACACGCCACACGGCAAAACAATGAAATAAAATGCTGCACATACATGAATACACCAAAGTAAAAAAGTTATATATAGAGAGAGAAAAAAGTAGATAGCTAGCTAGATATATACATATACATACATATATATATATATATACACACCACACAGGAGGGGTGTGTGTGTGTGTGTGTGTGTGTGTAAAACATACATATACATGCATACACATATATTTTAAAGTTGATCAGTACTATGAAGCTACAATTATTGAGACTGGTGGAGGCTGTGGATCACTGAGGTACCTGAGTGTCCAGAAATCAACTCCAGCATTTGCTGTCAACTGACTTT
This sequence comes from Microtus pennsylvanicus, assembly GCF_037038515.1. Classification (NCBI taxonomy): domain Eukaryota; kingdom Metazoa; phylum Chordata; class Mammalia; order Rodentia; family Cricetidae; genus Microtus; species Microtus pennsylvanicus. The sequence continues at coordinate 56,944,148 of NC_134581.1, read as the reverse complement.
CAACCCAGGGGCCAAGATAATTGAGTGGGCAAAGAATCATCTTCCTCAAGCACCTGAGCAACTAAATAGACACTTTTCAGAAAGAAGCCGAGTTCTGGCACGGCACATTACACAGGGACAAGGCTAAGATGTAAGAGCTGAGTCAGAAACCTCTGGGGAACGAATCTTGGCGACTTGTGCTCCCAAGAGCATGGCTAGAAATGTGAAAACAATTTTATCTTCATTTTATCCAAATCTCTGTGTGTCAAAGCTTACCAGGGAACTGGAAGAGAAAATCCACAAAATGAAGGGAAATGATGGATAGACACAGGGCCCCGAACACACAGGGCTCCGGAGCATCAACAGACAGACCCATTTAAAGTGGGCAGCAGTGAGAATTGCCCAGCACTTCAGCCATCAGGAAATGCAGATGAGAACGGCTATAGGATTCGACCTCACACACACACTAGGCTGGCTAAAATAAGAGACAGACAACAGCAAGTGCCAGCGAGTCTGGAGAGACTGAAACTCTCACACAATCCTGATGGCACAAAAAAAAATGTAAATGCCGAGTAACAAAAGATCCCGTCAGTCCACTACTTGGTATCTTCTGAGGATAAATGAGAACACATTAAAAAAGAAAAAAAAAGCTAGACACATGATCATTACAGCCTTATTCATTAAAGCCAAAAGAGAAAAACCAACTCAGACTGCAGAACGGACAAATCAAAGGTGCTCTCTCTATGTCCCAGAGAACTATTTAGGCATATAAAAGGTCGAAGGGCTGGTGAGGCCTGCTGCAGCATGCTACAACAAAGAAGCCGGCCAGAAAGAGCACATATTGCTGAAGTCCATCTATATACACCATTCAGAAATGGCAAAGCCACAGAAAGAAGATGAAGTTCCCAAAGCCAAGGACAGGGGTGGGGGCATCTTCGGGGGTAAGCGTTCTTTCTGTGGTGATAAAATGCTCTAGAATCATCCACGCTGGTGGTTTGTACAGACTCATTAGCACATGAACGCCACGCTCTGAGAGCGTTTTTCTGGGAGGTGGGGTATGTCAGTAAAGCTGTCATTTTTTAAAACCTTGTGTGCACGTGTGTACATGTTCATTTGAACGCAGGCACATGTGTGCCAAGGTAATCGTCCAGAGGTCAGACGGCACCCTGAGTGCAGGTGCCTTGTTTGAGATGGTCTTTTGTTGTTTGGTGCTGCCTATGCCAGGCTACCTGGCCTGTGAGTTTGCAGGGACTGTTCTGTCTGGCTCCACCTCTAATTTCACTTTGATTATATGTGAACATTGCATCTGTCTGTACATGGATGGGTTTGACGTATATGAACTCAGGTCCACACCTGTGACATAAGGGTCATGAGTTTGAGGCCAACCTGGGTTGGATAGCAAGACCTAGACTCAGAAAAGCAGAAGCCCATGGTACCAACACCCCACAGGGAACCCCGTAAGGGAACGGTTCTTCTAGGGCTGCTCTTGCGAGCATGAACACCACACTAAGGGATGAACGGATGAGTGACAGCTTGTTTTCCAAGAAGCTGAGATGGGTCCCCCTCTGACTGCCCTGCCAGAGCTGTGGTTTCATGTGTGGAGGAGGAGCCGGCCGTGTTGAGCCACGCTGATGGCAGCCCTGCTTCCTGTGGGGCCACGGCCTGCTGACATCACTGAGCGGCTGAGAGTACTCAAGGGGCATTTGATGTCGCAACTGCAGGCAGCACGCAGGGTCATGCGAAGTTCAGAGCTGGGTTTTCTCAGTCCATTGACTTTTACTCATCCTGTCCATGAAGCATGGTTTTTTTCTTTCCTCCTCTTCCCTGTCCTTCTTTGTGTACATGTTTTAATTATCCCGTAGCTCCCGGCTTCATTTTCTCACCCATGCAAAGGCATTCTACCTACTGCAGAGGATCCCGGCCCTGTGTACCTGCCCCTTCCTCTCCCCCCTCCACCACTCTGACCAGAGGTCAGAGTCCCAGGAAAGAGATGAGGAGACTTCACGTACTCAAGAGCCCAAGGCTGCCAGAAGTCCCTGGGGCTGACCCTGCCTCCACCCACTTTACAGATAAGGGTCAGGGGTCCCAGGCACTTGCCCTAGGTCACCCAGCTTCCATTGGAATAAAATGACTCCATTTTTCAAAACTGCTACCACAAAACAGTTTTTTTTCCCCCTCCAGGCAAGCCTCCAACAGGAAAATCAGTCCCCACGTGCAAAGAATTCACAATGGAAATCGTGTCTTACCCGTAAAAAAGGCTCGGGAAAGTTCTAACAGCCAAGCAGTCAAGTCTCCCAAATGACATGCACCCGCCTTTCCTTCAACAAACAATCACCCAGCTATTCTTCTTGAGCAGACGCCTTGAAGGTGAACAAGAAATCAGTCCCCTTGCTGAGGATGGGACCAGCCAACCCAGAGATCTCAGAAGTCAGTTTCCAAAGTGCTGTGCAGGGCTGGGGAGATGGCTCTGCTGGTAAGGCGCCTGCCACACAATCGTGAGGTCCTGAGTTCAATCCCCAGCAACTACATAAAAAGCCAGGTGTGGCAATTAGAGCCTTTAAATCCAGCACTAGGGAGACAGACACCAGGGACCACTGGAGTTTTCTGGCAAGCACACACGTGTAAGCGTGTAAGCGTACAGAAGGCAGTGCCTTGGTCTATGTGGTATTTATTAAGTTCTTTTCCCCTTAGCATGGGTTTTTCTCAACCTCAGGGTCACTCGCATCTCCATAATTCCAGTTTTCTTTCTCCAACTGAAGCCTGACTATCTTTGTCATCCTATGAAGTCACTGACCACAAAACAGGACACAAGAGCTCAAACACTGGATTTTAGAACCAGAGCCTCATGAGAAACAGAGCTTGCAGAGGGCAGGGACCTCCCCGAGATCTAGATGAGAGACAGGAATGGCTGACCTGGGCCAGCCTCCCACACAGAGGTCAGTCTACCACGTCCAGCCTGTGAAGGACTTCCTGTCTGGGACTAAGAAGAAAGACCACACGCATTATTTTAATACACTGTGGTACATGCCAAGATCCAGGCGTGCTGGTAGACAGAGGGGACACAGAGGCAGGATGCTAAGTGGTGACAGCAGAGTGGAGGACATCCGGTCCCCTGCTGGAACCAAGGAGGGGCATTTTGGAGGCAGCTGGCTGAGTGGTACTCCAGGCTGCTCACCACAAAGCGGAGGTGAGAACAGGCTAGAAGGGGTGTCGGGGGAGCAGGGTTCAGCATCCATAGAGAAGTGTTCTTGGCCCCTTTGGACACAGTGGCTATTTTGAGCTTTGTCAGTTTTTACAGACCTCTCTTAGAAGGTCCTTGACATCATTCACCCCCCAGACTTACAGAAAATCGGAATTTGAGTCTGGGTGGAAAGTCATTCATCAGGGCCACCAAGGGTCAGGTCAAGTGACAGTTGACACAGACACAGATACAGCGCGCAGGGCCAGAAGCCAAGGGATAGGGTCTGGGCTGGGAAGGGCTGAACAAGTCCTTTACAGAGATCACCCCAAGAGATGGGATGTGCCTCAGTTGCTTGCTTACCATGTGCAAACCCCTGGGTTTGACCCCCAGCAGCATATGAACTGAACAAAATAGAGCGTGCCTGTATCCCCAGCACTTGAGAGGTGGAGGCAGGAGGATCAGAAATTCAAAGTTAACCTTGATTTTATATTTGGTTTAAGGCTAGCCTGAACCATATGAAACCCTGCTCAGAACAACTGGGGCATGGCGGGGGCAGGATGACAAGGCATAGAAGAGGCTTCCTCATGTAGAAAGGACAGTCATCAGTGGTGTGAACCGGTCGCTGACATGCCCTAGCAGTGCTCAGAGGTGGCTCGCCATCAGGGACATGGAGGCCATGACCTGAGGGCTTCAGGGAAAGCAAGTGTGCAGAGGACACCATGCCCCTTCCTCTGGCACCTGGGAAACCAGAGGTCCCCTATCTCATCTTCAGCAAAAGGACAGAGTACATAGACCATGTGACTAGGTTGGTAGGCCAGCACGCCTCTGTATTCGAGAGTCTAAAAGACCAGCACCCTCCACCCAGATGGCACGCCCCTCTCCTGGCCCATCAGAGCCACTGTGCCTACCTTTCCCACCGCTTTGTCATGCATCTGGCATCTGGCGCAAAGGCCATCTGGCTACTCTGAGGGAGCTCAGTGAGAATCTGAGTCACCATAACCTGTTCCTCTTAAATCCACATGGTAAACACACCAGGCGCTGCACTGGGCACGGGGCAAGGGGGAGGAGGTGACTAAGGCTTACAGAACCCTCGCTGGGGCCATGGAAACCAAGCTTCTGGAGAAAGGGCTGACTTGACCCACCGGAGAAACCCCTGAAGGGTTTTAAAGCCCAGAGGAGCGATCTGTTCTGATACCATCATTATGCATCCCCTGGGGTAATAAACACTATGTCATTAGCACCATTAACACCGCAGTGTGAATTAGGTAATGAGATGAAGTGTCACCTTGCAAAAGACTGAGATGGGGACTGATAAAGTTTTGATGCCAGGGGAAAGGAAGCCAGAAAGAGGCAGGCTTAGTGTCTGATCAATGGGGAGGAGGGGACAAAGACCCAAGGAACCTGTTACAGCAGGGTAAGCATCCTACACATATGATCTGTGCCTGTGAATACTGATTGTTCCCAGGGGAGGAAAGACAGGAAACAACCCTTCAGGTCTGCAACTGCAAGCTCTGGTAAGACCTGAAGGAAAGGAATGAGCTTCTGGGATGCAATAAAGGCAGCAATCCCATTGGCTACCAAAGAACTTCCCTCACCCCCTACACCAGCCACTTCTCAGCATCCCAGACTCGCTGTGCCCCAGCCGGGGGATGCCATGATCTCATTACCCCTCTACCTGAAGTCCCTTCCACAGGACAGGGGCAGCTCACTCAAGGCAGCTGGCAGCCATGGCAGAGCACCTCGGCCAACCTTCTGGTTTTCTAAGGAGCAGAGACTCAGGGAAACCAAGTGTCTTTCTTAATGTCACTCAGCAAAACAGAGGCAAAAATCCAGGTCGGGACTCTTCCTTTGCAGTCCTGGCGATAAGGTCCAAGTTGGCAGAGGCCCCTGACAGACCACGCCCCCTTGATCAGGAGGGTAACTCGGTTTCCACACTGAAGCCCTAGAGCAGCATCACCCTGAAGCAAGACCAGAAGTTCTGCAAAGTTTGTTTCGCAGTTGGCCACCCGTCTATCCTTCCTGCGCCTGGAAAGTAGGGGTTCGTGTCTAATGCTGGGCCCCAAGGCTCCTCCCAGGAGTGCTCACAGCAAATCCCAACTCTGACAGAAACAGGTTCTGTCACATGATAGGGGTTACAAGTTCATTTGGTCTCTGAGAAGGGAAGAGGGTGGGTGACGCCCGTGGAGGAAGTACTTTCTGGTGTGACAATGACCATCGAGGAAACAAGAAAGCGAGATAGCAGGAGTACAGTGATCCAGTATAAACCTGGCCACTTGTGCCAGATCCCTCGCCAAAGTCATCTGCCCTCCGCCACCTGCCATGACGAACGGGATTAATGGGAAAATGGTTGGCGGGAGGACACTGCCCACAGTGCACATGGATGCTCACAGTGTCTGCGCAATGGAGAAGTGTCCCCTGTAGAAACAGAGGGTAAGAGGTCCGCATACTTCTGAACCGGGACCCAGGATGGGTGGCATGACCCACTGAAGACACATCAAAAGACAAGCCTTTGTTTGTCCCATTGGTTGGCTTTCCAGATTATATATCTCAAGCTAGCTTTGAACTATGAACTCAAAGCAATCCTCCTGCCTCAGTCTCCCAGGTGCTGGTATTACAGTCATGAACCACCAGGCTTGATTTGGTTTTGTTTTAGTTTGGTCTGGTTTGAGACAAGGGTCTTACTCTGACTTGGAATTCAGGATCCTCAAGGGCTGGAATTACAGGTACGCCCCGCCTCACCCAACAGGACCCTCTCTTCTTCTCTGATGAGGCATAATGGTTAGCACGCCTCACCTCCCCAAGGGTGCTGTCACTCAGTGTGCACACAGGCACCTGCCCACTCCCACGAGAATGGGAAACCATGAGCTCATTCATTCACCAAACTCTCCCAGAACAAGGAAGTACCACGCACTGTGCTAGCAGCAATACCCACGCCTGCCCTGCCTGCCCGCCCTGGGTGACACTGTGGGCTGTTAGAGGCGGGGGAGGGTGGGGGCGAGCAGTCTGAAGTCGGATCTTATCTACTTTCCTGCCTTTGAACATTGCCACAACAAACCCAGCAGGCCAGGCTCTTTGAAAAGCAGGGCCTGTTACACACAGCTCAGCCCTGGCCCTGGCCCTGGCCCCCTTCCTTCCTCCAGGTCTGTCTCCCTTCTGTACAGTCACCTCCAACAGCCTGAATGTCAACACCTTGGCAAAGGTGAAGCTACTCACACCTGAAACACAGCACAAGGCCTCACTGATCAGCCCACACTGAGGATTTACTGAGGTCCAGGTACAAGCTAGACACAAAGAAAGGGGTACGTACACTGCGGCCCCTCACATTGGTTACTGGAAGTGACAGGGTGCCACAGCCTCCCCAGAGGGATTATCAGGTAACAAAAACTCTCATTGTCAGCTTGGCTCTGGCCTAGCGATGTCGAATAGATGCCTAGGAAAACCACACAGGAGTGAAGAACAGACACTGGGCCTCCACGCACAGACAGTGCAAAAGCCACCAGCATCCCAGGTGAGCTGCTGAGATGGAAGCCCCCAGCAGGGAATGGACTTCTGAGTTCCTATTCCTGGGCCAGTAGCACCCCCAGGCTCCCACTTGTTCCACTTGTTCTGGGTACCCTAAGCCATCACCAACCCCAGGTCAGGTCACAGGTACAGACAGCTGGAACCCTAACTCACATCTGCACAAGGCTCTGCTGTTTCCTCAGACTCTCTCCCATCCCCAGCCCTGTTTCCTAGCCACAGCAACCTGGACTTCCCTGAGTCGTGGGAGGGAGGCAGGGAGTGGAGAGCGGAGCAGGCCGAGACAGGGCTCCTGAACGGAGGAGGCCAGCCGTCAGAACTGGGCGGATGAATGACACACGGGCAAGCTACCTTCGTGGAGAAGGGCCAAGTTAATACATTCAAAAAATACTTACGGACCTCTGTGCCCCAGGCAGGAAGTGACTCAGCAGACATTCTGAGAAAGGAAAGGTGGCCAGAGAGAGCTGGGGGTAACCAAGGCAAAGGGGATGGAACCATTCTGGGTACGAAAGAAGTAAAGAAGGGTGCAGACAGGACCGGGATGCAGCCTGAGAGACGTGAAGGGTAATGAATGTGCCTGCAGGTGCACAGAACATGCCCAGGGCGGGGCGTGGGGGGGGGGCGACGACCAGGGTGAGTCCTGGAAGGAGTGACAGATCTAGACAGTGCTAGGGGCCTCTGTATCAGGCTGGGAACAGGTTAAGTTCAGGTCCTCCCAGCCACTTCCATCTGTCCCTGCTCTGGACCAACCAAGGCCGTGGAGAAACCCAGATTCACACTTGTGTAACAGACTCCAGGGCTCGCTCTCCACTCGCATCTGTCCACAACCACCAGTCAGCACCAGCCCTGACCAGCACCCCAGGCAGACCCCAAATTCCTGCAGCTGAGGAAGGCCCTGAATGTCCACAAACATCCCACTGGTTTAGAGAGGGTGACTGGGCCGCCTCACTTTGAAAAGAGCGGTCTTTGGATATTGTAAGTGGTTTTCACACATTTCTGAGCAAGGGTGTGGTGGCTGAGTGTGTGAACAACACATTTCAAAAGGGAAAAAACGGTGGTTCCTTCTGACTCACACTACTCTCCTGGCTCTTTGTGGCACAAGCTCCAATGCGTGTCTCCAGCGCATGTGCACGTGCGCGCACACACACACCGATTAGCATGGCAGAGCTAGAGGACCCTAAGGTCAATGCCACTCACTTGCAATACAATCACCTCCCAGATGACCCATGAGAATGCAACTAAGCCAGTCTCTGGCCGTACCACCCTGAGTGCACCTAATCTCGGGTTCATCCGCTATAACTAAGCAGGGGCCAGCCTGGTTAGTACTTGGATGGGAGAATATGATTGATCCGGAAGCCTTGAAAAGAAGGAGCTGAGGAGCTTTCACTACTACCTTCAACAGAGCAGGCACCGCAGACCCTGCGGACTCAGGGGCAGAATGGATCCCAAGCACTCCGAGTCTAGTTTCCCCTGAGAAGACCGACATAAATCATGGCACTCTGGACCTTCTTACAACCTCCCCCATCCCCCCCTCGGTTCCACCATCCCACAGGTAAGAAAGCCTTCCGAGGCCATCACCTCACATCAGCTCCAGGTGTGTGGCCGGCATGCTGTTCACCCTCAGAGTAAGACAGCTAGGCTTGGGTATGAGAGGTAGCGTCCTCAAAGTGCCAGGGCTAAGAAGGCTCGGCCTTGTCACTCCTTGTCCCTGGATCATACTTCAGTAAACTTCCCTGGAATAATGAAATTTCCGAGATCCTGGAACCTCCTATTGATTCTTCTAAAGATTAAGTAGACATTCAGTTCAACGCCAGCTCAGTCTCTTCAGATGATACCATCACAACTATGGCCATTGTCACCAACCGGGGCAGCATGTCAAAGCTGCTCCTGAGAGGGCAGAGCCACACGGGGCTGGTTCAGTTTGAAGTCCTCTCCTGACACAGTGGCATAAACAGAGTTCACTGACTCCCATGCATGTTACTGTAAACAGATTCATCCACCCTGCACCAGGGCCACAGAGGTCTCACAGAAGTGAGTAGTAACTGGGCCCTAGAAAGGCCTGTTTCCTGTCATGTTTGTAGTCAAAAAGAAAAGAGCAGGGCTGAGGAAATGGTTTGGTGAGTCAAGAGTCGACTGCGCAAGCACAAGAACCTGAGTTCAATTCCCCAGGATCCATGGAAAACAAGTGGGCGTGGTAGCAAGCAGTCATGATGGCAATACTGAGAAAGAGACAAGAGAAACTGGAGCTCAGCAGGTGCCAGCCTAGGCAATCGGCATGTTCCAAGTAAAAGTGTCTGTCTCCTCCAAAAAGCAAAGTGGAGAACTAACTGAAGATGACATCTGAGGATGATCTCCGGCCTTCATGGGTACCTTTGCACACATGCACACACACGCGCATGCGTGTGCAGCAACAGCAGACCATAGAGATGTCCCATTATAGCCTATGCACACATTCATACATAATCAGTTCCTTTGTTCAGCACCAAAACTGAGCAGTGCTGCTAGAATTATTCTAGAACATTCATGCGGACACAGGCCAGGATCTCCAGAGCCAATCCAGGGCATAGTCTCCACTGGCAAAGGCAATATCCCCAGCATTCTAGGAAGTCATAAACCAATTATAACAAATGTGCCCAGCAATGTAAAAACAAAACCTCCACTTCGCCCCCTGTGGTATTCCCAGTGCAGACTGAAGCTAGAACCCAAAGATCAACTCCAGCACCTTCCTCTGGCCTTGGGCAAGTCACTAGCCCTCCCTGATCTCTGGTTCCTCATAAAGGTAGGCCTGAACAGAACTCAGTACATACACACAACCCCTTCTTCCTTTAGCAACACACCTGTCACTAACCAAGGCATCAGAAGGATACCAGGAGAGGAATGTGTTTGGTCTGGGTAGAGAGATGATAGATAAAAAGCTAACGTTCTGGAACTTGAGACAGGGTTTCTCTGTGTAACAGCTCTGGCTGTCCTGGAACTTGCTCTGTAGACCAGGCTGGTCTCAGACTCAGAGATCTGCCTGCCTCTGCCTCTTGAGTGCTGGGATTAAAGGCGTGCACCACCACCGGGCTTCTGAAGCTTTAACATACACAGTTTAAGTGGTGTTTAGCTCATTTGCAATGTTGTCAATAATGACCACTTGTTTGCACTTGCAGGGTAGGCACACTACCCCTGCCCAGAGCAGTCACTCCACAGGCCTCCACCTCAGGTCGTGTAACCATCCACCTGCTTCAAACCTGGATACCCTGTGTGCACAGAATCACTCAATAACAGCTGTGAGGAGTCCGGCTTCTTTCTCGGCCCATTTTCAAGGTACACCACAATACAGCAAGTGCTCTTTGCTTCTTAACTGAAAACATTTTATGGGATATGTTTGGGTTTTTGGTTTATGTTTTGTTTTGAGATAGAGTCTCACAGAGCCAAGGATGGCCTCAAACTCATTATGTAGATGGAGACAACCTTGAACTTCTGATCCTTCAGCCTCCATCTCCCAAGTGCTGGGATGAGATGTGCCTGGTTTAAATGGCCCTGGGGATGCTGCCCAGGGCTTAACACATGCTAGGCAAGCAATCTACCCACTAAGTCACATTCCCGGCCCCTAAATATCCTTTTCAGTCAGTAAGTAGATCATCTGCAAACTTTAGAACTACTAATTACTAGAAAAAATTAAAGTGAGGGTGAGGGTTCATTGGCTTGGTCCAGCATCAGTATTATATCTCAGGGCATATTCCACCTGCAATCACATCTCATTGGAAGTCACCGCCTGGGGTCCTGTTCAAGTCCTAACCTCCATGCAGGTGAATGGAGCCTCTTCCTGCACACGAGTCTTACCCTCCTCCCAGTTCTCGGCCAGTATGACTCGAGGCAGAAGGCATCCCTGTGTAATACCAACCATACGTACAAACATACAGGGACCAGCAGGGCCCCTCTGCCAGCCATGACTGCACATGAAATTAACCAAAATAAAAATACTATGGGGGCAGGGGGCTCTGATTCATTTGCAAAATGGCTGGCAACAGGATTTTTGTTGTTGTTGTTGTTTTGTTTTGAATGGGTTTCCTGGCCTCTCTCAGACAGTGTCTCAGCAGCTTAGGCAGCTGTGTGAGCCAAAAGCTCATCCCCGGCAATGGAAGTTAGGAACTGAGGGTGGGTTTCCCTTCCCTGCAATGAATGTGCCTAATCTATCAGCAACCCGTGCCCCAAGTCCTCGCCCCTGCTTTCCAGTCACTTCTGGCTTGTGGTCCCAGTTCACTCTGAGGAACTCAGAAGTCACACCTACTCTCTCCAGGCAAGACTGAGAATGGAAAGGACATGGGCCTTGGAGCAGAGGAGCTGGGAATGTGCAGTGGTGTGCAGCTTCCCCGAGGAACATAAAGTCCACATCTGTCAATATTTCAAAATGTTAGCCCCCCTAGAGCCTAAACTCCCTCTACACCGGTCTTCTCGGAGACAAGCACACCTCTATCCCACTGTACACCCACAGTCCCCCCCCCCCCCGCCCCCTGGGTACACATCGGTGCCTACTTCTACCTGGTCTATGGGGGCTACCGAGGCCTCTCACTGCCACAGCCATCCTCCCCGGCACTCTGTGGCCGGTTCTCCCAACTCCCGAAGCTTGTTTTCTTTAATTAGCTCACTGTGGCAGGAGAAAAACGCTGCCCCACCCTCGAAATGAGAGACTGAGGCCTCAAATGTACTCTGTGGTCTGCCTCTGGGCTGCCGGGCCTGAGCCAGGCAGAAAGAGGCCTGCTTGGGAGGCCAGCAGGAAGAAACCCCCGCTACTCACTCTGGCCTCTCCCTTCCCACAGCTGACGCTGGCCATGCAACCGCAGGGCTGCTCCCTTCCTGAGGCCCCAAAACCTGCCATTGTGGCTCCAGCCAGGGGACAAAGCCAAACCCCATCAGCTTTCTCTCTTCCTTCCTCCCTTCCTCCCTTCCTAACCTGACAGGGGAAGTTGGATGGTACAGGATCTAGTCCTCCTCACCTCACAGATGCTACAAATAATTTGAAATACCACAGTTCCCTGCATTGGTACTCAGGGTATTTTTTTTTTCATCAGTAGGCTTTATTATGACATTTTCATACATTTTGTTTTGTTTTGTTTTGTTTTTTCGAGACAGAGTTTCTCTGTAGCTTTGGTGCCTGTCCTGGAATTAGCTCTTGTAGACCAGGCTGGCCTCAAACTCACAGAGATCCACCTGCCTCTGCTCCCAAGTGCTGGGATTAAAGGCATGAGCCACCACTGCCTGGCTACATACTTTGCTTTTAAAACTACTTTTGAATATTAACATGCACACATATGGGGGGTGTCCACATACACGTGTGCACATGTATGTTGATGCCAGAGGTCAGTATCAGGTATGGCGAACACTTCACCATCCAAGCCATTCCTCCCCCCCACAGACCTCATTCTTCATCCCTCTCCCCATCCCAATTCCCCCACAGCCTTTCACATTCAGATTTCGACACAGCATCTCAGCTAAAACCTCATCCCAGAAGACGGGCCTACCCCATCCTCACTTCTCTTCACAGATAAAGAAACAGGGGCTTTCCTGAGGAATGGACAGCTGAAGGGCACGTGACTGGCAGGGACAGAGGCTGAGGGAATGAGGACCTAGATCTTCAAATCCCAACTGTTACAGCAAAAGGACAACTTGAAGAGCTGTTGAGGGGGCTGGGGCTGCATCCCTCAGGACAGATACCATCTCTGAAGTTAAAGCTCGGAGCTGGGGCTCTGAGGGGACCCCAGTGCGATCTGTGTCCTCCCAGCCTTCGTCTCCATGACCACTGCAAGCATTTCTGTGACACCACAGCTGGGGCCTGGTGCCCTTCCCTGCACTTACCTCATCCTCAACACCACACTAGGCAGCAGTTACCATTGTCTTCATTTTACAGATGGGGAAACTGAGGCTCCGGGAGAATTCAATGACCTGTCCCAGAATAGGCAACCAGTGAGAGAAGGAGCCATCCGATCCAAGGAATTCGGCCTCCATGTGGCCCACGCTCCTAAAAGCCACAGAACAGCAGACCTGTCCTGATGAAGTGACCCACCCAGGGAGCCCACGCTGGGGCTGGGACTCAAACCAGAGCTGTTCTCAGCTTCCTTCTGCCCAGGCTTCCACACTAGACAGTGCAAAAGCTCCTGAAAGTGAATGTACAATACCCCCAAAATGCCTTCCCCAAGGGCACGTGGGTAACCTTTGAAATTCTCAGCTGTGAGGACACCATCACCACTGGACAGCAGTGCTCGTTTGCCTACGAGCTGTCTTTCAGTTCAACTAACCTGTGAGCAGAGCCAGGACCCAGCAAGGGCCTGTGTGCACAAGACCAGCCCGGGACCTCACTGTGTGTTTCCTAGCAGAGAGTCCATGAGCTGGGCCTGGTGACACCTGCCCAACATCCCAGCACTCAGAGGCTGAGGCAGGAGAATCACCAGAAGGATCCAGGCTAGACTGGGGCAAAAAATAGTGAATTCCAAGCTACGAACACACACAAAATTCAAAAAAAAAAAAAATTTAAAAAACTGGAAAACCTGCCACCCAAGACACTAAAATAAAGCTTTTTCTCCTTTTCAATTTACCATTCACCAGGACGTGTGATCTTGTGTGATGTTGATTTTACATGAGCGTGTAACTATAGAATCACTGTATGCAGAAATAATATTTTACCCCTGCATTTGCCCAGGGTCAACCTTAGTTCGCCATTTTCTCCTTCACATCAGCCAGTGAACACAGTTCCCTGAAGAGCCACAGGAAGGGAGTTCTTGTGAGGAAAGGCCCTTAGGGCAGCCCTGTCCTTCCTCTTCCTCCTCACTCTCACTTTCAGAGTAAGTTGTTGGCTAATGGTGGGAAGAAATATGAGGGAGGAGACAGGCTTGCCAGGTCAGCGAGTATCCCAGAGGTGACTCGAAGTCTTTTCTTTTCCGCTCCAGAACAAACTCTGGTTTAAGCGCTACAGGTCCAGGCACAGTTGTGACGTTTTACCTAGCACTCCGCTCCAATCCCCCGCACTGTGCATCTGCCTGAATCCTGTGCTCACGAGATGTGGCAGAAAGAACTTTGTGTTCCTTTCCCTTCCCGGTTCTGCGGCTCACTGACCATCCCCTCACAGAACATTAATTCAAATAAAATAATCACCAGGAAGAGGTGGAAGATGGTGACCACAGGGCACTGAACCAAGCAGGCCTGCAGCTGCCCACGACAGCCCATACGGCTGGTCACGCCTGCTAGAACACACGAAAGTTGCACTCTCCGGCTGGCAAAGCAGCCTGTCTCTGACACTGACAACCTGAGTTTGGTCCCTGGGACCCACAAGGTGGAGAGAGAGAACCAATCCCACCAAGTTGTCCTCTGATCTCCACATGCTGGCCTCGGCATACCCCCACACACGCACACGCTCAGCACACACACAAGACTAAGTCTCACAGCTGCCCTTTACTGACTGGTCTAGCGTGTATGTGTGTCCAGCTCACACCTGCATGTGCCCTGTAATAACTATGAAGCCTAACCCAAAACTTACATGAATTCACTTAAAGCAACATGAGGCCCTTGGCGCGAGGTTCTTTGCGTGACTTCTGTGTGTAACTCAACTGTGTCTGTCCCTGGTGTAAGCTTTACAAACAACAAGGTCAGGTCATAGTGTCAGAAGTTTGGACACTCAGAAGATTGTCCACCTCAGAGGCCCAAGTCTGAGAAATGCTAGCTAAGACCTCAAACACTGAAAGGGGAGAAAGACTTGGCCATAGGAGAAGGGACTGGCTTGGCTACTTCAGTACCTGCGGACTGGGAGACCTCATGGGCCTTCTTTACCCTGGCTGAGGCTGACACACTGTCAGGTAACCTGCTCGCCTACCCAGCTAAAGTAGTCACATTGGGGAGCATGGAGATGCTGGCTCAGTGGTGCACTGCATGCTCTGTAAGGACCCAGGTTTAGTTCCCAGCTCACAGCTATCTGCACTCCAGTTCCAGGAGATAGGACATCCCTTCTAGCCTCAGCAGGCACCAGGCATAGACATGGTACACACACACACACTCTCTGCAGACACTCATAAAAATAGATACCTTTAAAATACAGACAGATGTGTGAGCCAAGTGTCCACTCACATCTAATCATCAGCGAAGGATGGAAGGATGGGACCAGCTACTTCCTGGCTTGTGAGCAAGGTGACAGATACAAGCTAAATGTGTGTGCATTAACTTCCTTATCACAGCCCTAAAACACACTTACCTGTTGGAGGGAAGATAGCCTCAGAGAAGTGACATGACTTGCCCATGGCCTTCCCAGAGAGCTAGCTTCAGGGTGACTATCACCTCCATCCCCGCCACCAAGCCTCTCCCGCATGCAGTACCTCAGGCTTGGGCTATCCGTATGGTCAAAACACACATGTACTTAACTGCAGAGAAAATGACAGTGACTCTGAGTCCACATGCTGTGGCCGACCGAGGCAGCCACAACCTGCTGGGATTTAAATAAAACGTTCAAGCACGAGTCCCTGAGATCGCAATAAGGGATGCAGTCACCTCCCTGCCTGCATTAGTGTAGCCTGTGCGGCAGATCTCGGGTAATTATGAGCTCCCGATGGTCGCGGCTGCATGAGAAGTAACGTGTGTTTATTAAGTTCAAGGCCCTGCTTCTAACGTGGTTATTTAGAGTCATTAGGACCTGCTGGAGCAGGCCCCTGACTCCACGCTATCGCACTGCCGCACCCCGCCACAGCCCTCTCCGCAGGGCAGCAATTTTGAGCCAAGCGTGAGGATTCTGTGCTGAGTCGGCCTTAGAAGGCAGCCAGGTAAATACCTGTACCTTGTGTAGGAGCAGCAGCTGAGGGGACAGGGCCTGCAGACCCCAGGGGCAGGGTGAGCAGGAACCAGTTAGTCTCTTCTTCACCACTAATCGCAATGTCACCTCCGACTGCAACCCAGATAAGTGCCAAGGTCTGAAGCTGCAAGTCCAAGCCTGTCCAGGGCTCAGGCTGGATTTTCTAGGCCCATTCCCCATGGGCCACGGTGCAGGCGGCCTCAGAAGGTTCTGGTGCCCAAAGCTTTGCCAAAGGACGGATGGGCAAGAGCTTGGAACACTGTAGGGGAGGTGCTTGAACAGCTGAGGACCAGAAATAACGTGACTGGGGCCGGATTCTTTGCCGGACTCACCCCAGGTGAACTGTTTGCCATCTCTGAGCCGTGCGGTCCTCAGTCACTGAGGAAGGCTCCGGACAGGCAAGGCACTAACCAGCCTCACTGAAGCGTACACTGCGTACTAGTCAGGCCTCGCATGGGTCCCAGCGGCTGTGGGAGTCAAGAAGACAGTCACAAGTAGCTTCCTGACGTTCTATGGGGAACCAGCTCCAACCGGCCTTGCCAAACTCATCGTCCCAACATATAGCACGCGTCAGCAGAGTATCTACAGTTCCACTTCCCCTTCTTAGCAGCAGCCACACAGCACATGGCTCAGAAGCACAGTGGCCTTTGTCTGCCTCTGGGGACCGGGCTAGCTCACATCCTTCCTCCCACACCATGGAAGCCTCTGCTGTTTCTTGTCAAAGACACTCTGCTTGACAGGATTTGAGCGGTAGGCCTGCAGGACCACGAGGGAGGGGAGGGGGAGGAGGAAGTCAGCTCAGGGCCTTCCCTGGTGAGCACCTACACTGGGCAAGGCTGGAAGTACACAGAGATGCCCAGGCTAGTCACAGACTCAGGAGGAGTATGTGGGGGCCAGTCGTGGGTGGGGTTGACAGCAGTTTCTTGTCAAATGTCCCTCCTGATCCACACCATGGCCAGGACGGGGACGGAGCAGAGGTCTGACAGAGAAGGCCAGGGCAGTTCTGGAAGCTCTGTCAGCATGCCTTAGGGAGAAGGGTGCCTGGAAACCCTACTTTGGGAATTAGCATCAGAGTAACAACATTAACAACAAAAGTGGGGGGGGGGAACAGCCTAATTATGTGTGAGCACCCCAGCATGGGCTCAGCTTCCCATGGCTTGGAGGTCAGCCGCTATGACCATACTTCCTTCTTCCTTCAACACAGCACTGGGCAACCCCAGCATAGATGAAGCATCATGTCTATCACCAAGTGTGATCCTTGCTGTCTTTAAAAATTATGTGCATGTGTGTATGAGTGTGTACACATGTATGTGTGTGGGTGTGTGCATCTGTGCACATGCATGGAGGCTGACTAACCTCTTCTCACTCTCCATCTACTCCTTTGAGGCAGGGTCTCTCTCTGAACCCAAGGCTGGTGTTTTCTCTACTAGATTGGAAGCCAACAAGCCCCAACCACTTTCTTGCCTCTCTCCCCTCGGAGTTGGGGTTATAAATATAGACAGGACACACAGTTTGTGAGATCCCTGCTGGGATCCGACCCCGGTCCTCATGGTTACACTGTGTTCTCCATCTCTAAACCATCTCCCCAGCCTCTGGTTTGCCACATTTAGCTGACAAAAGAGGAAAGATAAACTCCATCCGAGGCTATCCGAAAGGCAGTCTTGACCTGGGAGGTGTGTGGCTCTGCAACCATTCTGTCGGCCACAGTGCATTGCTCTGGGGAGAGCCCCGACCACCAGCACCTTCGGTTTCCACCCTGCAGCCTCATCTCTAACTGAGCTTCTCAAACAATCCCCTGAGGGACTGAAGACGCAGGTGGCTGGGCTCCACCCCAGAAGCTGCTTTTCCAGCCAGTGTCCCCAAGATGCTGATGCTAGCCAGGGACCATGCTTTGAGAACTGCCCACACAAACAGCAGGGACTGGTTGGATTAACTGTGGGACACCTATCTGATGCAACAGCATGGAAATTCAAAAACCACAGGAAAGCAAGGGAAAGGGGGAGGGGAGCCTAGAACTTCAGGCCTGTACCTTAAGCCGGCCTTAGTTCTATTTGCTCTCTGATCCCTCCCTTATTTCTTTATACTCTGTTTGTCTGTCCAGGGCTGGTCCCTGACCTTCTGGACCCTGCGTGGAAGCGTGGAGGGGGAGGGGTAAAGAAGTCAAGAGGCTTCTCTGACCCGGGCCTTCCTTTCTAGCATTATCTCCAGAAAGGCCCACGGTGAACCTGACCCTGAGCACTGGGAACACCTCTTAGCTTTGTCCTTCCAGCTAAAAGGTGGCAGTGGCCTCCCACTGAGCTCTGGGTCACCTTGCCTCCCTTGTTTGGCTCTCGGCTCCTTTCTCGCCTGTGTAGCCAAAGTCCCGTATTAAATTCCCTTTGTGGTAGTACACAGCACAGTTCCCACTTCCTAGTTAAGACTCCGAATAACACAATCTACCTACTAGTTACGGCAATCTAGAAACACTTATACAAGTGGAGGGGCCTGGAAGACCGCAAGTAAGAATTTAAAGATGCAAAATGATAAAAAGCATTCTTACCCAAAATATCATTAATATCTGAAACTGGTGCCAAGTACAAAGCAAAAGGGATGGCAAGAAAAAGGCTGGGAAGGTAAGAATCCATGACAACAAGAAAAGACAACCCAGGTCTGTACTTTCAATTCTTAAAACACCTTATTTTGTTGAAACCATGGCCACAGCCACAATGACACCAGAGGTTTCTCCTGAAAGTACCTGGTGGTTATCCAGAGGTGAGTGACTCACTTGCTGAAGAGGTCACACAAGTATCACGCTGGGCCCTTAGCTGCTGGGGAGAGCAGGTGACCAGCTGAGACCCCGAACCCACCCCTTCTAGCTGGAGACGGGGTCAGGTTCTGGTCTGGAGGGCAGTCTGGATGCCCCTGCAGACAGGGTGCCTCGTGATTTGCTGGGATGTGAGGGTAACGGAAGGGGCTGGGTGGCAGAGCACCTGTGGCACACACGTGCAAGGAGCCGGTTCATTTCCCAGAAGGGGACAACAACCATGGTGACAGAGCCCAGCCAGGGTACAGAGAACCAGGAAGCAAGCGGGAGAGAGATTTCTAGCTCTTCTCCCACAGGCATAAATTAACACCAGAAGGAGCTAGACTGAACTGGGCATGAAGTGCACATTTGTAATCCCAACACATGGAAAACTGAGGCAGGCTAGCCGGGACTACAGAGTGACCTGTCTCAAAGAAGGAAGGAAGGAAGGAAGGAAGGAAGGAAGGAAGGAAGGAAGGAAGGAAGGAAGGAAGGAAGGAAGGAAGGAAGGAGCAGGAGAAAAATGACTCTGGAAAGCTGTCCTCTGATCCAAGCGCACCCATGCACACACTTGATCCAACAGAGTGGTGAGAGGAGGACACACTTGATCCAACAGAGTGGTGAGAGGAGGACACGCCCTCTGACACTATACCGTTGGAGCATGACCTACCGCTATAAAAAGGGTCCTTCCCCCTCAGCCCCAGCTGATTTGCCAGAGGAGCTTAGGGGCTAGGGTTTAAGGAGGAGGCCTGCAGCAGAGAGCCTTGAGGGCTGCCAGGCAAACGTGCATCTTTCTTCAAAGTCCTGAGTGGAACCATTCAGCTCCTGGGTCACACTTGACATTAAGCACAAGAAGAAAACCAGGCTCGACAAACCCAGCCCACATCGGACTCTAAGCCAGCAGCAGCAGCAAACACTGCTCAGTACTGCTAGTTCCTTACCTGCTCTCCCAGCCCATATACCCACCCCATGCTGCTAACTGGTTTTACCCTGCAGGACTCTGACTGCTCTGGGAGGTGACCATTGGCTAGACTGCCAGCTACCAAGAAAATGTAGTTAGTATTCTGCAGCTACGTCTTCCAGGGTCAAACATCCAGGAACAAGAGAAAGGCTTAAAACATTCACAATCCTCTTACAAAGATGAGCAAAGGCTCCTCTCCGGGTTCCAGAAGCAGAAAAATCACCGCTGAGAGAGGGTTCTTCGATGGAGCTGCCTGTAGATTGTGCAGGGAGCGCCAGGAACGCAGCTTTGGGGTGCTGTCACTCACGCTAGGATGCTCTTGTCAGTGGCGATGTGGCTGCCTAGACGGCCCATACTCCTGCCAGTGATCCTGGTAACTCACCAGATCAGCAAGCTGGAGTTGGACAGACTCACCTTTGGTCTATCTGTGCTCACCCTACCTGGGGTGAGTGAAAGCAAATGCCCCAGGGGAAAAAAATCTTTTGACATTGGACCTTATGTAAAAACTGAGCAATGAAAAACCAGGCATAGGAGTCAAAGACCTATCCCTAACTTTGACTTTCCTATTAATTCACTGCCTGATCTTGTACACCCCTCACCCCGGACTCAGTTTCCCCATCTGTCACCAACAGAGTTTAACTGCACAACTGGAGTCATTTCTGAACAAGGAAATGAACAGGGTAAGGCCCATCCTGTACCACAGATGTCTTCATAGATTCTGAGGGAGGGTGAGCGTGGAAGGGGGCACACGACTAACTCCAGTGCCCTCAGATACCTAGCGGCACAGCTGGGTGTCCGTCCCACCCCACCCATACTAGGCATGGTTTCTTCCCTGCTCCCCGGGGGGAGACCTGAAGTCCCCCCTGTGGGGCTTGCTGCCATCTCTTCAGGGTGGATGCTTCACTAACATTCGTTCTCCTCTGCCTCTGCCCAGGCTCCTGCATGGGCAGAGTGCATACAGTCAGCCATGCAGAAGAGGACAGCCCTCAGTGGCTGCAGAGGAGTAAAGGGACAAAGTAAACTACTGATAGTGGCTTGCACCACGACCCTTTTATCCAAAGCCCCAAGACAGGGACAAACACCTACCCTGCCCCCCCCCCCATCTGCTCTAGCACCTACTTCCAGGGACCGCTGAGATGACAAGAAGGAATCACATGTGGAAGGCGACGCCAGAGACCATCATGAAAACGAGAAAGTGGAGCTACCCCCCCTAGTCCAGTGACAGCCGTGAAAGGAGAATCTGTGGTTCTCTAAGACAGAATACACACATCAGGTACGTTTCTAAGG
Organism: Microtus pennsylvanicus; assembly: GCF_037038515.1. Taxonomy (NCBI): domain Eukaryota; kingdom Metazoa; phylum Chordata; class Mammalia; order Rodentia; family Cricetidae; genus Microtus; species Microtus pennsylvanicus. The sequence goes on along the minus strand of NC_134581.1, from coordinate 56,923,624 downwards.
CAATGGCGCCATCAAAGAAAAGTAGACCTGAAGGGAGTAGCCATGGAACCTGCTCCTCCACTCAGTACAAACTGTCCCTGCTCACTTACAAGTTAGGAACAAGACACTTGCCCCACTCCCATCAGGGCCATGAAGACATGACGCAAGAGGCCAGTGTATGGCACACCATAAGGTAGGCTCACTGCTGCCCTAGTCCAGCCCCACCCCTCCAAGGGTGGGGGCAACTGACCAGCCCAGTCAGAAGAGAGCCCGGCTCCTCCAGTTCCCAATCACAGAGATGATCATAGAGAAAAAAAGGAAGAAAAGGATCGGATTGCACCTTTGGAAAACTACAAAGCATACAGTGGCCTCCTGGAGAGCAGCCTGGGTAAGGGTGAGGCTTAGGGTTTCCAGAGTGTGTTCCTCTCCAAGTCTGGGCTCCCAGCTTGCATCTTTAGAACAGCGTAAAAGCAGCAACGCGTCCCCGAGTCCCACGCGTAGGCTCTGAAAAGATTCACCCTGCTGGAGAAAGCTGCCAGCAGCACAATTCACACCGGGGTCTCCACAGGTTCACGTGTTGGGGCCCTCCCTTCCGGGCTCACTGAACAAGCTCTGTTTGAGAAAAGTCACCCTGACAAAGGTCAGAGGTGAGCACCACCTCAGCCAGGAAGCTGTTCCTTTCTTGCAGAACACAGCCACTCCCTCCAGCTGGGACAAAGAGCAAGGGTGCCCTCCCATTCATCCCCCTTCATTCAGAGACAACATTTGAAAAAAAAAAGTCTTCCTGGCAGGTCAAAACTAAAAGTGGCCTGGAAGGCAGCAAGCCCTTGGTGTCTTCTCATCTCTGCCCCACCCCCTCCCCTGAACACAGGGTCCCTGAATGGTCCTGCTACCTCTGTGGGTTTCTCTCCCCAGCCTTGCTTGCTCGCTTCCTTCTTCCTCCTGTTTGCGCACCTGCGGTGGCACACCTGGCCCCAGCGCAGCCCAGCTCTCACTTCACTGGTTTGTGTCCATGGCGGGCTACCCCCAGTCCCTGCTCACCCACCTGTTTCCCCTATCTAACCCTCAGAGCTGAAGAACAACAACCAATAGCCACTTAGCCCAAGCCAACACCACACCCATCCTCAAACACAGGCCCCAGGACCACAGGTTGGGGTTCCTACAACCGACAGAAGCAAAAACGGGAACCCAGAAAAACCAGGCCTGGGTCAGAGCTACATATGTATCTACATATGTAGCTACATATTCCTTTAGCCAGCAAAGGTGATCACTGGGGCTAAGCCAACGAATGTACAGCCTCTCCCTCCACCTTGAGGTTTTGATTTTGATTCTTCCCCATGAACTGGGAAAACGGCTGGAGCTGTTAATCAGCTGGGCTATAGCAATGCCAAGAGCTCTGTACCACAGGCTGCAAAGGGTAGCTTGCTCAACCGGATTCAGGCAGAGCTGGCCTCAGAGCATGCAATCTCAAAGCACGGACCATAAACACAAAATTAAAAGGTAAAGTAAAAAGGGCGGAGATGTTTACTGGAAACTTTAGTTCTGCTGCCCAGAAAATATGGGCTTTTTTTAACACACACACACACATATATATATAAAACGCCTCTGCTGCCCACCTTTAAAAATATGTACTTTGTTCTATATGTGGCTTCCTTATCTGCCCCCATTACATTCAGCTCATGACCGGGAAACCTGAAATAGTCACCCACATAGAATGACAGCCTTGGGCAACACCGGGGATGAACGAAACATAAGCAGCATTTACAGTTCATCACCAACTAGTTCAAAGAACAAACCGAAGCTTCCCGGCACACAGAGAATTAATCCCACCAGGGAAAACGATTCCTGAAGCCAGGGAAAGTGCTTGGAAACAAAACCGCATGTTAAAGCTGACGGCCAACGAGGTGCCCACCAGGGCAGCTTCCAGACACAGAGCATCATACCTACCAGGAGGCAGAAGTTGGGCCGTGTGTGTCACCTTCTAGCTCAGGTACCATCGCTCCATGTCCCTGTCCCCACCCAGGATCCATGGGTTCCTAGTCCCCAGGGTATTCACTGTGTGACTCTGGGACAGGAAGCCCTCATGATTGCTGGTTGACAGCCACATGCTAAAACTTGCAGGGCCACGCTAAGCTCTTCGAGGACAAGGACCACACTCTCCATTTCTCCAAGCACCTTGTTCGCCTTGACAGATTTCTCCATCCTCTGAATGAGCGACGGTCTAACCTGCCCTAATTGCCAACACCTGTATCTCCAAGGCTATCTTCTGCCAAGCTCCTAGTCTACCCACTCAGCTCTTGAGAACCTTAAAGGTTAATACAAACCGACACATTTTCTTACCTCCTGTGACTCATGCCACACCGACTGAATACTCATCTTTGCCTTCCTCCCACCAAACAAGCCTGCTCCTTTATCTGGACCAGAGATTCCAACCCAGCCGCCCTCTACCCTACTCGTGCCCTATCAGGTTTCTCAGGCTGCTTTAGCAGGAGCTGCTTTCCACCAAAGACAGGAACCCTTTAGCCAAAGCCCCAGGGAACATCATCCATTACTCCTTCATCCTTCCACAGCTCCCAGAATCCACCAGGGCACAGCCAAGGATCGGGCACGGAGGGGTGCCAGCACTGGCAGAGGCCTCGTTCTCGTGAACCAAGTGTGGGTGTGTGTCACGGCCTGTTTAATCCATTCCTTCTCCACCCCGGCCCCACCCCCACCCCCAACTCCTCTGTGTTTTCTGAGCAGAAATAACCAGCTGCAGATGGTTCCACTACTTCAAAGTTCTTGAGAAACCTCCAGCCCAAGAGATGCTAGGAGAACTGGGCTGCCAGCTGATGACCAAATCTGCACTTCCAGACCCAGGATGCCTCTCTTCTCAGTGCGCGTGCTTTATTTTTGTAGCCAACCGCTATCACTTTCCACCCAGAATACACATGCCCGTCACACCAAACCACAGCTTTACATAAGCACTTACAGCTGGGGCTCTCGGCCCTGGCTACACACCACAGTCACCTGGGAAAATTCAAAGGCAGTGCTGCCGTTCTGACTCGCGGCAATTCGGAACCCAGTGGTCTGAGGATCAGAAGGTTTGTAGGCAGCCGGGACAGTTAGCACTGACTGTCAACTTCATGAGATCTAGCATCACCCAGCAGACAGACCACTGAGCACACCTGTGAGGGAGTGTCTACATTCGGTTAACTGAAGTCGGAAGACCCACAATAACTCAGTGGTATCTCACGGGCTGGGAGCCCAGACTCTGAGAAAACCAGGTGAACACAATCATTCATATCTCTCTCTCTCTCTGTCTCTCTCTCTGTCTCTCTCTCTCTGTCTCTCTCTCTCTGTCTCTCTCTCTCTGTCTCTCTCTCTCTCTCTCATGCTTCTGCCACCAGGCCTTCCTGGCCACGACAGACTGAACCCTCAAACCATGAAGCAGAACAGACCCTGCTTTCCTTACATTGCTTCTTGCCATGCATTTCATCTCAGCAATGAGCCAGTAACTAAGACAGCAGCCAAGGCAAAAAAAAAAAAAACCCTCCAGTGGTCCAAACTACCAAATGTGAGTCACTAGGAACCAAGAGTCTCAACACCACACAGTACTTTGAACCCCAAACTTCTTTCCATCCTGTCTTCAACTATGGGCCCCAATTTCTAGTCCCAGAGAGATTACAGTGTGATTCTGAAACTCCCAAAATGAGTAACTATCATTTCTTTGAATGCAAGTACAAGAATTTGACCTTGAAGGCAGAAGAAACTTGAAAGCCCTGCACCTTCAGCTGGGGAAGCAAAGTGACTCAGCCAGGGCCACAAAGCTGCTACACAAGAGCCAAGTCTCTAAGTCCCTGTCCGGCTAGCACAAAGGGACAGAAGAAAGTAGAAGGGACAGGTGGGTTGTGTACTTCCTGGATGCCTTTCACGGTCACCCTCTGGGTGCTGAATCAAAAGGCTTCACCTCACCCACTTAAGAAGCCTGAAGGCAAAGGTAGTGAAACCCCTGAAACTGTTGTCACCACCTGGAGTCCTCAGACGTGGCCCTGTGGCTGACCGAGGAAAGTCATTAGCAGAATGGGTCTCAGCCAGTTTCAAAAGGGTGCTCTTTGAAGCCGCGGCCACACCAAGAGACCGAAGCCAGCAGTGGACTCAGGGATGGGAGAAAGCCGACTGTTGGTTTCACATTCTCTAACCAACCTGCGAACGCGGTCCCCTTCCTTCCTGTGTTTCTACAGCAGGGCAGTTGCGGTGCAGCTGGTGCCTTGAAGCACAGGAAACCGGAGCCTGGAGACGAATTCCTTTTAGCTTGTGGCCTGGTTTCTTCTACCCTGGCACAGATATCCAGGTGAGGCTCTGCGAAGGCAAGGTGTTTATGGATGTGCGGGCGACTTTCTTTATCAATCTGACAAGAGCTAGATTCATTCTGGAGGAGGGAATCTCAACTGAGAAAAACGCTCCCTCCAGGCTGGTGGGCAAACCTGTGACGCATCTTCTTGATTGATGATTGATGTGGGCGGGCCCAGACCGCTGGTGGTCTCCGGTGCTAGAAGAAAGCAGGCTAAGCAAGCCAAGAGCTGCAAGCCAGTAAGTGGCACCACTGTACAGCCTCTGCATCAGCTCCTACATCCAGTTCCTGCCTTGAGATCTGCTCTGACGTGCCTCAGTGACGGACTGTGATATGGGAGTATAAGCCGGAATAAACGCTTTCCTCCCCACCTTGCTCTTGGTTACAGTGTTTTATCAGAGCAATAGAAATCCTAACTAAAACAATGGCTTTCCAACTCACGGATCCATCTGCAGCTCCCAAGAGTCCCCATCAATACCACTGATGATAGCAGGTTGGTAAATAATAGAATAAAGCATGGCTGTGGTACAGTCAGTCAAATAAGGCTGCTAACGAATGGGGAATTCTCCCAGGAAAATGTATTATAGAGGAAGGCAAGAAGCCAGGACCGCCATGGACCTCCTGAGAGTCTCTTTCAAGCTCTGTCATTCTGTAGGTGAGAAGAGCAGCAAGCAGGATGCCAAGGTGACCTTTCCAGGGTCACAGAGCCCAAGCCCACCAGTAGGTCAAGGGACATCAGCATTACTAGAGAAGCATGACACGAGAATTGCAGGTCCTGTTTTCATTCTGTCCGAGGCCTGTGATCTCCATGACCGCCCACTTGCTATGGAACTATGGATGATTTTGATCCCCCTGCCTCCACTGCCAATGCTGGGATGACAGGTGTGAGCCTTTACCTCCAGATATCACAGGCTCTTTGCGTTTCAGCTTGTCTGTTCCACTCTCTTCAGGCTTACTTAGCTGAACGTGGGGGCGCCCATGCACCCGAGCAGGTGGTGGACAGAGAAACAGTACCCACTCAGCTTCAGATGTGGCACAGGTGTTTGGAGGACGATGCCAAGACAGCAGCCAGAGCTGAGGCCCTGGAGCTCGGAAGGACTGCAGGCCTGGAAGCCATCCCCACAGTGGTTGTGAAGGAACCCCGGAGAGAGAAGTGTGATTTCGGATTCTGACTAAGCCTAGCTGGGCAGGACGATGCCAGCAGATGGTTCCATTTTTTCCCATCACTGAAGTTACAGTAGATAGGGGGAGGAGGAAACGAAGGGGGGAAGGGGCAAAGGATGACATTCAAACAGATCTCTGGAGCAAAGCCCTTCTGTGCACAGCGCTATTCCATCTTCCTTCTGCTGTAACCACTTCCCACACAAACCCCAGCAAGGCAACCGTGCAGCCCACAAGGGCCATGCAACTACAACTAACTTCCTGCTCATCAACAGGCAACGGCAAGCATCTGAAGCTGATGGTCCACGGCGTGGTTACATCAAAGGTTGGGGGCCCCAGACACAGCTCCCCATATGCCACTGCACCGTGTGTGGTCAACCTGCACCAGTAACTTCAGAACCAGGGCTTACAAAACAAAAGCGGTCTCACACCGGGATAACCTAGCTGGGATCCACGGTGACGGTCACCTGGCCACTGCTCTTGGGAACCTGAGAATTTTCAAGGGAAACAGTTCTTCGGGTCCCAGGCCCACGTTCAAAGGTCCATCTCTATGTCAGAGTCTGCAGTGTGACAACTGAGCTTCTGCATGCCACCCTAGCAACTCCACTTGTGGGGTCAGTAATGGTAACTCTTTTTAAACCATCGAAGGGACTGGGGTAAATAACTCCGTGGATGGGATGTATGTTGCACAAGCAGGAGGGCCTGAGTTCAAATCCCCACCATCCACATGAAGACGCAGGCACAGTGGCACACCTGTAATCCTTGTGCTGGGAGGTAGAAACGGGTGGATCTTAGAGGGTGGGGTAGGTCAGTCAATCGAGGGACCTGGCGAAGTCCAGGTCCAGTGAGAGGCTGTGTCTTAAAAGAATAAAGAGCAACAGAGGAAGATACCAGCCTCCAGCCTCCACAGGCGCATACAGACAGACAGCACTCGCTCACAGCTGCATGTGCTCGTGCGCGCACACACACACACACACACACACACACACACACACACAAAGGGGGGGGGGGAGAGCGCGCCCAAACAGCGATTCAGTCAAGCAAGAAAAAGAGAGGCATCTTGAAACATCTTGAATTAGCTTTAAGATACTCCCTGGGGTCCCAACTTATCACAACTCCTAGATCAATATGAAAATAAAAGGTGAAGGCTTGGGACAGGGACAGGTTGTTTGCAGCTGACCTCGAGACCACCTCCACTGTGAAAAGATTGGAGGCATTCTGCTACAGAGGGCTCTGCCATGTGTGATGGTAGGAACTCTGCTTTGACCAACGCAACACTTACAGGTTTCCATCGCCAAGAGTATGGTTTTAGGAGATGGCACAGAGCAACCTGGAGACACGTGGGACGCTGCTAGCTTAGAGCATGACTGGCTAGCCTAACTGTGAGTGACTCCGAAGCAGGAACCAATCCTCAGGAACCTCTAGACAACTCCCTCCCCGGGGAAGGAGCTTTGGGCATGGTACCTGCCCCCACTGCAAATGCTAAGGCAGGCTTTATCTTCCCTCAGAGGAAAAGGAGAAGCTGAGCAACAGGTGAAGACAGATATCTGAACTGCCTTAGGGGACCTGGCTTTGGGTCACAAAAAAAAAAAAAAAGCATAGCCCTTGGGCACAGTCTTCAGAGGTGAGAGATCCCTCTGGTCCTCCTTTCTGTCTTGTCTCCTAAGACCCAACTAAAGCCTTCAATCTTCTCAGGATGCCGTCAGCTGCCTGCTAGGTGCTCTGAGTACCAGAGTGCATCTCCCCCTTGACTGCAAAAACAGGCGATGGGACCAAGCACCTAAGTTCTTGCCCGTGCTGTCCACAGGAAGCACACACACACAGATGAGCCTGGGAGTCCACTCAAGGAGACTACGAGTCAACAAGTTTTAACTAAGAAGTACCTAGCGGAGAGCTGAAGAGATGGCTCAGCAGTTGAGAGCACTGCCTGTTCTCCCAGCGGGCCCTGGCTTGGCTGTCAGCACCCACATGGCAGCTCTCAGATGTATGTAACTCTAAGATCTGACACCCTCACACAGACATGCATGCAAGCAAAACACCAATGCATGTAAAATAAATAAATTATTATAAAGAAGAAAGAAGAAAAAAGAAAGAAGTAGTAGTAGTACTTAGCAGGCCTGGTGTGGTGGCACAGCCTTTGATCCAGTGCTACGGAGGCAGAGGCAGGTAGATCTCTGCAAGTTCAAGTCCAGCCTGGTCTACAAAGTGAGTTCCAGGACAGCCAGGGCCATTAATGCCACACTAAGTGCCCTAGTGTATCCAAAGAGCTTGTTGACAATCCACTGTTGCTGCCACTAACTGTATGTAACATGACAGAGGCTTAATGACACATCTGGATTCCTTCCAGGATAGAGGCCCCTGGGGAGAGGCTCCTGGGGCTGTACATGTTTAAAGAAAATGATGTTCTCAACAGCTGTGTCCATCTGTGAACCAACACAAGACGATGCGATTCAAGGCCAGTGAGCTGAGGATGGCAGGCAGGGTGGAAGGACGAAGGCTCCTGAGTCCATCTGAGGACTGAACCTCACACCGGTGTGGAAGGGACAATGAGGCACTATACCTCCGAAGTTGTTCATGGGGTTTAGGACAGCTTCAGCCAAAAGCATACAGCAGGCCTGGCTGCATGGCAGAGTGGCGGATGGAGCAGAGGGAACGGGGGGGGGGGGGGGGGGGCCCTGGGCTAACTGCAGGCTCTAAGAACAAGTGCCAAGGGCCTCAGCTTAATATTCGCATATCAGTTTAGCCTCATCGGAAGGGCTCTTCCCTGTGCCAATTCTCCAACGAGCATAAGTAGTTACTATTCTGTGCCTCCACTCACTCCATACATGTGTCTGCAGGTGACTGAGAGAGAAAATCCAAATCGTTACATCTATGAGATGCCACAGAGCCACTGAGGGAGACAATGGGCACCTCAGAACTCACTGATGTTCTCCAATCAAGTGCTGACATCTTGTTTTTCTCATCCTATTACTGTCCCCTGTCCCCTGGGCTGTATTCCTATGAACTTAGACATGGGGGGCCGGGGGCTTGCCTGTGCAACGGTTTAAGAGTTAAGAGAATTCAAGGCTCTCCATAGTTGACCAGCAGGAAGATGAGCTTCAGACAATGGCAAAGGCAAATGCTGAGGAGGGAGGGGAGGGGAGGGGAGGGGAGGGGAGAGGAGGGGAGGGCAGGGAAGGGGAGGGGAGGGTGAGGAGTGGGGGAAGCCATGCTTTCCTACTGCTTGAACTCTACAGTACTCCCCTGGCACAGGCATCCATTACTCTGGGCACGTGCTCGACCCACAAGCCTGGCAACAGTGCATGTGCTGAGCTCAAAGAGAAAGAAAAGGCAAGCTTGGTGTTATTTTAATTCCTTCCTCGGCACCTTCCAAAATTCTGTAGCAGAAGGATGAGCCACTAAACTTCCGCCACTCCCAGCCAATAAACAGCAGTTTTAAAGCTCAGCTAACATGGAGCAGGGATGCCCTGTGTCCCCATAGACAACTCTGCTCCAGACCACTGAATGCCATTCCAGGGGCAGGAGGCCTCGTGGCAAGAAGCCCTGGGTTTGTAAAGGGCCTGGTAAGAGACACCCCTACTTCTGACCTCTCTATAATCCCCAAACTCCACCCCTTCCTCCTCTTGCCTCCATCCAGTCAGTATCACCCTAACTCAGCCAGTCCTGCCCTAGCACTGACCTCACCACATCGGGTTAGAGTCTGGGCCCGCTTCATAATACCTAAAGTTACCTACTTCAGGACCTCAGACCAGTCCCTTCCCCAGGCAGCACCTGATTACTTTAGAGTCACTCTGAGCAATAGCATGGGAACCGGCTGGTTCTCCCAGTGACTGTGGGGTACCACAGTCACTGGTGCAGAGGTGTGTGACTCAGGATGGCCACTCACTCAGATAAAACTACTATCTGGCTGTAATTATTAATGGCATAACCACAGTATGCTCTTAGAAATACCCAGAGGGGCCCAAAGAGATGACTCAACTCCTAGGGAGCACTTGCTGCTCTTGCAGAGGACACAGGTTCAGTTCCCAGCGCTCACACTGGGGGCCCACAACCATCTGTAACTCCAGTTCCAGGGGATCTGGTGCCCTCGTCTGACCCGCAGGCACCAGCAATGCATTTGATATACAGATCATGCAGGCAAAACACCCATACACATACAATAAAAAATTTTTAAATCACTTTTTTTTAAAAAAAAAAAAAAAGAAGAAATATCCAAAGTGGTTTGATGTATCACCCCAATTCTAAAAGGATGCATAAACCCATTTTCTGCCCATCCCTTTTCTTTCTTAAGGACTCTGGCTTTGATTTTCTCATTTGCAAACAATGCTAAAGTCTTATGGCTTTTCCCATCAGGATGCATAGGATGTTCCTCCTTGGTGACCGGGGGATAGAGGGCAGACAGCAGCAGTGATACTACTTAGATCTGACATGTCCCCACAGGCTCCTGTGTCTGGACACCTGCTCCCTTTCCCGGCTGGGGTGCAGTGTGACGAGGTTATAGACCTGGCTGGTGGGTGAGATCACTGCAGAGTGGGCCTTTGCGGACAACAGCCTGGCCCCGCTTCTGCTGTGCACCATGCTTCCTGGTTCGCCAAGGCATCAACAAGCTGAGCTGCAAGCTCCTCCACCACAGCCCAAGCTGCCCATGCCACCTATCTTCTCCACACGGAGGACCACATCCTTGACACAAACACCCTCGGTCTTCCCTAATGCTGCTTCTATCACAGCAACAAGAAAATGGCAGTCACAAGGGGGCGAGTCTCAGACACCCTAATTCCAAATCCTGCCTCAGCCTCCCCTACGTGAACACCAGGTCTCACTCATCCAGAGTGCTGAGACAAAGAGAGCCGGTGGCTGAGTCCTCACACCGGCAGCCAGCCCGTAGCCTGCGCTCTGTCCGTACACCACACAACAGAATAAGCTCACGGGAGATCGGGACGCCTGCACTAACAAGCCAACCATCCTCTGACAGGAACAAGAGCGACAGCTCAGCAGCTCTCTAAGATCAAGGCACAGGTGCCCACGGGCCCTGAGTTTAGACTCTCTTCAAGGTGCACGCTGCTCGTGGTTCCCTGCGGTCCCCATGAGAATCTGGGTGTGAACTTGGAAACCTGAAGCACTGTGCATGACAAAGTTGTGGGAGGTGACACGGCCTAACATGTTACTTCTCGCAAATGGCTCCACACAGAATACACGAATCTCTTTCATAAGCCTACGGCAGAAGCCCTGTCTCTCTCTGCTCAGTAGGACAGGGAGGCATTGGCACACAGTTACCGGTACCTTATGTGGAGAATCTGATATTCAAACGCAGGGCACCTCAGAGTTATGGGTGGCTCTGGACTCACCTGGATTTCTAGCAATGTCACACACTCACCAAGAAAAGAAAAGGAAAGGAAAAAGTCCGTGGACACAAAAGCTTATCTAAAAAAGACAAAACTAATCAACCCAGATTAGCAGCAATAGCAAGGGACTCACAACCGATAAGGTGAATTGTAGGTACTGTCCAGATATGCGATGGGATTTCTGTTTTTTCTTAGTGATAAAGGGAAATACTTGTTTAAACAAGTATTTTACTCTCTTGTTTTTTGTTTGCTTAGTGTATTTATTTTGTGTTTGGGTGTGTGTGCAGGCACAGGTATAGAGGTCAGATGATAGGAGTTGGCTTTCTCCCTCCCCCGTGTAGGTCTCTAGGGATCGAACTCAGGTCCTGAGTCTTAGCAGCAAGCATACCCCCACACCCCGCAGCTGAAATATCTCACCGCCCCCGCTCACATTTTTTTTTTAAACCAGGGCCTTCCTATGAAGTCCAGGTTGGCCTGGATCTCCTGGGTACCAGGCTTGTAGCTGGGCACCACCAGGCCTCGATTATCAGACACACTCATTAGGAGACAGCGCCTGTTTCTGATACACTGATAACATTCTGAGTCTACTGGGCAGTGTAGCAACGCTGGCTGGCTGCAGTGTGCTCTGGAATCGGAAACCTGGACTAGATAGCCAATAAATGTGGCATACCGGCCAGAGGCAGTCAGCTTAAAGGCTATGCACCAGGCCTAGGGAGCCACAGAGGGACCGTGCTCCTGCCTTACAGCTTTTGTGTAGGGAGCCTGGGCATCCACAGAGCCAGGAACATTCCCCCTCATTTCCCAAGGAACCCATGACATGAGTCATGGCTGATTACCTGAACGCTCACTCTGGAGCCTCCTGGCTGAACAAGGCGTCTTTGCTACTGACGGGCAAAACACTATTTCAACCTGCTCCAGACATAGCCTAGAGCTGTCCACATGGCGGTGTAAGGATTATGTCTCTGACCTGGATAACTAGGGCAGTAAACCTGCTGTTACTGGCCTCGAGGCCTGGGAAGAAAAGCAGGCGGGCAGTGGCTTTAGACACACACCATTCCTCTGCTCTAAAATCTGGACTTTACAGAGCAGGGCCCAGACGCGCCGAGCTTGGCTGACCCAAGCGCTTGGCACCAGCCTTCCCAACTCCTCTGGCCACTCCCACTTCCTTGCTCTAGCCACCCTGAGCTGCCCTGCCTTTCCCAGACACTGGCCCTCTCCTCGCTGTCTGGCCTGAACTCCAAGCCCAGGACACATCCATGAAGGCCCAGCTAGAGCATTTACCTCTTCTGCGAAACCTTCTGGTACTCGGAGGATGGCTGCTCTCCCTCTGGGCTCCTAAATAGCACTCTGCGGCCTTAAACAGACTGTTTCCCCTCGAGGGCCCTCGGTAGTTTTACTGGTCCTTATGTCCCTTTTGGCTTCTGGACAGTTCCCAGACAGGATTTCATTTCTGTGATCTGTGAGGCCCAACACGAAGTCAGTTCTCTAAAATTAAATGCACACTTAGGAGCCAGGCTCCCTGTTTGCTCTCAAGCCAGCCAGAGCCATGGGCAGCATTTTGCCCGCCTCAGCCTGAGTTCCAGGTGAGAAAACTCAAGTCCTGGCAATTTCTCCATAGTCCCCGTCACAGTGGGATGGGCCTAATCAAGCCATTTTACTGATCACCTGGTACTAACAGGCCTGCTACTAACACAGGTGGGCCTGTGTGCTGTACAGCATCCTCCAACGAGACAGCACAAGGAACAAACTAGACCAGACTGTCCAGGCAATCCAACCTTGGGAAACACCTTAGCATAACCCAGAGGTCCAGGTGGGAATTTAGGACTCTCTGACACCTTAGTTCCCAACGTGGAGACCCAGGAGAGCTAGCCCTGGGTCCCTCTGGAGATATCCTACACTTTAGATGTCTCATGTCCGCTGTGGCTATGTTCCATGCCACATCTCCCATTCCAGACAATTCTTTACCTAGGTCCCTGGCACCTTGTCTCCCATGTCCGTGCCTCTCAGAACACGGGCGGTCTGTGGTAGATCTGCCCTTAGACGATGGACCTGGGAGAGCAGCTGCGGGCATAACACAGGCCAGGCCTGCCCCTTGGCACGGCAGCTGCTCTGTCCCGTGAGGAAGAGCCTAACAGGAGGGCTGAACCTGGTTCGCTAAAGCCTGAGTTCCTTCTCCTCTGCTCCAGATGCAGTCAAAGGCCCCATGGCCCATGTCCAGGTCAGTCTGGAGCCACTAGCTTCTGGTAACAGCCAAGTCAGCTGCTGAGGTGAACTTCAGGAGGCCAGCCTTCCAGCCCTGCCCCCAAGAAAACACCAGCAACAATAAACATCAAGCACTTACAGGCAGCTATCAGGGACAAGCCTGTGAGTCACAGGGCTCTGCTTGGGGAGCTCGCCCATCCCCCACCCAGGAGCACTGATTCATCGAAGTTTGTTTTCGACGCTATTATTTTTAGTCAGGCAAACAATGCTTTAAACTGCCATAGAGAACGGGGGAGGGGAAGAGAGGGTCGCTGAAGAACATCAGCTACTTTTCTAATAGTCTACCAAGGCCTAAGCCAACAACCGGCACTTCTAGGCACTCTAGGGGTACAGGCATAGGGGTACATGAACTGCCATTTCTTCCCGAGGGTGACCTCTGAGACCAGGGATCTCCAGGCTCCCCTGCTGATGCCATCACCAAATTTCCTTCTTGAAAAAGAAAGAGAGCATTTACTGAGCACCTACGAGGCACAGTGAGCCACATACATGGGCTGGGTGTTTGCCCCCATCTTATCTTAGACATTATTTCATGTGAGGCTGGTGGTCCTTTTTTCCCCATCTTGTCAAATGGGAAAGTTGAAGTAGGTACATCCAGAGCATAGGTTCTATGCTGTCCTTTTCTCTGCTTTGTTTTTAACGTTCTGGCTGCTTCTCCTGCTCCACGGGTGATTTAAGACAAACGTTAGGAAACAGAGAAGGGGCCACCATACTTTGAGAGGTGCGGGGCCTCTACAGTCAGAGTCCAGGCAACCTAAAAATTTACACTCATGAGGCTTTGGAGCAGAGAGAGATCCAGTGTTCAGCCTCAGCACTCTGTAACTGGGGGTGGGGGCGGGGGAGACAGAAAGAAAAGGAAAGGGAAGGGAAGGGAAGGGAAGGGAAGGGAAGGGAAGGGAAGGGAAGGGAAGGGAAGGGAAGGGAAGGGAAGGGAAGGGAAAGGAAAGGAAAGGAAAGGAAAGGAAAGGAAAGGAAAGGAAAGGAAAGGAAAGGAAAGGAAAGGAAAGGGAAGGGAAGGGAGCTCTTTCTGGATCCATTACTCCACATTTGGGTTCAGCCCAGAGGTGATTTTTTAAGGAAAAAATGCCTTTTGGCATTTTTGAGCTGTGACAGCATCAAAACAGACCTTTAAAAAACACACACCCAAAAAGCATTACTATTGTTAAAAGCTTTAAAACACACACACAACAACAACAACAACAACAACAACATAGGGGCCCCTCTGAGCCATGACAAACTGGCTCCGCAATGGGCAATACAAGGCCTGGCAGAGAGAGCAAGCAGAGGCTAACGCGTTTCCAAGGCAAACCTGTGTGCTGCTTTCTAAACAGTACTCGCCCCAAACAAACGCCCAGCAGAGCCCAGCAGAGAGAGCACGGAGAACTTGCCAGATCTGAGTGGGGAAAGCCTTGGGACACAGAGAAAGAACAAACTCAGAGGAACTCGTTTTCCATTTCCTAGATGGGGTTCAAATTTGTACCCTCCCTGCTCACACAATGGTGGGGGGGCAATGTTTGTCTCAGTACAGACACTGGAAAATAAACAGAGGATGCTTCCGGGGTAAACACTGGCATGAGCAAACATTTCCACAGGTGTCTTCTAGAATGCCCACCTCTTGTCGTTAACCTTTTTTAGGCATCTCTGGTCATTAGTGTAAGTCAACTTCCTGCTCCAAGAATAGCCAAAAATAGCAACAAAGGCAGGCAAACTGCGCCCTGCATCTGAAGACGCACAGTCTCCCGGCTTCACTCTATGGTTGGGTATTTTTACATGCCTTTATAGCTCAGATTTACCGATGTAGACCCAAGTAGCAAGGAACCAGAAAGGGCAAGTAGAGAAGATAACCAAAATTAAAGATTGAATTATAGAGCTGTTTTTTCACTTTTGTAAATTAATTGGAACCGGACCGATAGAGTCTTGGAATAATAATTAAAGAAGATTCATGATTCAATTAATGAACTAGCTGTATGCCAAAAGAAAGAACTTCTAAAACAGGGCTAGTGAGATGGGTAACTGGTGCATAACACCAAGCATGACGACCTAGTTCGTTCCTCCAGGAATCTGCACGGGAGTAGAGAACCGATAAGTAGTCCTCTGACCTTCACTCCGGCACCTACGGCACGTGTGACCCCTCCATACACAACACAAAGACAACGCAATTCTAAAATGCCTTCAGAAACTCCTAGGATGCTTACATAAAAATCAAATCAGAGTCCTGAGATCCCTCCACCAGAGCTTGTCTACCTAGACAACCTGCCGCCTGAGAACACGAGAAACAAGAAAAATTGAGTGACCTGCCCCAGGTAACACAGCAAATCAAGGGAAAGGTCCAGAACCACCCGTGTCTGCCATGCCCACTTGCCAAACAACCTGTGACCAAGCGCATTAAGTTTTCTTCGATAGCATTTGTGCAGCCTGCTAAACAAACTTTCAGCCCGGTCCAGAATTAGCCAAACTTCTTCATTAATAGGCTTCCACTGTGTTTTCTGTTTAAACTGAGTCTCTCTGTCAAAACATTGTGTAGCAGTGCGCTACTGTGGCAGGCAGCTGTTGGCAGCAGGGGCTCAGATCCACCACAGAGGACAGAGGCGCTTGTCCTGCAGATATGTTATTTCTCACACTGTTAATTAAGTCAACACAGAATAATGTGTGCTTTCTCTCTCTCCTCCCCCCCCCCCCCAAGAGCACGCACGCGCACACGCACACATCACACACACACACACAGAGTCAGCTTTGTCAGGAGTTAATACATCTCAGAGTTTGAGGGGATTGGTTTCTTAGCACCAAGCAAAGGTTATTTACAAATTAGCTAAAGATAAACACACACAACGGTCTTACAACTCCCAAGAAGCCACATTTAACCAGCTGGCAAATGGGAAGCTGCGGACCGGAAGGAAGGAGCTGGCCTTCTTCCTTATCATGTACCTGTCACCCAGTGCGGGGAATGAGCACCTGGCAGGTGCGCCGAAAGAAAACAGAACAATAAACTGGACAAGGTCTTCTAGAATCTTCTCTGTTCTAGAAACCACACTCCTGGACTGAGGAGAGATCTCAGGAAGCAAAGGCGTTTGTCACCAAGCCCGACAACCCGAATTTGATCTCCAGGTCCCACTTGGTAAAAGGAAACAACTGATTCTCCCAACTGTTCTCTGATACACCCATGCATGCCTGGGCACATGGGTACCTCATGCACAAATACATAAACAAAGGATCCCCATGGCAACGTACTACTGTTTCTAGGAACTACTGTGGGGAAAAGCTGGTCCCCTCCAACCCACACCAGCTTCAGGTTCCTCCCTGGGCCACATACACAGCAGGATCCTTCCCCCAGGTCTCAGCCCAAGAGCAACCTTCCAGCCAGCAAAACAACACTATTAGACATGGACTAGGGATAACAAGTGGGGCCATTTTCTTGTTTTTGGTTTTAACCAGCTGTCACAGTTAATCTTGATTGTCAAGTTGATGAGATTTGGAATCACTATGGAAACAAACCTCTGGATGTGTCTATAAGGGAATAATCCCTCAGTTGGGTTCACTGAGGTGAGAGGACCCACTCTAACTGTGGCATCAGGTGTCCTGGACTAAAGAGAAAGGAGAAATGAAGGGGGCCCCTGCATTCAGCTCTCTCTGCTTCCTGACTGTGGATGCCATGTCATCAGCCACTCCAAGCTCCTATTTCCCCTCCATGGTGGCTTTCCCACCACGATGAATTATCCCCTGAAACTGCGAGCCAAAATAAGCCCTTCCTCCCTTCAGCTGCTTTTTGTGGGAGTATTTGTGCAGTACCAAGAAAGACCGCTAATGTATCAGTCAGTCCAGCAGAGGAGATAAGATCAGAAGTTAACTAGCTACCCATGGCCCTGCTGCTTTGGGACTCTGACTCTTAAGAGGGGGCTTGTAGAAGCTGAAGATCTAGGGGGAATACCATAACAAAATAAAATCTCATTTCAAACGAGTAAGCCCTGACCAGTCCTATTTATTCCACAAAGAGGCACATGAAGAATAATTGCTGTACAGAGCACAAAATGGCATTAAAATCTCCTAATAAATTAATGAGTGGAAATTAATAAGTCATTCAGTCCATTAAATTGTGTTAATTTTACTTCCATTGTAATACAGCAGCAATCACAAATTTACATTATTAAGCCAATATTTATTTTTCAAAAACTCATTTTAATTAGATTCCTGATATGATAAGCTCAAACCTAATTCTCTCCATTTTCATCAACTTCTTGCATTTCTCATCAAAACTAAATGATGGCTCCACTCATCATTTTTTTTTCTATCATGAAAATGGTCATTTAAATGTTTATGTCCAGGGCCTTCAAGATGGCTCCGCAGGTAAATTCTCTGGCCATGCACCTGACGGCCTGAGTTCAAGGTGTGGAGCCCCTGGTAAGAGGAGAAAACTCCCAGAAGTTGTCCTCTGAGCTTCACACATGAGCTATGGTATGCAGGTATCCTCACTCAGCGCTCACACACAAACATAAACATTTTCAGAGGCTGGAAAGATAGCTAGGCTGCTGTGGCAGAAGATGGGAGTTAGGCTCCCAGCAGCAGGTTGGTTGGCTCACACTGCCTGCAACTCCATCTGGGGGAGAGAGGTGACGCTCCCTTCTGGTCTCTGGGGACACTGCACTGACATGCATATACACACATGCACATAAACAAAGTAGCTTCAAGTGTTTATATCCTTGCAAAGACTGCTTAAAGCTGGTCTACTAAAAGTTCCATTGTCTTTTCAGAAGCTGGGGTTCACATCCTGTGGCTAGCGTGTCATTTAGGGACACGAAAAGCCAAGTTGCACCAAAAGGAAAGGCTAAGCACTCACAGTCATCTGCTAGAGTCCCTGATCCCAGGAAGGAAACCTGAATTTCAGGTTTACAACACTAAGTTGTCTTTTACTTCAAAGAGAAAACACTTTAAACTTGGGTCCTAGGCAGTACTCAGCCCACAAGCACGGCTGTGCAGGTGACAGGTAAGAGATTCACGGCATCTGTCTGCTTGGCAAAAGTCAGAAGATGAAGATGTCATTCAAGACACAGGGCCTCGGGTCCCAACACACACACACACACACACATACACACACACACACGAAGTGCTTCAAGGGAATTGGGTAGAACTGAAGATCACACATAATGTTAGGCAAACACCAGTCTGAGACAGACATAGCACACTTTCTCTCATTTGCAGAATCTAGAGTTTTCCTTCTTTTAAGTAAGTACAAGATGAAAGAGAAGAGGGTCTACAAGGAAACCAGTGGGGAACAGGAGATCAGGGAGGGTAATGGGAGATAAATATGAGCAAAATACAAGACTTGAAAATGTCATAGTGAAATCTAGTTTGTACAACAAATAGACATTAATAATAATAATAAAGACAAGACCAGTTCCCATGGGCTTCCTGCAGTCAGTCCAGACTCCTCAGACCATGATCCCAACTTCACACACCTGCTCCCAACACAGAACACTGTGGAGCCCTCAACCGCCCTGGGAGCCCTGCATCTTGGGGTAGGAAGACTGAGCTCCAGGAATACAAGTGCCCAGGCACTGCCATCTCGAAAGGCCCTTGATAAGTAATTGAATAAGTTCCCATCAATGTGTGCTAAGGAAAGAAGACAAAACACACACATCTCCCCAGCACATTTGCAAACTCTTCTGGTCCCTCCTCTAACCCCGATTTCACAAGTGCAGACAGGAGGGCTCTGAAACCTGCTCGTCCCGAACCCATTCAAGTAGCAAAAGGCAGGTTCTGGACTGGCGAGATGTCTCAGGAAATAAAGATGATTGCCACCAAGCCTGGTGACCTGAGCTCCATATCCGGAACTCACATAGTGGAAGGAGAAAACCAACCCCTGCAAGCTGTCCTCTGGTTTCCCCCACACACAAACACACAAATACATTAATACAATAAAAATGATTTTAAAATGGCAGACCCAGAACCTGAATTCTAGGGAGGCTGAGGTTTATCTTTCCCCTGAGGAAACAGGTGGCTGTCACTGTTTACTATTCTACAGCTGTGGCTTCACATTTAAAATATTTATCATAAGCATCTTCCCCACCCCACCTCACCATTCTCCAAAAGTCCCTCTATCTTTTCAAATGTATCTCTGCATCCTTCCCCAGGAGAACTTAGAACACTGACTCAGAGACTAAAGGGCATGGGTCTGGTTAATATCACCTCATACACAAAAACAAGGCCTGATCACAGATGGAGAGTAAAATGTTGTCTGCAACATATATGGGTCCCAACATCCAGCCCCAAGCTGCGAGGGTCAAATTTCCCCCCCAACCAGAGAATGCTAAATGACACTTGGGTCAGCCCTCTAGTCAGCTAGCTCCCCTGTGTCCTGCAGCCCCTATCGGATGGGCTGCCTGGACGGCAGCTGGGAGTAGGCTTGCTGCCTGCCGATGGTTTACAGAGGGTGGAGGCCTCAGGTGCAGAGACCTACAGGGCATCATCTATAGCCTTGGTGTTTGTCCGCAGAAGCCTGAGAAAGCTGCGGTACAGGTGGAGATACTTTTCCTCTCTCCACCAGTTGAGGGTAGCCGAGCAACATTCCTAAGGGCCCCAGGAGGAGGTCACACTACAAAGGGGGTGAACAAAGAGGTAGGAGATGCTCCCTCTGAGACCTACTTCACTTCTCCAATTTTCTCTGGGCTTGATGCTCTGTTGTAAGAGAGCCTAAGATAACTTTCTAAACCAGCAATATCTTTAGCATGGTCCAGCTGGAAACAACTCACTGAGCCATGGACCACACACCGTAGTGTGAGCTGCGGTTGCCTGCGGGGAAAGGAGGCTAAGGTGCCCCTGCTGCTGAGCGCGCTCTCAGAGGCAGATGCTTCACCTACCCGTGTAGGAACTGGAGAGGAGGACACCTGTGGCTCCTCTCAGGCTTTCAAGCAGTGGACTGCTGGTGTGGAACTCACCCAAGCTCTGCCCCACGCCTGTCAGATCTGAGATGCCCTGCTCTCCCCTTTGTGGCGTAAGATCAAATTCCTACACCTCATCCCTCCAGATTGTATCACTCCAGCTCTCCGGGTCATTCAAATCGCCTAAAGCTGGGGGAACCAACCTGGCATGTGGCAGACAGCGACCACAGCCAAACGGTGCCTCTGCTGCTCAAGATGTCCACTCCATATCTCAGACTGAGAGTCGTCAAAGCCGGGCTCCAGATTTGACAGAATGTGCTGAAGCACCCAGTGTCCCCGCCTCCTGCCCCACACGAAGCGGGTGACTAAGTCACACACTTTCCTTTGTCTACTTTCCAAAGCCCTAGTTCTCAAAGACAGCAATGTGACAAGCAACACGCAACCCTGGGGCTTAGCAGCCACCGGGATAGTGCTAGCATGAAGCCAGCTAGTCGCCTCCCCAAGCCGTGGCCTTTAGCTTTCTGCCCATGGCCAAAACAGCAGCAGCTGTTGCCAAGGGAGACAGCGTGACCCAGAGGCGTGGGCACAAAATCCAGGGATGGAAATCCACCTTTGTCTGGATCCACCCAAGCAACTGGGGCTCTCTAGTTGAGAAGAGAGGAAAGAAAACAATCCCAGAGCTAGGAGTGTGTAGGTCAGGAGCAGAGGGCTTGCCTAACACGTCAGAAGCCTTAGGTTCAATCCTCAGTGCAACCAAAGAACCAACCAACCAAAACCCTGCTTCCACACCCCACCTTCTAGGTGCACGCTGAAGATGCCTAGCCCTAGAAGGTCCAGGTGGTGTGAGGGTGGTCAGCCTGAACTCTCAGAAGCACACAAACCTCCAACTGTCCCGGGCTGGGAAGGGCTGCAAGGGAAAGCAAGGTCAGAAGGCAAATGCAGGCTAAGGAAAACAGCCTCTCCTCTAAGATGCCACCAGCCCAAAGATTAATCGAGAACCCTCCAGATGGAGCTCCACTGCCCACCCCGGATAAGGATGCTTCTGGTTCCCAGGGTCCAAAAGAGCCTGGGGAAAAGGGTATGCTAGACCCAGTCTTAAGTTTTCCCTCTCTCCTGTGAAGTTCCATCTGGTTCAAAGTCAAAATCATTTTAGACCTGGTTGCCGTTTCTGTTTCCCAGCTCTGCCTTCTCCCCGGCCTTCGCCGGGCCATTTGACCGTGCCTTGTTCACTATGAAACACCCTACACAGCTGTTTCGTAAATGATATCACTCTGAGGGGGGGCTCAAATCATAAAGCAATCGGTCTGGGTGCACCCGGGCATATTAGGAAAAGGCCATTTCTCAGGATCTGACAGAGACCTGAGACTCAACCATCCCACTTTATCAAAAGGCTAAAGAAGAATGAAGAACCGAACCGGAGCTAAAACCCAGGTGCCTCTGACCACCACACCCCCACCACCTCCCCTAAAGCCAGCTGGCAGAGGCTCACAGGCCAAGTGTTCTTCCCAGACTGCCTTCCCTCCCCCTTTGTTGATAGGATCCACCCACCCAGGTTTGGGGGTTGGTTTTGTGTTGTGTTTTTTTTTTTTTAAACTATTTTTTAGGCAGGCATTCCCACCATATGTGGTGTTTATTTTCAGGGAAGGCTGACCCTGGGTTTCTGTGGACAGATGTTGCTTTGTGTCTTACTGTCAGGGCTGGCAGCACATACACAGCTGCCTTGAGCAGGTGGCCAAGGATGGAGGCCACCCTGGCCCAGAAGGACGATGACCTCTCTGTCTTAGGCCATGGGAGCTATCTCTCCATTTCTCTGCAGCCTAGGACAAACCTCCACCCCCACCACCAAACATTCCCACCTGTCCCTCCTCTGGAATCAATCTTTAAAGGTGTCTTGAGAAGTGGAGACAGAAGGCTAAGGTGCCCTCACCCCAATTTCCAGGCGCGGTTATGCTCTGGGGAGGCCCTGGGAGTGAAGTCACTGACCCCTTCCATCAGCCATCTGTGAACTCCCGCCGGACTCCTCTAGCCCGACGGGAAGGATAAAGGAGGTCAGGACAGATGGCAAAGCGTTTTGGGAAAAGAGGGCTCTACAGGAATGCAGGGACGATGGGAGGCCAGCTCTGGGGTGTTTTGTTGTCTGTCTGGAGCTGCCTGCTCGGTTCTCGGCACCCGCAAACTCTCGATTAAAACGATGGCAAAAAAGGCAGGGGTGGGGTGAGAAGAGGGAATGCCCCTACTTTCTGCCACTTGTTTCTCCCGCTTCAAAGTCGGTGCTTTGCTCTGCAACTAAGTGCGTGCGTGCATGCGTGCACAGGGGGTGGGAGGCTGGCACAACCAAATCTAAAAATACTCGATAAAAATGCTAATCCCAAGGCAAAGAAAGAGCGAAGAAGGAATCTGTCAATCAGCGGGCTCCCGCTCCTCACCCACAGCTGTACCGACTGCATTCCTGTAGAGGAAGAAAAGTGGGGGAACAGAGCTGAAGAAAAAAGAAAGGGACACACGCCACCACCTCCACGAGCGCGGGGCGGGAGGCGGCGGCGGAGGAGGGGCTCGGCCGGCAGAGCCGAACAAAGCGGGGCCTCTACTTGGAGCCCAAAGCACGGAGAGTGGGGGGCCAAGCTCAGCAGCACCCCTGCTGCCCGGAGGCGGCTAGCGATCTTTGAGGTCTGGATGCCAGAGTGCCGCATGGAAGCCTGGGCTCTGAGCCTGGGCAAATCCGAAGAAGGTTTTGTTTGGGGTCCCTCCACCCACTGCCTGTCCCCTACACTAACGCGCGCGCACACACGCATACCCCCTCCCTCTCCACCCAGGCCGCCCTAGGGGGCTGGGCCGGCGCGCCCCGCTGCTCCGGACCCCCACCTGGGGATGGTAATGCACTTGGTGTTCACGTTCTGCGTGGTGATGGCCTTCTCCAGCTCGTCCAGCTGCCCGGTCTTCTTGAGCTTCTTCACCAAGCTCTTGACCGCCTTCTCACACCACTTCTCCTCCTGCCCATTCTGCTCGCCCTTCTTCCAGCCCAGCAGGCGCTTCACGATCGGGGGGGTGAAGGGCAGGATGGACGACATGGCTGGCACGGGAGGGTCACCGGCGCCCCCGGCGGGACTGGGCGCACTGGGGACGCCGGGGGCGCACAGGGGCAGCTCGGCCCGCGCCGCGCCCGAAACTTCGCGTCTAACTCTGCAGAACTTGCCCCGGCTTCTGGGCCGGGGCCGCGGCGCTGCAGCTGCGGGGATCAGGAGCACTACGGCGCCCGAGCAGCTCCACGAGGACCGACGAATTGACGGGCAGGCCCCGGGCGCGCGGGGCGGAGGCGGCGGCCGCGAGACTCGGAGTGGCAGTAGAAAGTTTGGGTTTCCGCACGGGGTAGCTGTTTGGGTGCCGCCTCCGGGAAGGAAAGTCCAACCCCCAGCCAAACTTGCTGGCCTGGCTGGCTCTGGTGAGAAGATCCCTCCGCCTCTGCAGCCCTCCTCCTTCTGCTCCTCCTCCTCCCCTGCGATCGCCTCCTCGCAGGGCCGGCCAGAGCCGTGCTGCCGCGCTCCCGGCTCCTCTCCCGCCCGCTCCCAAGTCTACGTTTCACGCAGCTCCGCGTGCAGCCTCCTTCCCAGCGCTGTCGCCGCCCCCTCGCCGCCGGGGCTCCCCGCTCCTCCCCCGCGCCCTGCTCCGGGGAGGACCCACGGCCTTCCCCGCCCCGCGCCGCCAAGCGCGCCCACGTGGGCCACCGGGCACGGCGGCCGTCACCTCTGCCAAGTGCCGCGGGACCGGACTCCTGGGGACTCGCCGCCCTCAAAACGCTCAGAGGCAGTTGCAGGGACTAGAGAGGGTTAGACTCGCAGGGAACAGGCGTGTGCCCCCTAGGGCTCGCTGCTCTCGGGAAAGGACCCGAACACGAAGAGGGGTTCTGTTCCAAGCCCAGGAAGCCGGGACGCTCTGAACTCTCTCAGTGGCCCGGGTTGTTTTGCTTTGGTTTGGTGTTTTTTGTTTTGTTTTTGTTTTCCTGCTGGGTGAGATCTGACCGGCTAACTGCCCCGAGACTGCGGAGGAGGGAGTTGGGAAGAGGGAGAAGGAGACTTAAAAGTGGAGTTAGAGACCCCAGTGACAACTTGAACAATAGCTGAAGCCAGGGGTCCCTTGGGCCTAGTGAACCAATCTCTTTGCAGAAAACGGGCCTCAAAGACATCTGTTGAATTCCTGAAGGAATGAATGGGGGCGCTTTAGGATTTATCTTTGGGGGAGGGGGAGAATTAACATTACAGGGTGTTACTGAAATTCGACGCCAAACAAGCAAGAGAGCTTCGTTAACAAAACAGTGGACTCGCACAAAGTGGAGCGAGCCGAGAGGATTCTGGAAATTAATTAAAAATTAGCCTAGATGAGAGGCCAGTAGAACCTGACTTTGGGTAGCCCTGGGGCTTTCCCCCCAACTAGCGGAAATCAGGGCTGACTGCCCATGGGTCCCTCCACCGGTTTGGGGGCGTTACAGCAGGCCCTCAGGTCTTTTACCCCGTTGCCGCCTCCCCATCAGGTTAGCCCAGTAGCTAAAGCTATGCTTGTTTTAAACGTTGGGAAACCCCTCCACCACCTCCCGTGGTGAGAAAGAAGTTTATTTGCAAACCAAGAGCCGGTGGGAGTTACAAAGCCCTGTGAGGTGTGGCCAATCCCACAAAGTCAGCCTAGAAGCTGCAGGGGCTCCCAGCTCTGTTACCGAGGATGCCCCACCAGCAGCCACAGCTCGTCAGAGACTGTGGTTTTCTAGGCCTCCCCTTCCACCTCCCGGAGGCCGAGTCCTAAATGGAGGATCCCTGAGACCCAGAGAACCTTAACAAGCCAGTTCCTGCCCTCCTGTTAGATCGTGGCTGTGGCCTTCCTCTTCCACCCGACTTCCCAGCCCTTATCAAGAGACTGGAAAGGTAGGGTGTCTTAACTGCTGTCTTCTACCCAGACAGTCCTGCGTCTGCCCTCCAAGTCCACGCCCATATTTGCCTGGAAGGCATGACCCTGAGGAAGGGAGCCAAGATTTAAACTCAGGTTTTTGTTTTGTTTTGTTTTGTTTTTGAGGTCTTGCTCTTGGGCCTGGAGTTGCAAAGGGCGTCTTTGACACAATTTGCAAAACAAAAGCTCTTCTCACAGGTGCCTAATTATGAGATTGCCAGAAATGTTCCCAGGCCCATTCCTCTCCACCTCCTGTCCAAGATCGGAGTGGACCCACGCCAGAGGCCCGTGTTGATACCACGCAGCCAGGGAAGCTGGGTTCTGTCAGATCCTGCTTCTGTCTCTCCAGCACTTCCTTGTCACAAGTCTGCTGCTTGTTGGGAAATTACAATGGAAGAGGAAGAAGGTCCTAGGGCACAAGATGCTCACAGACCAGAGAAGCACCAAGAGATAGGGATGAAGGTGTGCTTAGTAGAACAGAAAGGGATCTACCAATCATCTTCCAGTCAAGTTCAGCAAACCAAGGCAGTTTAGCCTTCGTGAGGCAGCCAGGTCAAGTCCAAGGTGTTGAGGCTCCGTCCCTGATTGTTGGCTCTTGACCCTTCATCTTGCTGAGCCTCCAGTCTCTCGCCGGGACAATGTGGTGAATCTAGAAAGTAAGTTAGAAGCCTTAGGATTGTTCTCCAGGACAGGTCCCTCGCCCACAGGGGAAGCCACATCTAAGCGAAGCTATTTGCACCCTGGAGAAAAGGAGGGAGCCTGAGGAGAGAGAAAAGCTGCAGAGAGAAGGGGAGAGAAGAGGAGTCAGCTGTGTGGAAGAACCTTTAAGTCACTGAGGCTCCAGAAGGGACCATTACCCACCCATTCATTTCTCTGAGGGAAGAAAATAAGTAGACAGACACACCTGTGCGACTGAACAAGCGTCTGTGACAAGGACCACCTGAGTTGCAAGAAAACTACTGTACCTACCTGCACATCTGAGAGCGCCCTTCCTCCCTCTCTTCCTCCCTCCCTCCCTTCCCTTCTTTCTTTCCTTTCTTTCTTTTCTAGCTGTCCTGGAACTCACTCAATAAATGAGGTGGTCTCTGACTCAGAGATCTTCCTGCCTCTGCCTCCTGAGCACTGGGATTTTTTCCCTCAAGTCTCCCTGTGAGAACATTTGGAGCACAAGGCCAGTTCCACAAAGCTCTGAACAAGGGGGAGAAATAGCCCCTCCTCCTGTGGGCACTGAATAGGTGAGGGCTCAGGATTGGCTACGACTTCAGCTGGCACCTAGTCTCCTGGGATCCAGCCAGGCCTGACATGCAGACTTTGTCCTTGTCCTTGGGAGGGAAACATTAGCCCAGTTAATTTTTCATCACGGTGAGTGCAAAGTTCAGCAGAGGCAGGAGAGGGGGTGGAGGCAGCTCCGACTCCTTAGAAATAGACAGCACACTCAGGTCAGAGCCAGGGACACCCGCATGCTACAGTGTACATGGTGTGGTTCCTGGGAATCGTGCAAAGAAGCGCACACCTGATCGCAGGCAAGATCATTAATCCACAGGCGGTGAACCTAGAAAAAGTGCAGGCGTGTTCTGCCTCCATTTCACACAGAAAGGTGACACCCGGTGAAGGCACGCGGACAAACCAGGGCTGGAATTTTCATCAGAGGACCTCACCCTGCAATTGGTGGTCTACAGGTGGTAGCTCTTTGTAGCTCCTCCCACAGGTGACCCTCTTAGAACCCCCCCCCCAAAAAAACTCAGCTCAACATGGAGCTCTATGTCCAGCTGAGAACCATACACAGGCATGGCACATACCCCGCCCCCATAAATGAATATACATACACAAATAAGTAAATGTAATTTTCATTTTAAAGAAAAACACTTTTCCGAATGAAATCAATAAATTAATGGTATGATGCTATTTTGTAAAATATAAAATGACCATATGCACATTGCCACCAAGAATATGAAATGGTGTTATCTTTGTGGAGAACAACATAATAATTATTCAAAAAAATCAATGCATAACTACCATAGGGTCCAGCGATTTCACCTATAGGTGCATGTACGTCCACGCGCACTGAAAGCTGGGATCCAAAGAGAGCATCTTCACACTAACATTCACACCAATCTTTTTCA
This sequence comes from Microtus pennsylvanicus, assembly GCF_037038515.1. Lineage (NCBI taxonomy): Eukaryota > Metazoa > Chordata > Mammalia > Rodentia > Cricetidae > Microtus > Microtus pennsylvanicus. The sequence continues at coordinate 56,896,623 of NC_134581.1, read as the reverse complement.
CAATACCCAAAGCTGGAAACCCCATAAATGTCTATGAGTGGATAGACAAAGTGTAGTCTGAACACACGGGGATTTATTCAGCTTTAAAAAGAAACACTGAAGCTGGGCGGTGGTGCCGCATGCCTTTAATCCCAGCACTCGGGAGGCAGAGACAGGCGGATCTTTGTGAGTTCGAGGCCAGCCTGGTCTACAAGAGCTAGTTCCAGGACAGGCTCCAAAGCTACAGAGAAACCCTGTCTCGAAAAACCAAAAACAAAACAAAAAAAAAAAAACACTGATTTGTGTTGTGACGCAGATGAGCCTTGCAAACTCCATTCCAGGTGAAATAAGTGCATCACAAAATGACTAACAAGGTGTGATTCATGTTTGCAGAGATAGAAAGCAGGTGGTGTTTGCTAGGAGCTAAGAGGAAGAGGCAGAAATACTCTGAGTTAATGGGCATAGACCTTTGAGTGGGGAAGTGGATGGTGGTGAGGGTCACTCAACAGTATAGCTGTGGACAACACTCAGAACTGGTATGAGGGTCATCAACAGTATAGCTGTGGACAACACTCAGAACTGGTGTGAGGGTCACTAAACAGTGTAGCTGTGGACAACACTCAGAACTGGTGTGAGGGTCACTCAACAGTATAGCTGTGGACAACACTCAGAACTGGTGTGAGGGTCATCAACAGTATAGCTGTGGACAACACTCAGAACTGGTGTGAGGGTCATCAACAGTATAGCTGTAAACACTCAGAACTGGTGGTGAGGGTCATCAACAGTATAGCTGTGGACAACACTCAGAACTGGTGTGAGGGTCATCAACAGTATAGCTGTGGACAACACTCAGAACTGGTGTGAGGGTCATCAACAGTGTAACTGTGGACAACACTCAGAACTGGTGGTGAGGGTCATCAACAGTGTAACTGTGGACAACACTCAGAACTGGTGTGAGGGTCATCAACAGTATAGCTGTGGACAACACTCAGAACTGGTGTGAGGGTCATCAACAGTATAACTGTGGACAACACTCAGAACTGGTGTGAGGGTCATCAACAGTATAACTGTAAACACTCAGAACTGGTGTGAGGGTCATCAACAGTATAACTGTAAACACTCAGAACTGGTGTGAGGGTCATCAACAGTATAACTGTGGACAACACTCAGAACTGGTGTGAGGGTCATCAACAGTATAGCTGTGTACAACACTCAGAACTGGTGTGAGGGTCATCAACAGTATAGCTGTGGACAACACTCAGAACTGGTGTGAGGGTCACTCAACAGTATAGCTGTGGACAACACTCAGAACTGGTGTGAGGGTCATCAACAGTATAGCTGTGGACAACACTCAGAACTGGTGTGAGGGTCATCAACAGTATAACTGTAAACACTCAGAACTGGTGTGAGGGTCATCAACAGTATAACTGTAAACACTCAGAACTGGTGTGAGGGTCATCAACAGTATAACTGTGGACAACACTCAGAACTGGGTAACGTGGGGTAGTCAAGATGGCTCAGCAGCTAAGAGTACTGGCTGCTCTTGCAGGGGAACCCAGTTATATTCCCAGCACCCACATGAGTTTACAACTGTCTGTAACTCCAGTGCCAGGAGATCTAGTGCCCTCTTCTGGACTCTGTGGGCATTGCATGTGTATGGTACACTTAGATGCAGGCAAAACACTCATACACATAAAAATAAAATATTTAAATGAGTAAGATATTTAATGTATTCGTTACTAACTAAAAATAGGTAGAACTTAAAATTAAAAAAAAACATTGAGGGGGCTGGAGAGATGTCTTAGTGGTTAAGTGTACTGGCTGCTCTTCCAGAGGGCCTGGGTTCAGTTCCCAGCTCCCACATGGCAGTTCACTGTCTGTAATTCCAGTTCCAGGGGACCTGGAACCCTCGCATAGACATATATACAGGCAAAACACCAATCACACAAATCAAATCTTAAGAAAAAAAAAAACGTTGGACACAGCTATTTGAGGGTGGATATATGGACAGGAAAATTAAGGCAGAACTGGAAAAAATAAATTCAGGGATGGATATTGATCAGTGTCCTGTGTTAGGAAGAGTATGGTTAACCAAATATTTTGGTCAAGCTTGGCAAGGTTAAGGTGCTAAGTTCAATGTATAGCATTGGTAAGAATGCTCATTTTTATGGCTTACTCAAAGGACAGTGTCTATGGCTTCCAGTCCTTCCTAGTTATAGGATCAAGATCTCTTACATGTGGTGAACTCAGTAAAAATGATGTTAAATGCTTGTCTAAATGCCTCCCTAGGGATGTGCAGGCCCAGGTATTTTCCTATCTGACATCTTAGGAAGCAGAGGTCGGGGACAATGGCATCTATGGGTCTGCTCTATGTGAGGCTTTCATATTTCAAGGATGAGGTCATATTTAAGGTTCTCATAGGCATGGGCTGAGGCTGTGGCTCATTTGGTAGAATGCTTGCTTATCTAGCGTGCACAAAGCCACACCCAGCACCGAATAAAATGGTCACAGTCATGCTTGCCTGTAATTCCAGCACTCAGATGGTTGAGGGCAAGAGGAGCAGAAGTTCAAGATCATCCTTGGCTACCACAGAGAATGTTCCAGGGTCGCCTGGGTTACACGAGAACCTGGCTCTAAATAAACAAGCAAGCAAGCAAACAAATGTCTTCTTAGTCTCTCTTGTTGCCACTGTTTTGTGAAAGACAGACCAGAGAGCCTAGAAGCTGAGCCACTGTTGTCCAAACTAGAATGGATAATGGACTGCTGGTCCATGACTGCCAGTCCACATGGTCCCCTCCGTCATCAGAGCCCTCAGTGAGCTCTCTAGTGTTGATCATGGAGTGTTCCTGGAAGATCAAGGCTCTGACAGAAAAAAAAAATCAATGTTTCCATTGTCAGGGAAAGTACGAGGGACCCAGGAGCAAGACCAAGGCTGCAACAGTCAAGACAGGTGTGTGGGTAGCTGATTAGAGTACAGGTCAGGTTTGTGGAACTGTTTTGACGTTGTTTGTTTTGTTTTTGTTTTAACAGGATCTCACTTCCAGCCCTAAGAAATTGCAACTCTGAGTTCCCTGGGATCCTTCCTGTTCATGTCGCGTTTTCAGAACCCAGTCCCACATGTTCTAGTGACATGGATACATGCGTGTGAGTTTTCTCCCTGTATTCACGTGGTCTTCATGTTTGGATTTATCTTGTACAAATGCACATACCTTCATAGGGGTCACTGTGTTTTTCCTTCCCTCTTCCCTGGGACAGTTGGTGACTAACATGGCCTCGGCTCATGTCCTGGCTTATCACATAGACCTAAAACATAGAAGTTAGAAAACCACTGTCTCGTTATCATTGCATTATTTTTAAAAACACAGACACATGGAGAGCCCCCAGAGGGATACACGTCAGTGAAAGGTTCTAGAAAGGTGACAAGATAGTGTGCCTTTATATTACCTTACTAATGTCTTGTTATTCTTCCATTAAAATCAATAGACCTATATCCTCAAAGAAACTGAATTCAGGGTCTTGAACAAATACTTGCACACCCGTGTTCACAGAGGCATCATCTACAATAGCCAAAAGGAAGAAGCCAACCAAGTGCCACAAGCAATAGACAGAAGGAGAATTCAGTGTGTACAGACAGACAATAGAATACTATTCAGCCTTAAGGAAGGAGATTCTAACATATGCTATAGCCCCTGCGTACCTTGAGGACTCCATACGCCCAATAAGTCAGTCAGTCATAGGAGAAGAGACACCTGATCCTGCTAAGATGGGATCCATAGAGCAATGAAGTCACAGAGAAGGAAAATAGCATGGTTTATAGGCACGGGGGGAGGAGCAGGAATGGGGTCAGCATTTAGTGGGTGTAGAGTTCTACAGGATGAAGAAAGTTCTAGAAATGGATAGTGGACCAACAAGATGGATCAGCAAGTCAAGCTGTTTGCCATCAAGTTTGACAACCTGAGTTAGCGCCTCAAGGCCCCATGGTGGAATGAGAGACCCAATGCCCAAAAGTTGTCCTCTGACCTCCATGTGTGCACTGTGACACACACACACACACACACACACACACACACACACACACACACACAGAGTGAACAAATGTAATTAGGAATGGATAGTGATGGTGGGGGAAAGCAAAACAAAGCAATGTGAATGTATTTCAGGCCGTGGGAAGTTCTTTCTTGATCTTGAACTTTTTCATGATGAAAAAGAAAAAGTCTAAACTGAATACAGAGTGCTGCTTAAAAAAATAATAATCACCGAGTAGAAATGCATTTTAAATACAGAAGGCAAACAGTGTGCAGGTGACAGCAGTGGGAGTGTCCCCTGAGTGAGGAAGTAGACCCTAGTGTCTCCAGGAGGAGATGACGGCTGTTTGTGTCTTTCATTGGGGCCTCTGAGGGCCACAGAACTCCTGTTTGGTCAGGTACTGGGGTGTGACCAGGGGAAGGCTGGAATCCTGACCTCTCAAGATCCCATGTGCATCTCCAGTCCTCTGCTCCGCTCCCCATTGGCCACCCACATCAGCAGCCTGCGGGAAGTCCTGTCTGGTTTGGAAGGATGATGTAAGGTTAGAGAGACAAGGAAAAGTTACCCATCTCCAGCAACTCAATCTTACCAGGCAGAGGGATGATAGCTTAAAGTGAAATATGTCTGGTGGGTATTATAAAAACAGACCATTTTCATCACAGAGGGATGCTTTTAAATTTCACAATGACTTGTTTGCTCATGAAGACTTTTCTGCTGTAAAAATAAAAATAAACCAAATGGCTGCCTGTGTTGTGTCCTTGAAAGCTGTTCTTATCAGAAAAACGAGTTGCAGAAGACCACAGACTGAGCAATCCCACCCCTAGGAAGGTCCAGGGGAAGCCCATCTTAGAGACAGAAAGACTAGTTGGCAAGGGCTGGGGAAATGCCATGGTGAAAATGTTCCTAAACTGGCTACCAAGCTGCAATTAACATCAACTTGGACCTGGTCAACCCCTTGAGAAAGAGAATAGGTAACTTTTCCGTGCTCAACATTAGACGGGGCATCCCTAGTAACGCCCTCGTGGCTCGGAAACCTCTCAGAATGCATGCTGCAACAACTTTAAGAGCTGCAGGACAGAGAGGAATGCTATGAGGTACAAATTCAGGTTGTGCCTAAAGGGAACAAGGGAAGAATTTGGGATGATGATCAAAATACACTGTAGTGGGGCGTGGTGACATATGCCTTTAATGCCAGCACATGGGAGGCAGAGGCAGGAGGATCTCTGTGAGTTCCAGGCCAGCCTGGTCTTCAAAGCAAGTTCCAGGAAAGCCAGGGCTGTTACACAGAGAAACCTTATCTCAAAAACAAACAAACATTGTATACATGTGTGAAGATGTCAAAGAATAAATAAAAGGTAAGAGTTTAAAAAACGGTTTGTGTGATAGGTTACCTCAAAATATACTAAGCACAGCTGAGGTGCCCCTTTTGAAATGGGTCACATGTGGGCTAGAAAGCTGGCTCCATAGCGGGAGAATGAGTAAGGACTGATCCAGAGGACCCGAGTTTGGTTCCCAGCACCTGCCTCAAGCAGCTCATATCTGCTTGTAACTCCGGCTCCAGGAGCGCCAGCACCTCTCGCCTCCTCACACACACACACACACACATAGGCACACACACATAATTTAAAATCAAGTATGACCCGAAAAAAGGCTAATTAGTTAAGAGCACTTGTTGCTCTTGCAGAGGACTGAGGTTCAAGCCCCAGCGCCTACACAGTGGCTCACAGCCGTCCATAACTCTAGCTCTAGATCTGATTTCTTCTTCTGACCAGAGGGCACCAGGCACGGATATGGCACACATATAATATACACATGCAGGCAAAACACTCGTGCACATGCATAAAGTAAGTACATCTAAAGGAAAAATCTATAAGAATCTAGTCTTCAGAAATCTAATTAATTAAATCTTTAAAGAAAACTAGATGATTTGTACGAAAGGACTGTATCTCCCTGGTTTCTTTGGAAGTAGCACAAGCGAGACCACACTGAGATCTTTGGAGCAGGAAGCCCTGTTCCGACCAGCTGGGTGAACCTGTTGAGATTTTATAACTACCCACGGCCCACGCCATGATCAGTCCCTTTGCAGAAGACAGCAAGGCAAGTAGCATGGCATCTGAGTGGCCACACTCTGCTGGGTGGGTAACACTCGTCCTTAACCAACAGCAGTCAGCAGTAACAAAAACCCTCACTGCAGCCACCTGCTTGCTCGTTGAACACACTGTGAATGTCTCGCTATGTCCATAAAAATGTGTGTCTGACGGTGTCCTGAACGTCTGCAGAGCATGTTGTCATGTGGATCTACTATGATTTATTAAGCTCGTTTCCCATAATGGCTTCTGCTTCTATTTGATGTCACAAAAGTGACTTACTAACATGTCTGAGCATGCACATGAGTTTATATTATTTACTTTCCTGATGATTAACCTTGGCTAACTCCTAGAAGAATTGCTACTTTCCATGACATGGCCACATGGCCTTCAGAAAATCTATGGAACCAGCCCATTCCTGCCACACCATCTATGAGAGAGCTGATGCCTGGGACAACGTCTGTTCATGAAGACAGCAAGCTTTGGTGTTGGCTGTCACTTTGGTTGTTTTGGTTTGTTCTAAAACCAGCA